>NC_059128.1:81102875-81405905 GCF_020740605.2 Lemur catta | reverse complement strand
CCATGGCAGGAAAGTGAGACTTTCCTTATAAGATGGGGTGGTTAGAAGTCCTACAGCAAATGTTTCTAGATGACTAGGCAATGAAAAAAAAATCCTACAGCAAGGGTGGTCAGCAGTGAACACTGAAGCTTCTTTATGAAAGGGCCACGTCAGGAAGTTGTTAACTTTGGGAGACATAAGCAAGGCTTCATTATAAGAAAAATAGGTGTCACTGAGGACTTTCTTGACAAAAATTTTTTTTTTTAATTTTTTGTTTGTTTTTTTAAAGACATGGTCTCGTTCTGTTGCCCAGGCTGGAGTGCAGTGGCCTGATCATAGCTCAGTATAACTGTGAATTCCTGGGCTCAAGCAATTCTCCTGGCTCAGCCTCCCGAGCAGCTAGGAATACAGGCACAGGTCACCACACCTGGTCAATATTTTTATTTTTGTAGAGATGGGGTCTTGCTATGTATATTGCCCAGGCTGGTCTCAAACTCTTGGCCTCAAGCTATCCTCCAGTTTTGGCTTCCCAAAGTACTAGGATTACAGGTGTGAGCCATCTCACCTGGGCCCCTGAATATTACTTTCAAAACAAGACAAAGTAAATACTTACAAACATTTACAGAATTAAAAAGTAAACATATTACCTCCTACATCTATAAAATGTTTTGCAGCCAAGCCAGAACGTGGAGCTGAAAATCAAAAAAGAGACATTAGTTATTTTAAGGGGAAGGGAAATACTGGATATAACTGATGCACTTTAAGCATATTATTCTCTTCTCCTATATTATCTTCATCTTAACTTTAGCAGATGGTTCTGAATTAAAGAACCTTTTTATCATACTGGATTACCAAAGTTGGAAAGACTAGTTTAGAACAACTCAAAAAGGTTTTAATTTAAAACCAACTTAAAGCACTCCCACATGATTCAGTCAATTCAGGATTGATTTGTGATGTTGTAGATGTGGGAGAAGGACTGCTGGAATGAACTGAAAGGTAAACAAGTGGGGACAAGCATAGACTGCTCCTTCAAGAAATTTGGCCACAAAGGGGAAGAAAGAGAAGAGTCGACTTTGGTTTCAAGATGGGAAGAAGGAAGGCAGACGGGGGAGGAACAAACCTAACCAAAAGGTAGCAGAGCATAGCCTAGAACTTGGGACTCCTCCTACTCAAGATTCAGATGCCAAAAGATGTGCCTGCATGAAACACATGAACCAAAATAAGATAAAAGGCCTAACATCAGTCAAGTAAAATGCCTAAAACCAAACCTCGAAAATTCAATTCCAGTATACTTTTTATCCTAAAAATGAAAACCAAAAGCTAACTTTATATGTTATATTTGGTGACTTAAGTAAGCATCAGGCCTATCACTAATGATCCTAACTCCTAGTTTGTCATTTTAGAATAACTTAAGTCAGGTACTTTGTCAATAAATGCTGCTTCTTCCTGCCTTGACTTTTATTTCAATCCATCTCCTGCCCTTTCTCCTCACCAAAAATTCTGAAACCACAGTCAATGATGCCAAAAAGAGATGAGGAGACAGCCCATCTTGTTTCTTTTAAGGGCTGAAGTAGTAGCTGTTCTCCCACTCATGGCTATCAAGATAGTACTAGACTAGCTTCCTTCCCCAGAAGAAGTGGTCACAGTTCCATTTGCCCCTTTATGTTTACTTTGAAATCAGTCAAAAAGTATTATGCTCTTGAAAAGAAGTTTTGAACTCTCTCTAGCGACAACTGACTCGCTCCAGAAAAATCAACCTTGCTGAAGTGCACTCTATTTTGTCCTAGCTCCTCTCAATGAGGCATTTCTCTCTAGAACACTGAAGAGTATCCTTTACCCTAATCCCATGGGAGGATATCCAAAGAAAAAGTTAAGTGGGTTGATATACTCTAATACTAACAGGGGTCAGAAGTTTTCCTCTCATAATATAAAATGCCATGTGCCATTATCCTAAGCCTCTCTGTCTTACTTAACAAATATCAGCCACTCTCATCATTGTCTTCACAAAGAAATCTGACCTCATATGCAGTCGAATCCTTGAAGGGGGAGTTGGCGTTACCATTAGAAAAAGCTTCAGTTACAAATCACCTAAGTTTTCAGTTTTTCTCACAGTGAGGTGTTCTGAGAACAATATCCTGGGCCAGTGTGAGCCTAAAAGCTCCAGTAAGGAAGCAGAAGTAAATAGGCAAAAAGAGATGGAGGCTAAAGCAGATATGCAAATGAAGGGTTTCAAATGGCTGTATTTGCCTCCAGGCGTGGTGGTTGCTTGACTTGACACAGCCCAAGCAATATCCCTTCACTTGTTACCCCAAATGAAACTAAGAAGAAAGAACATACCACAAAGGAAGAGCTTGACAAATAGTTACCTGTTTCTTAAATCACTTACCTACTCTTCCATAACACCCAGAAGGAAGGGCTATCTGAATGTCTGTCTTCACAACAGCTTTCTCCATAGGTGGTATTGTGTAATCATAGGCACTAAGAAGGTATTTCAAAAAAAAAAAACCGAATTTATTTATACAATTGTTTTTATATTTTCTTTCCTTGTGATCAAGCATACAGAATTGTTTTATTAATATATTTCATAAAATAACTCATGCAACCTTGGTTTCTTTAATCAATCTTGCTATGGTGAATTTCCAATTCATCGTTAAAAAAGTTTATGACAGTAGAAGTAGATTCTTTTAGCTTATTTAAATGATGACCGCTTTAAATAATTATCTGTGAATATTTTTGGTGGAGGAAAGGGATGTTGACATTGTGTTAATGAATGTCTTTGCCTCTGAACAAAACTTTTTTGGGAAATTGAGATACAAATTGGATGAGGGGGCAGAAAGTCAGACTTTTAAAAGGTGTATGCTTCACTAACATAGTATGAAAAGAGGAAAATGAAGAAAGAACCAAAAAAAAAAAAAGGCCAAATAATAGCCAATAATAGCTAACACTGCTTAAGTCCTTACTATGTGCCAGGCACAGTTCTAACTGGCTTACGTACATTTACTGATCTTATTCTCACAACAATCCACTATGTGATTAGGGAAAACCTACAGAAGGACAGAAACCTTATACATATATATATATATATATATATATTTTATATATATATATATATATATATACACACACACACAAAGAGTTTGTTTGTTTCCGTAATCTTCTCGGTGAATGTTTCTACCTGTGGCAGCAGATGGCCTGAAAATAAAAGCTAACATGCCTTGGAGCTCTGCAGCTCAGGAATTGGTCCTTCTTTGCGGGGATGGCGACGGCGGAGGCAGAAGGCAGCCCTTCCCAGCCTCCTGGCCAGGGCCGACCGCCCCAGGCGCGCGGAGGCCCGGGGGTCCCCACTCACCTGTACAGGTCGTAGCCCGCTGCCCGTGCGGACCCCCGGGTGGGGGCCGTGGCGTGCTCCGAGAGCCGGGCAAAGCGGAGCTGCATGCTGCCCTCCGCCGCGGGCCGGGCCCGCTTGCCGGGGGAAACAGCCGCGGTCTCTTCAGAGGAGGGCATGGCAGAGAGAGCAGAGTGAATGGAAAAGAGCAGAGAGCCCAGGATGAACCCTGAGGCAGGGAACACGCCAAGATCTGAATTTCCCGCCAGCTCCTCCCCACTCCTGGACGGGCCCATAGTTCTGGCTGAGAAGGGAGGCGAGCTTCAAATTTGGGGTTAGAAGCCCTTCCCGAAAACCAGATTTGGGATTGGGAACTCCTGAGCCTTAGTAAACCTTTCAAATTCAGCGCACGGGTCCAACGTAGGGGGGCAGCTTCGGTGGCCTCGGTCACACACAATAGAAAGCCACCGTCGCCCCCCCCATCAGGGGACCGGCATGGACTCGCTCCCGAGCGCGTAGGAGTCGCGCGCCCTCCCACAGCCCCCGTCGCCTGAAGGCGGAGGGCGTCCTTCCGGGTGGCTGGGGTCCTTGCGCCCGCCGCTGCCGGGCGACCGACGGGTAGCATGCCCGCGCCTTAGAAAGCCCGCCCTTCCAGCCTGGGTCCCGACTTTACTGGCTCCGCGGCAGGCTCGGCTGTGGCGGCTGGCGCTGGACACCGTCCGGAGCAGGGCGGCTGGGCCCAGGCTTGGGCCTGGCTCGGAGAGTCCCGCGGCCTCGGCCCCCTGCCGGGCGCTTGGCGCGCTTTTAAACACCGAGCGGAGCAGAGACGGAAGGAAATGGTGGCAGAGTGCCGGGCGAGGGCATAGAGGTGTCATTTCCCCCAAGATCCGGGCTGGTTGTCGCTAGCGCCTCCGGCCGCGCGCCAGGCCTGCACCCTAAAGAGTGGCCCGGGCACATGACCTCGGAAGCAGTAACGCTGCCTTCTGACGGGGGCGCGGGGAGGCGGTGCGCCGGCCGCCCGGGGCTAGCGCGGCCCTGGGCCCCAGGGAACGCGGCGCGTTTGGCGTCCCGAGTCTCGCCGCCGCCTCCGGGTGCCTCTGCCTCCCGCCCTCCCCCTTCATGTCTTCCCTGGCCGCCATTTTCCGAGAGTGCCCGGCAGGCCCTGCACCTGGGCTGACCTACCTGGGGCGGCACCGCCTGCGGCCATGACTCCTCGGGTTCTGATCTCAGATGCTCCCAAAGCAACGGCACCACATCACGGGGCTGATGACAGCTGCTGCTGCGTCCAGTGTCTAGGCTGCGGGCAAGACAGCGCGCTCGATTTCCATGCAGCACCGGGAGCGCAAGACGATACATTGTTTACTCTTAAAGGAGGCCGGGGGCGCGGGCGTCGGGATAACCTCAAGGACAACACTCTTAAAATCCTAGCGCCGAGGCTTGGGAAGACCACAAGCAGACACGGGGAACCCCGTGGCCAGCAGTCCAACGAAGATCCTGGGCCACGGTGGTATAACTTAGGGCGGAGATGAACAAGTAACTCTAGATCGTTGTAAACTGATTTTTCTGGGGTATTAGTATCTCCAGTTATTTCCGGATCTGGCACAAAAATCTGAAAACCCTATTGAATGCACTTTAATTTTCAAAGTTAATAGAAGCTGTAGGGCAGTTTTAAAGAAATGACAAGTAAAAATGTTAGTGAATTATTGGTGAAGTTTTCAGACTTCCTTGCTGTGCCTTTCCTCACAGGCCCCACCTTTTCAGTCTCCTTAACTGGCTCCTCATCTCTTCAGTGTTGGAATTCCTCTGGATGAGGTTGTGGAATATACACTCTCTTCCAAGACGTTAAATATTACCTATTCCCTTGAGGACTCCCAAATTTATACCTATAGCAACACAATCTGAGTCCTGCTACTTTTCCAACCTCATCTTGAGCCATCATGCTCGTGCTTCTGGCCACAATGGCTTTCTAACAGTTTCTAGACCCACCAGACTTTTTCTTGCTTTGGTTTTTGCTTCATGTCTTTCAAATCTATTCATCTCAGGGCGGCCTTCCCTGACAAACTTAACTGAAGAATCTGCCTTGTCTTCCCCTCACCACCATTTTCTATCACAGTAATTAGTTTGTTTCTATTCACACTACTTATTACTACAATCTGTACATCTTTGTGTTTATTTTCTTGTTTGTTGTCTACTTCCTGTAGTAGATAGATACAAGTTCCATGAGGATGTGGACCTTATGTCTTCATTTACCTTTGTATTCCTGGTGTCTGGCTTAGTGCTTGGTTTGGAATGATGCATGTTAAATATTTATTATATGAATGAATGATAGTGATCCTACTGTCTCTAGTCCATCAGACCCTTGTCTATTATCATTTTGCAAAGTCTTTTAGATTTTTCTGTCCACTCCTTTAATTTTTAAGCGAACACTTTCTCGGTATAATGTTTTTCAAGGGTTACAATGAAAAACAGCAGTCCCTGCCCTACACCTCCATACGCCATCACCCCAAGTCTCATTCCTTAGGGGCAACACTTCCAAATTTTTTTGGCTGTTTGTATTGGAACTTACCTCCTTGTTTCTAGATTATATGTTGCTATTTTTTTTTAATGGTGTAGAAATTATCTCAATAGGTTAGTTAAGGATTTAAGTCTCTTACCCCTCTCACTATTCTGCCAGTAGTTTTCTAACAATGTTTGGATAAGTCAGCAGTTCATATTTACTTTATCATGACCGTGTAAATATTCACAACTGATATGATTATTGCCTTTTTTTACACCTGCCCCCATCAAGTCAGTAATTGCTTTGTTTTTCCATTTGTCTTTGTTGGTGGTGTATTTAATTTACCTATGGCTTTTTTTCCCCCCCAGTTGCTATAGTGGATCCAATATCTCAAACGTGTATCACATGGAATGAAACAGTGAAACATGTCAAATCCCCATTAGTTCCATTTTTCCCCTAGAGCTTGCCTCCTTCCCTCCTCCATTCTTTTGCTCCAGTCTGTGCTGGTGACTCTCTAGTCCTAGGACTTCCTTCACCCCTCCCTTGTATTAGAACCCTGGTTTTATGGCTCTAATATCTTCCTCTTAGTGTTCTCCCTTGTTTTGCTGAAGTATTTTTTCTAGTAATTTCCTAAGGAAGTTTACATGAGAGAGAAATTATTTGAGTCCTTGCTTATCTGGAAATGTAATGACTGTAATGACTTTCTTTTTCATAGATCCAGATAAAAATCTCACTTCATTTGTGAAATTTCCTTACAATCAGTAGTGACCTCTGCCCCATCTTATCTCTCATAACACTTACTATATCACCTGTTAGTCACTTAACCATATACTCCCACTGTGTAATCTTCTCATGTGTGTGCATTTTATCTTTCACATTAATAAGAGTCATAAAAAAATAAGAGTCATAAACTTTTATGAATACTTCAAAGCACCTACTTCAGTATTTTACACAAAAGTTATTTGTCTGGCTCATTATAATACCTAGCACCAAGAAGGTATTCTGCTATTTTTTCTGTGAGTCAGGATACAGAAAGTGTTTATTATTATCACTTTTCATCCAAGGTTATTTTAGACTGAAAAGAGAAAAGGCCATAATCCAACTGGAATAGAGTAAGAGGTTAGGGTTCTAAGCCAGTAAGCATTTAATGGGACATTCTTTATTACAATGGAAATACTAGATTATTAAGCATGAAATGTCCGATTTCCTTAAGTACTAAGTTTGACAGTTAATATCTATCTCTGACATTTCACTTTGACACTTCTTGTTTAATTTTTATTGTGAAAGTACTTCCTCAGTCTTTCAAACGCACGTTTTGGCTTGTGATTATCTTTCACAGATTTTTTAGAGCAATTTTTGTGGAACCATGGATAAGTAAAAAATTTGTGTTGTTTTCAAATATGGGTTCCATCATGGAACCAATGGAGCGCAAACAGCTCAAAATATCAACGAAGTGTTTGGGAAGAATGTGGCTAATGAATACACGGCATGTCAATGGTTTGGGAAGTTCCATTCTGGTAATTTTAATCTTGAAAATGCACCACGTGGGCAACCTGAGACCAAGGTGGATAATGATGAGCTGAAAGCTGTAGTGGAAGTGGATTCATCGCAACCTACACATGAATTAGCAGCAAGGTTTGATGTTACTATGCCAACAATGTTGGATTTGAAACAAATCAGCAAGGTAAAGAAGTTAGATAGATGGGTTCTGCATGAATTAAATGAGCATCAGAAGAGAAATTGTCTTGAACCTTGCCTTTCTTTTCTTTGCTGTCACGACATAAAGGTGAACCATTTCTATACCATATTGTTATGTATGATGAAAATGGATTTTTTTTGACAATTGCAAGCATTGGGCACAATGGTTGGATAAAGATGAAATGCTGAAACATAGTCCTAAACAGAATATTCATCAAAAAAAGCTAATGGTGTCTGTTTGGTGGTCCAGTGCTAGTATTATCCACTACAGCTTCATGAAACCTGGTCAATCCATTACAGTGGATGTCTACTGCAACTGACTGGATGAAATGATGAGGATGCTTGCGATAAAGCAACCCAGATTGGTCAGCAGAGACAGGCCAATCCTCTTGCAAAACAACATTTGACCAGATGTTGCACAAACAATGCTACTCAAACTACAGAGGCTGGACTTGGAAATTCTCTGTCATCCACCATTTTCACCAGACCTTGCACCAACTGACTACCACTTCTTCCAGGCTTTGGATGACTTCTTGCAAGGAAACACATTCTATTCTCAACAAGCTGTGGAAAATGCCTTTTGTGATTTCATCGCCACTCACTCTCCAGGCTGCTTCTGTTGGCATAAACAAGCTACTGTTAAGGTGGCAAAACTGTGCTGATAGTTTAGGCACATACTTTTAGTAATTGTACTGCTTCTTGTTTGAGATATGATAAACTGCACTTTTGATTCAAAATCAGACATTTCATATTTAATGACCTAATATAACTCAGTGTGAACATATACCTTAAATTCAAGATAACTGCACTAGACATGTTCCAACCACAATTTATTTCATGCTGTTGTCTTTATCAGAATATAGTTATCAGTCGTGCTGATTAATTCCATTACATAAGCCTAGTGCCAACCTGAACCTTTTGACCAGTGGTCCTTTTGGCACCAGGGACCAGTTTCATGAAAGACAAATTTTCCGTGGACCCAGGTGGGGCAGGCAGTGTGGTGGGCAGTGGAGCTCTGCAGCCTGATGCCTTGCAGGCCACAGAGCAGTAGTGGTCTGCAGCTTGGGGCTTGGGGACCACAGCTTCTGAGAATGCAAGTAGGTACTTTACAGGCAAAGTTCTTTCCTACCTTTGCCATTATAGGAATTTCTCCTTTTAACAAAGACGTACATGGTGATTACCTTATGCCAGATATATTCTAAGTGCTTTAAATATATTAACTCATTTAATCACAACTAGAGGAAACAAGTTCTATTATTATCCCCATTTTACAGATGAGAAAACCAAAGCACAGATATGTTAAATAACTTGCCCAAGATCACACAGCTCACAACTAGAAAGAGGTTAAACCATGATTCAACTTCAGATAGTCAGATGTCAGAGCCCTTGCACTTAGCCACTATGCTCTGTAGGTTTATATCTGCCCTATTGAATCTCCAGTAACTCTTAATACTGAGCCTGCTTTTGGTGCCAGAACACCCAAATTTAGAAGTGCTCCTTTGTTTCAAGCTAGATGTTTTTACACCATAGAGCAAAGTACCAGAGTCAGGCTCTGCATGAGTGAGAAGTATGCCTATCTTTGTAAAAAGGCAATTGCAATAGGGGAGCTGGGAAGAACTGGTTTACAGGCAGATCAATTTAAGTAGAAAGTACATATGTATGTTGGATAGCTGGAAGTTCATTCTTTTAAAACTGTTTGGTCCAAAAAGCCATCAGGAAATTTCCTGGAATGTCTTTATGTTCCCCCAGGAATATATATGGCTAAATCTGAAAATACTTAACTAGTGTATAACTGTGAAATCCCCAAATATGTTCCTGCCAGGTTCTTGGGAAGAATACAAAGATCAGATAAATATATGCAGACTTTTGTTTTTATAAGACCAGCACAGGGATCTTAAGCATGCAGGTAGCTCAGTAGAGTGACACTAAGTTGAGTGGCAGTTAAATAAACAGGTAAGGAGCTAGCAGATAATTAACAAAACAAAGATTTATTTTTACAAAATTACTTTGGACTAACTCACAAATTACTGCCTCATTGTATGACAAAGGAAGAAGGAGATCAGAATACTTAACCCACGAACTCAGAACTACAGCTCTCTCTAATACAGTAAATACCCAATCTCTCTTAACTAACATAATCCTCATGAAAATCTGACTCTGAATTATGCCAGAGTGTGTAGAAATACCAGGAGACAAGATTTCTGTAATTACAGTCCAGAGAAGGACTATTGTTATTTCCTTTTAAAACATCATTGACTTTTCAGAAAGTAAAGAAAATAAAAGCAGATGACTTAAGAGTCAGGGTATACAGAGAATCACCTAGAGGGCTTGGGTAAATGCACATGTCCAAACCTTACTACACATTGACATCTGAAATCTCTAGGGTGACTCTGTTGCCCACTGCTGGTTAAGGACACTGCTTTAGGGGATTTATTGCTAGAAAATCTGCCGGGGTCAAGACATCCTGGAAAGAATTCCTTCACATTTAACCAAGATAACCGGCTTTACAAAAACTACTATGCTATGGACCATTTTGACAGAGGCTTCATGACCTTAAATACAGGAGCAGAGCCAGAACCTTTGTTCTTGGAAATAAATTTGTGGTACAATTTTATTAAGACTAATTGCAGCCCAGGCAGCAGTCAGAATCTCTGCTTGTTTCTTAGTTATGCTGAATTCAGACCATTACAACAAGTCACAAAACATGCCCCAACAACAGTTAAATAGTACTAAAAGGCTGAAACAATGTAGAATGTAAAGTGAAATTTTGAGTAATAAGGAATCTGATTTATTTGACAGTTTTAATTGCAAGATTAGACAAGGGGGAAAGGGTTGGGGGGAGATCATATAGACTAAGCTGGAAAGCTGTTCAAGAACAAAAGTCAGTTTTCTAGGCATCCACTGTCTCTCCTGGTTTGTATGATTTCTTTCATATTGTATCTCCCTCTCTCATCTTTGGAAAGCATCTAATTGGACTTGAAAATTAACTATATAATGCAGACCATCCCTACTGAGTCAATTCAGAGATTAATTGTATGGTTCTATCTGGCCAGAGGGGCAGAACTGGTTTCCCTCCAGCACACAGACTATTTTCATGGCAGTAGTAGGGCAGTATAACAGGCAAACACTGTGAGACTTTGTAATCTGCCCAGTGTATTCCAATTATTAAACATGTTTGGTGATGAAAACCGTGGAAACTTCTGTTGTCCAATCTCTCCAAGGAATCTTTTCAGGTTATCTTCAGTAATAGTCATTAACTTTTCAGCCTGACTTTTGGCTCATAAGTTTCAGAGTATCGTGATGGAAGCTCAGGCAATGTTCCTGTCTACAATTCTATTAATATTAAAACAAGTGCAGGTAAATATAGACCCAATGTCAGAAACAACTAATGTCTGGAAATCTATGTTGCAAATAAGGGACACTAAACTGCAATTATTGCAGCAGAAATTTGGGAACTAGGAATATTTTAATACATTGTGTAAAAGCTCAGGAATCAAAATATTCGTCCTTTAAAATACCTAGTTATGTCTTAGTTTGGGCTACCATTACAAAATACCATAGACTGGTTAAATAACAGAAATTTGTTTTCTCACATTTCTAGAGGTTGGAAGCCCAAGATCAGGGAGATCAGGGTGCCATCATGGTGGTATTCTGGTGAGGGCTCTATTTCTGGCTTGCAGATAGCCACCTTCCCATTGTGTCCTCATGTGGTCTTTCCTCAGATTAGGACTGCACCATTATGATCTCACTTAATCACCTCCCAAATGCCCCATCTCAAATATCATCACATTGGGGGTTAGGACTTCAACATATGAATTTGATGGGGAAGGGGGACACAAACATTCAGTCCACAACAAGAATCAAGATATTTTTCCTAGCTGGGTGTGGTGGCTCACACCTAAAACCCCAGCACTTTGGGAGGCTAAGGCAGGAGGGTCGCTTGATAAAATACTCTCACTAAATCAATTTGTAGTCTTGACCAAGTGTCTTAATTATTTTTCAATGTAACAAACATTTCTTTGCAATATTTGCAGGTTGGGAATAAATTTCAGGTCACCAAACATATTTCTGTGTCATGGGGCTTCTTTAAAGGGCTTGAAAATTTCCCAGGAAAGCAACAAACACCCATCTCTCCCATGTTTTTGACCCAGGAGAGGTGAGGCGGGTAGCGGGGAAATCTAGGATCCTCAGTCAATTTTCTCTGCTACATTCTTCCTTTCTGCTGTTTTTCCTGTCTCTTCCTGTGGGTTAAGATCTCCCTTTCTTTATAAACTTTTTGGATCTCACCCTTCCATACCCTGGAGCAACAAGGGTAAAGTAAAGGAAAAAATCTGAATTACCAAGAAGTTACTTTAAAAGTATTATCCCTTTTACTTCTAATCAATATGTTAATATGAATGATTCATAAAATTCTATGTGGAATGTGGCCAAAATAATAGGATGAATTCTTTTGGAATAACAATGTGATTGCCTTCTTGCATTTCATTGTTTACCTTAAGGTAAAATATTAGTTCTACAGGATGTTAATAGAAGTTTCATACTGGCAAAAGTTTGGGACACATATCTTTGGTAATTATGGATTAAATAGTTAAAGTCGTTTCTGTATGGCAGGACTTCTCAGAGTCTTTAATGAACATTGTGAATTTCTAAGCTGGGGCTATGTGCTCTGTAGCATTTCCCAAACATATATGACTACAGAACCACTTTTCTCTTTTTAAGATATATTAGTAGTCTTTTGCTTGTAAGTAACAGAAACCAACTTGAGCTGCCTTCATCCACAAAGAACATGTATTGGAGAATGGTGGGGTATATTGTTCAATCTATTAAATTGAACTGCCAACCCTCAGGAAGAACAGGTGGCTATTGGAAACTTTGTGATTTTTTAAACATATTTCACCTTGATCTTTGTTTGAAGTCAAATTTAGCATCCAGTTTTACTTTTTGTTTCCATTTTTGTTTTAAATCTACATTATGATCTCTTTCAGTTATCCCAAACCTTCATTAAGGCATGTTGCCTACAAGGTTAGTTGCATTTTAGGCTATGAAGGGATCAAGCAGAAAATGGGAGTGTGCTCTCCAAGGAACATCCTTCCTCTGATTTTAGTCTGATGATGACAGCATTGCAATAAGGAAAATCCTAGAATTCCCTCAGTAATCAGCGGAAGTGGTCTGAGGGCCCAGGTTGAGCCAGGGAGTGGGAAGAGAAGGTTCTGAGAAGAAACTAGGGAGCGGTGAAGATTTAGACTTTAGAACAAATTGACTCTCAAATAACCTGGAGGAAAGTGAGCCATGAGATGGGAGAGGCATTCACTTGGGATACACAATGACTTCCTGTAGCTCTGTGTGATTCTGGGTTGAGCATCTCTAATCTGAAAATCCAAAATCCAAAATGCTCTAAAATCTGAGACTTTTTGAGCAGCAGCATGACACCACAAGTGGAAAATTCCACACCTGGCCTCATGTGACAGGTTGCAGTCAAAACAGGCACAAAGCACATGGTTTATTCAGCATCCTCAAGGGGCTCCTATAGTAATCTTTTAATCAAAACACAGAAAGTAGGTGGAGATTGAAAGCCTGCCATTGTTTGCTGTTGCTGTTTAACAGCTGATACAGGTATTCTGGTGATGCTACTGTGCTGCTTAGTTACTCTGAGAACATTATCTTTTCACTGTATTCATGGTGTGTCATATTTTTTACTGTTAAGTACTTGTGTGTAAGTGTAAGAAAATGATTGTTTATGAGTAGCATCTCAATTCAACATCAGGAATGATGATGATGCCAAACAACAGTGATTGTCCCCACGGGTGGCTAAGATAGTGACACCTTTACTTTCTGATGGTTCAATTTACACAAACTTTGTACATGCACAAACTGTTTCATGCACAAAATTATTAAAAATATTGTATAAAATTACCTTCAAGCTATGTTTATAAGGTGTATATGAAACATAAATGAGTTTTTGTGTTTAGACTTGGGTCCCATCCCCAAGATATCTCATTATATATATGCAAATATTTCAAAATCTGAAAAAGTCCAAAATCTGAAACACTTCTGGTCCCAAACATTTCACAAAAGCGATACTCAACCTGTAAATGCTTCTTGGTATGCAGGAGGCAGAGTTTCCTGGCAGGGAGAGTTGGGGGAGTTGAGTTGGTTTCTTGGTGGAAAAAAAGGCCTGGAGGTGAACAGAATGGCTTTCCCTGAGGTGGGAGAAGACTTGGAGTGATTCTAAGTTTCAGTATTTGCACCGTCCAGGGTTTGGGTATCAATAGGAACACATCTATTTGTATGTATTGTCAGGTCTGGCCTCTTGGTGGACTGTTGTCCTGGTTCTTTGGCTCCTTCCTTTGAAAATTCAAAAGCAGGGCCAGTGCGATGGAGTGACCACAGACAGGAAGCAATTCCACACAAACAGCTTTTGTAGAAAAGAAGGGAGCTACACAAAGCAAAAGTACATTCCAGAGAGGAACGGGTCAGTTTCCACAAGTGGAGAAAGATGTTGAAGACTCCCAGGTGCTTTCCTTTTATAGGCCTGGTCTGGAGGAGGGCTTATGGGAGCTGTGGGATGTTAGCAGACGGTTGATATACATGATTCCCTAGGAACCACCCTCCTGGCCTGTATCTGCCACCTGTAGATTTGGTCCTTGCCTAACAGTATTATGAGTAAATTGTATTGACTAATGTGAATGATTACTTTTGGGGACTAACGGAGTTAATAGACTAGGTGAGTAGAATAGGGTGAGATTGTGTAGGGCTTAAAAATTGAGCAAAGAAGTTTATATTTGAAGCTATAGGCCAAATACTTATAAAGCAATGGAACCGATTCTTAAAGACTAATTTTATTCTGAAGTACACTATGTAGGATGATTAAAGCAAAGCTTTTCCTATTAAAATGAGATCAGGGTGCCATGATCCTCCGTCTTCCCCTCTTGGCAGGCCCAAAGGGGACACCACAGATCTTCTGATGTTCTTATTTTGATAAAATTGCCATTCATAGGCTCTGGAATAGGGAAGTAGAATGAGTAGAGTGATATTTGGCAGGAGTTTGGTGGAATAAGATTTTCTAAGATGACTCAGAGATTAAGGAGGCTGAAGAGATTGGAAATTTTCTGTCATGCTAATCCAAGCTTGAGTTGATGAACTCTGTACTGTATACATTTCTATTGCTGCTGTAACCAATTACCACAACCTTGGGGGCTTAAGCAATACACACTTATTATCTTGCAGTTCTTTAGGTCAGAAGCCTGATGCAGGTATCAATGGGCTAACATCAAGGTGTTGGCAAGGCTGCCATCCTCTCTAGAGGCTCTAAGAGAAGATCCTTTTCCTTGCCTTTTCTAGCTTCTAAAGGCACCTATATTCCATGGCTTGTGATCTCCTTCTTCCATCTTCAAAGCCAGCAACAGCAGGTTGGGTTTCTATCATGCTACCACTGCCATCTCTCTGGTTCTCTGACCGCAGCTAGGGAAGATCCTTCTGTGTTAAGGACTCATGTGATTAGATTGGACCCACCCAGATTATCCAGGATAATCTCTCCATCTCAAAGTCCTTACCCTTAGTCACACCTTTTGCTGTGTAAACATGATATATTCACAGGTTCTGGGGATCAAGGTATGGACCTCTTTGAGGGCCTTTCTTCTGTCTTTCCAGAAAGACTTAGAACAGATATTTTAAGTAGTCAGTAGGACTTCCCTTTTAGCTGGGTTGATGGCACAATAAGTCAATTTGATATAGGAATAGGGTAGAAGACATGGAGGAAGATACTGAAATCGAGTATTAGTCACTTGGGTAATTTCACCCCTTTTTTAACCGTTATAAGACATGTCAAAGTTTCTGTCTGCCTGTTTGCTGCCTTTGGAGAATCAGCCCTGTAGTCATGACAGCAGGAATCTAGGTGTCAGGAAAGCTTTCCGATCTGGGATCAATAAGGCTCACAAAAGCAGGCCTGATCTGCTCCTTAGTGTCCCCCGGGATGGGCTTATTTTCCTGCCTTCCCCAACAGCACTGGTACCTCTCTTGTTTGCTCCCAGTTGCAGGGTGGTGGGGAGAGCATCTTCCTCCCATGTGGGTCCCAATGCGTTAGTCCCACTTCCTGGGTGAAGCACATGGGGCCAGGGAGCAAGGTGTGGAGAATGGTTGTGCAAATGCAGTAGAAGATGGCTTTGGGGCCACACTGGAATTGGTATGTGGAGATCCTGGTGTCTACTGGGTGGGTGGTTTGGGGGCAGGTGAAGGTCATGGCAATCATTCTGAGCAGACCTGGGGCATGAGAGCCTTTCTATACTATTGGGGGTTGGGGGCTCCTGGAGAAAGGATGCCTAGTTAAGACACTACCTTAGACAGTTTTGATCTCTTTATTTCTCAGTCTCATTGGTTGCACCTGATTTCCTCCACGACATTAAACAACTGTTGTATGATTTTTTCCAAATTAAAAAGGAAAAGACAGAAACAAAAAGGTTACGCTTTTCATCTATGTCTGTGTAAACAAATCCAGTAATTACCATAACTCAAATTGCTGCTGAAACTCTCCATATTTTAATGTGCACACTGTTGCACTTGCTACTAAATCTCTGCATATATGCTAGGAAGTTAATCCTGAATTAGGAAACTGAAAAACTGATTAAAATAAAATTGGGCCAAGTCCATGATTTTTATATTCATAAGATTCAAAATTTCTGTGAGGAAATGTGCAATATGAATTGAATTATCTTCCAGAGTAATAACAAGGAAAAAAAAAGGGAAACTGAAACAATGGCCAAATATGGGTATTCATGCAGGGAGATGTATGAATTAGGTTTGCCGTGGTTTCGGTTGATTGTGATTCAATATTCTGCCCCTGTGAAACAACCTTTCCTCACTAGGCTGCACAAACTCAATTCTCTTCAGTCTAAAGTGGATATTATCCAGTTTTCCTATAGCAGTATTTCCTCAAATTTTGTACCTTTACCAAAAGAAGTTTTCCACTGAGCTTTGAAGATAGCATTATTATTCCCTCATAAGTGTTTTAATCACTGCCTTTCCGGATTGCCTTTAGGACAAAAGAGCCATTGTAAATGTTCAAAGAAAAGTCAGGAAGGTGAGAGTTCATTGTTTTTGTGCCTATAGGCATGGGCTAGGCAACACTGAATGTTAAGGAAATCATGTAGAAAATTCAATTCTCCACATTTTCTCTTAATGAATTGCAATAATTGGCCCGTCCCTGCTACATATGTTTCTTTGTTCCCTCCAGACCCACTCTCTGCCCCTTTACACCGTGTTCTCTGCCCCAGGAGGCTGCCCTCTGTGGACCTCACCAGCGAGCTCCCTTGTCTTCCAGGTTCCATTTGGGTGTGGACAATGGAGAGCCCCAGCAGGAGGTGAAAGGGAAAAGGGAGGGTACGGCCAGGGACCCCCTGGCTGGCTGTGTCCCTCCACTGGAGAGCACTGCTCTGGTCAAGGTTGCCCTTTCTCCCAGGCCCTGGAAACTCCTTTCTCCCCTTTCCCTTTAGGCCTGGTGAAGGGGGTAAGCTTGCATTGTGACTAGCTCCCATATACTGCACTCTCCCGTGGGCTTTTGGGTTCCCATGTCTTGCCCGTGCCTTTATAAACAGTCCCTTTAGTAAGCCCTCCTCAAATTATCCTAATTTGTGCTCTCTGTTTTTTACTATGACCCTTACAGAAACAGAATCCCGTTCATCTAGTCCTACTGATTCCTTATCTAAATATATCGACATTCTTTTCACATTCTGAGGCCACCCTCATCTCTTACCAGAACTACTAACTTATCTCCCTGCTTCCACTCTTTTTGGCTTAAAATAATCTAAAGGTTTCCCATCACACATGAAATAAAACACAAATTCCCTGTATGAGCAGGGTCTCGTTGTTCAACTTCTTCCTGAATGACATTCATCAACCAGGTCCTAGAACAACACACCACGCTCTGTCTTCTTGCCTGTGTCTTTCGCCCACGTTGTTCACTCTGCCAGGCCTGTTCTACTCTCTGCTCTTCAAATGGGTAGCACCATCAAAGACAAAAACTGAGCAAGTAAAGGCAGTGATTTTATTCAAATCTACACTCCAAATTTGGAGATTAGAGTGTGTATTTGTTTTCTATCCTTGCTGCAAAAAATTACCACAACATTAGTGGCTTAAAACAACAGAAATTCATTCTCTCTTACAGTTTTGGGGGCTAGAATTCCCAAATGAGTCTTACGTGGCTAAAATCAAGGTGTCTCCAGCACCACATGGCCTCTGGGGGCTCTAGCGAGACCGTTTCCTTGCCTTTCCCCACATCAAGAGCTGCGTTCCACGGCTCAAGTCCCCTTCCTCTGTCTTCAAAATCAGCAGTGCAGCATCTCTCTGTTTCTCTCTGCTTCTGTCACATGACTTTCTTATTCATAGTCAAATCTCCCTTTGCTTCCTCCTTACAAAGTTATTAATACTTGTGCTTATATTTAGGGCCTGTGCAGATAATCCAGGATGACTGCCTCCTCTCAAGATCCTTCATCACATCTGCAAAAGCCCTTTTATGAAGTAACATTCACAGATTCCACGGATTAGTGCCTGGATGTCTTTAGGGGCCATTATTCAGATGACTACAGTGTGTCTCAGCAGGGTAGTTCTGCCTTAGACTTTTACAGGGAAGCATAGACAAGTTACAAGTGGGGTAATTTGCAGCTGGGATTGTTTCCAACCAAGGGAAGTTTCAGCGGAACAGGAAATGTTCACTTTTGTGTCTAGCTACTTTCAGGGGGACAAACAATTCTAATCTCAGCTAATCGTTCATGAGACAAAGGACAAAGGGTCTGTGTCTGACCTTGTCTGCAGGCTCTGGCAAAAGCAGAAAGGCCTGGGTTTGACCTTGTAAACAAGGAGTCATCTACAAGTCTTATAGGAGTCAAGAGAAAGAGTTGACAATAATGCTTATCTAAGTCACGTGCAGAATGGTGGTCCATTGCAGCTCGCCGTTTTCAGAGAACCTAGTTAAGTATGTGTGTATTCTTGACCCATTTTCTAGAACACAAAATGTTGGGGGGATCTCTTAACTACTGCTGTTTTCCAGGAGCACAGGGCTCACGGAAAGCTCAGCATTGTCAGCACATTCTCAACCTTAAATAGTTTTCATAGACACCCTCCCCGTGTGCCCTAGAACTACGGTTTCCATTATTCTTGGTCATAGGTTCCTCTCTATTTCCTTCACAGTATTTTTTCACAGTTAGTAAGTACTGTGTGTACTTGTTTGCCTTTCTATCTAAACTTTTAACTTTTTGAGGACAGGGAATGTGGATGCCGTATCTTAAGAGCTTAGAACAATGTAACTTCCTATTTTGAGAGCCTGACACATTTTTGCTGAATTGAACTGACAAAAGGCCTGATACCAGATGGCCAATAAACTCGTGAGGGACAGTTTAGCAATTACCTCATTGGTAGTGAACTAAATGACGATGAAAATAAGTGATAAAAACAAAGGAGAGTCAGAAATCACAGGCAGTAGGACCAGCAAGTTCGGAGATCCCAGATGCACAGAGACTGTGTGGCGCATGGCTGGTGTGGAGGGGGTGTGGTCTGTGCAGGGTGGGATGAGGCCCCATCGTGAGTCGGATACCAGACCCCAAAGGAGCTTTATGCTTTCCATTTCCCTCAGTGCCCTGCATTCATTCGTCCTTCCAACAAATATTTTTTGAATGCGTTCCATGTCCAGGCACTGGTCTAGACTTTAAGGATATACCAGGGAACAGAACAGACAAAAATAAGTCTCACGGTAAATAGAAGATGTGATTAAAATAAATAGTGTTGAGTGTTAAGAAGAAAAGCGAAGCAGGGGAGTGAGATGCGGAGTGTAGGCTTCTGATTTTAGAGAGGGTGGCCAGGGAAGGCCTCAGTGAGTCCATGCTGTGTGCTGGGTGTGGGGTTATCACTTGAAGGAATGATATTTTGGGGAAGGGCATTCCAGGCTGAGGGCACAGCAAGCACGAAGGCCCTGAGGTGCAAACTCACCTGTAAGAAGGCCAGTGTGGTCAGAACAGAGTGACAGGGGAGGACCTACAGTTGTAGGAGATGAGGTCACAGAAGTGGGTGTGTGGGGTGCAGTGGTAGAGACTTGTGTGTGAGCTTGTGTAAGGACAGTGGCTTTTCCACGGAGTAAAATGGGGGGCGATTAGCAGATGTTGATAAGAGGAGTAACCAGCTCTATTTCATTTAACAGGATTGCTTGGGCTGCTATGTTGAAATGAGGCAGAGGAGGAGCAAGGCCTGATGCAGGAAGAGCCTTGAGGAGGCTCCTGCAGTGACCCAGGGGAGAGATGATCCGGTGGCAGCATGGGTCAGAGAGGTCCCAGTGGAAATGGTGAGTGGTGATTAGATTCTGGATATATTCTGAAGCCAACAGAATTTTCTGAGAGATCAGATGTGAGTTGGGAGAGAAGTAAAAAATGACTCCAGGATTCATTAAATCCACACATTAAGCCCAAAGTGCACAAACTTTTGAGTAGAATTCATTTTGCAAATGTACCTGTGAGCATTAGAAAATCGTAGAACGGTGATTGTCTCTCTCCAGCGTGCTGGTTGCATTAGCAACTGGAGTTGTTTAACATCTTTCAATACTCATTATTGCTTATTTCTCTGAACTTCTCATTTTCCCTGAGAATGATTCTACCACCTCTTTGCTGGGCAGAAGTACGATAGGAAAATCCAAGTACATAATAACAGAGAAGCCAGTCTCCTTTTCTTGATCTCCTGGGCATCCGACAGAGCAGATGGACCTCTGGAAGCCAGGGAAAGCCACTGCTGCTGGGGAGGGAGCTGCGTGAGAACAGAGGCCTGCACTTCGGCCACCAGGGGCTGCAGCAGCGCCCCACAGCTTGGCAGTTACCCATGTCTTTCTCTCAAATGTCGGCTGCTTAGTTTTTTCCCCCAAACTACTCCCTGCTGCAATATCTTCCAGGCGGAGGAAGAAAGTAAAAGCTCTTCGCCCAGATGTCATTGCTTGTCACCTTCTCTGAAGTGATGACATTCATGACTTGGATCTTGGCCTCAGCCTCTGAGAAGTTTTCTCTGCATTCCTCATCTTAAATTGCTTAACCTGAAAATATACTGTTTGCATCTTACACTAGTGCTGTATGCACTCTGCTTAACTGCAGCCAGAGTCATTCCATGTAAATTAATTTTCCAGACAACTGAAGCTTAGCCGTCTTCTGATGTCAGCCATGTAGATGAGAATTTTTCTAAGGATGAACTGTATATATCTTTGCTTTCTTAACCTGAATACTGAGAACAAAATTGAGGTTTTCTGCCATTACTCTGTCCTCTTACAAAGTGATGATGAACTCAAGCTCTTTTAAGGTATGTAGAGCCTGTGCCTCCCACATTCATGACCTCAGGCTGCTGCATTTTTGAGCCTTGTATTCCTTTCTTTAAATGTTTTTGATGTTTTGTTGCATTATCCCTGTGCCACTTATTGCTAGTTATTGCTCATTTAATATGCTGTTCACTGGAAAACCATGTCGCCAGAATTGTGTACAAATGTTCTATATGAGTATCCTGTTTTAGTACTAGAGGATCTCTGAGGTCTTTTTCAGCTTTAATTTATTTTTATGGTTCTAGATATCCCCCCAAATGGGTATGATCTATTGTGCAAAAACAGGGGAGCTGTTATTTGGGCATTTTAGGAACTATTTTTAACTTAATTAATCACATTTAGTGACCATTGTTTATCATTTATTTATTCATATTTATTTGAATACTTATTTATAAATGCATAGAGTACCTCTAGAAGAATAAGCGAGAAACCAGTAAGGGTTGACTTTGGAGAAAAACAGATGAATGAAAGATAGGTGAGACAGTTAATTGATATTATATGCCAATAATAACTATTCAAAACTAATATTTTAAAAATTAAATCCATAAATAAATGCCTGCTAAGTATTTAATTATTAACTCATGTTTGAAGTGACATATATTGTAAAGGTCATATATAATAAACTTTTTAGCACTCAAAAATGTAAGATATTATATCACCATTATTATTGTGTTGCGCTTATTTATAAAATAAGTAAGCAACTAAAATATCACTGTAAAAAAAAAAGTTGGTAGGCATGGTGGCTCATGCCTATAATCTTAGAACTTTGGGAAGCCAAGGCGGGAGGATCACTGGAGGCCAGGAGTTTGAGACCAGCCTGAGCAAGAGCGAGATCCTGTCTCTACTAAAAAATAGAAAAATTAGTCAGACATGATGATGTGCACCTGTAGTCCCAGCTACTTGGGAGGCTGAAGCAGGCGGATTGCTTGAGCCCCGGAGTTCAAGGTTGCGGTAAGCTATGATGACGCCACTGTACTCTAGCCAGGGTGACAGAGCAAGACCCTGTCTCAGAAACAAACAAACAAAAAAAACCCAAAACTGAGTTGACCCCACCACACACCCACTGACAAGATTTTTTTTTTTTAAATATGGTTCTTCCTTGGGTGAAGAAACTGATAGAGGAGAGAAATGTTTCATCAGATTTACTATTAATAATACAGTCCTGCAAACCATTAGGTTCATATTGCATATTTTATTTTCTGAAGCTAGGATTAGACAAGTATAATTTGATAGGTTCTGAGTTATATCTGGGGCCAAATAAAACTCAGAACTGATATTATTCATTGTAGGATGGGGTAATTATAATAATGTGATTGAGTTTGTGTGACTCTATGCATTACAAGTATAGTATGTTCTTTCATTCTATGAAACATAAAATCCAAGTGGGATGCTACATTTTCGATTGCTGCATAACAATTATCACAAACTTATTGGTTTAAAACAGCACCCATTTGTTATTTCGCAGTTTCCATGGGTCAAGAGTACACACATATCTTAACTGAGTTGTCTGCTCAGGATCTCACCACACTGGAATCAAGGTGTTAGCTGGGGCTGCAGTCTTCTCTGAGGCTGAGGATTCTCTTCCAAGCTCAAGTGGCTAGAGGCTGCATGAATTTCCTTGCTGCTGTAGAACTCATGACAGCTTGCTTCTTTAAGACCAGCAGGAAGAAATCTCTAACCTCTAGCCTCTCTGTTAAAGGGCTTACCTGATTAAGCGAGGCCCACCTTGGTCAAGCCCGCTTATAATTAAACTTAAAGTCAACTTCTTAAGGACTTTAATTACATCTATAAAATCTCTTCATCTCTTTCATAAAAGTAACCTAATAATTGGAGTGACACTCCATCATGCTCACAGGTCCTGTCCAAACTCAAGAGGAGGAGATCACACAGCCCATCTTAGAAATCCTGCCTGCTTCAAATGTTATCTCACATTTCTGGAGATCGTATATCAGCTACTAAGAGCCAACGAGGTGGGGGGTGGGGCTTGCTTGAAGGTTATAGGTGGGTTTAAAGATTCTTTGATTTGTAATTGGTTAAGGAAATAGAGCTTTGTCTAAAAGAATGTTTTAGCTTATGATAAGGATGTTTGTTCATCAGAAACTCCAAAAGGGAGGGGCAGGACGAGGTGTGCCTGACCTTCCTTCTCCTGGCCTACTATACTCAGCTTTAAGGTTTGTTTCTCTGGGGTCCTCTTGGCCAAGAGGGTGTCCATTCATTCAGCTAGAGGGGCTTAAGATTTTATTTTAGTTCACAAATATATAATTTGTTTTTATAGACATTCTATAGATTTCTCAAAAATGGTGCATGCTTTGTGGGTGAGCACCATTGTACCTATTAAATCCATTTTTTAAACATACTTTGAATTCTTCCTATACTTACTTGATTTGTCAAAGGTAGTAATATAAGTGAGCTGTTTACTGAGAAAATTGACTTTCTGTCATTCTCCTTCTGTTTCTAACAATTCTTGTATTATTTATGTCAATACTATGCTGTTTGTTTACATAAAGCAGCATTATTTTTATGGCTACAGTGTGGCTATACATATTTTGTAAATATAAAATGATAATCTCCTGTCCTTCCCATTCTTTTAGTTTTAAACTTTGAAATTAATATTGCCAACTGTATATTCTTTTTGTTTGAATGTTTGTATGTATTTTTGTTTATTCTTTTGCTTTTAGTCCTTTTTTTTTAGTTGTAGACTTTTAACTTTTTTGATATTCTATTTTGAAAATGATGCAGAGTAGAATTTGACTTTTTTCATTAAATTTGAGAGTCTTTGTTAATAAGAAAGATTAACGCATTTACATTTTCTGTTCGTTTCTTGTACGTTTGATTTTTCTTCTATTCTACTATATTCTACGATTTTTCTCTTTTTTAATGGAAAACAAATTTTTCTGAGACAGAGTCTCACTCTGTTGCCTGGGCTAGAGGGCAGTGGTGTGATCATAGCTCACTGCAGCCTCGAACTCCTGGGCTCAAGCAATCCTGTCTCAGCCTCCCATTTTTCTACTTTTTGGTAGAAACAGGGGTCTCCCTATGTTGCTCAGGCTGGTCTTGAACTCCTGGATTCAAGTGATCCTCCTGCCTCAGCCTCCCAAAGTGTTAGAATTACAGGTGTGAGTCACCGAGCTGGGCTGAAAATTTTTTTGACTTTTCTGTTTTTGATTATTTTTTCCCATTTTTATGCTCTTTATGTATTGAGATTTTCACAGAATTTTTTTCTGGTGCTGCTGCCAAAGGAATCTGTGAGATGCTCCACTACAACACTCAATTTTGCTTTGGGTGCCCACCAAGCACACTGTGCATCTTCTCAGGGAAGCCCTTTCTGAATACTCTCAGTAGCCAACAAAAGGCATCCCAAGGAAGGTGCTACACCTATTCTCACCTCCAGCTTCAAACTGGGGACATGGGTTAGTAGAATCCTCCCAGGGTTTCCTGTAATTAGTTTCTAAGATTTTTTTTCTCAGAAGCATTGGTTGCAAGCTGGTCTTCGATAGCTTCCTGCAATCTCTGCCCATGTAAACTGTAGCTTGATTGTATTTCTACAAAAATGTTATGGTGTGAATGGCATCCTTCCTTAGTTTCCTGCTGTGATGCAGATTTTTTCTACTTTCATGTCTGCTTGGTCATTTCAGGGGACATCTGATAGGTGACTGAGAAGGAGAATTAGAGCCATTGCTCTGTGTGTGTGTGTGTGTGTGTGTGTGTGTGTGTGTGTGTGTTTTACAGAAGTCTAGTTGTTCTACATTTAGGGTGTCTGTGGGACATCCAGAGTGTGAACTAAAATAAAATCCTAACCCCCTACTAACTGAATGGACTCCCTCTTTGCCAAGAGGACCCCAGAAAAACCTTAAAACTGAGTTCCTGGCTATGAAGAGAAGGGAGATTGGACACATGTCAGTTATATCTCCTCCCTTTTGGAGTTTAGATACAACAATTGACCAGCATTAATGTCAAAACAGAGTTCATAAGACTGACAAAACACAGTCTTGATAACAATAAGATACTAAATTATTAACAGGACATGTAGGCCAAAGGTTAAATCACCTGCAGTCCATTAATATGCTTAACTTGAGTGAGTATATTGTGGCCTGTCTCTGATTAACAGACTCCCTTATCTTAACTAAAAACATTCCAAGCCTTTAGACAAAGCTTTATTTCTTTAACCAACTGCAAATCAAAGAATTGTTAAACCTACCTATAATCTGTAAGTCTTCCCACCTACAAGGTTTCCCACCTTTTTAGGCCAAACCAATGTATACTTTCCATGTATTGATTTATGATTTTATCTGCAATTCCTGTCTCCCTAAAATGTATAAAGCCAAACTGTAACCTCAGGACCACTTGCTCAAGACTTCTTGGGTGTGACTCCCCCAGGGCCATGGTCATATATATTCATTTCAGAATAAACCTTTTAAAATTATTTTACAGAGTTTGGGGTTTCTTTCCCATTAACAAGAGAAACACCAAGAAAATTAATGTTTAAATATATGGGTCTAAGAGATAGGAGAGATCTGAGTTAAAAATATAAATTTGGGAGACACCAACATGTGGTGGAAATCAAACCATGGGCATGAGAGGGAGTTTCTAGAGCAGTGGTTCCAAGATCTTGTGGATCATCAGAATGTACAGTCCCTTGGCCCCACTCCCAGAGAATCTAATATAGCAGGGCTTTGTCATCCCCAAGAATCTATACTCTCTTTTTAAAGCTTCTGTGGCAAGATTTCTAAAATTGAGTAATAAGGGGGAAACTCACATGACAATGCTCCCAGTATGACCCTATTTGTGAAAGAAAGTTCTATGTCTATTTGTACATGCATATGTCTGTAGGGATGAGGGCAGGGTCATCAGCTGAAAAAGTGACGGAAGTTTTGAAAAGTCATTGTGGAGGGAAGGGTGGGGATGCTGATGAGGAATGTGCACAAAGTGAGGGGAAAGAAAAAGTCAGACCCCAATGCCCATGACTGTGGAACTTCCCCTTCCTGCTGGAAACCTGAGTGTAGACATGGGTATATTGGGTAGTTGGCTCAGTAGAGTTGGGTGAAGCAAAGGACAACAGCAAATGACAACCAAGGGCTATAAAAATCTGCTGCCACCTGACCACAGCCTCTATCCTTTTGATTTTCTGCTATCCAAATCTATTCCCAATAGAACTGCTCTTGATTTCAAAATCTCCAGTCCCTACTGCCACCCACCACTTAACCTGAAGCCCAAGGAACATCACTCAGTCACCCTCTTGCCAGTTGCCCTCAGAAAACTAAATAACTGAGTTTTTTTTCCCCCACCACTAACTTGTATGGCCACTTTTATAGACATGGCAATGTTCTACCCAGGCCTTATTTAATGAAGGGCTTGTTGCCCCCGCAGCTAGGAGTGTTGTCAGCAGACAGACTTCAGCTCCCAGGCCCTTCAGGGACTGCCTCTGCTGCACAGGGCTGCCTCACCTGAGGTCACACGCCTTCCCAACAGCCCACATCCAGTGACTGATCAATGTGGAGCCCAAAGGCCTGGCTCTCTCTGCCCTACTTGGGACTACTTCCTGTGGGGCTGCGAGGCTGTCACTGGGCTTGCATCACAGCTCACCATTTCCCCAGTGTTGATCCCCAGGGCACTGCATGCTAAACTCTGACTGGGAGTCTGTTTCCTAGGGAACCCACCTTGCAACAGCTGTGCAAAGAAACATGAGCCAGGATTATCTGTTACAGAAGCCATATTACTTCTCACCTTTCCCAGAGACCCTCTCTCTGAGGTATTTCAGAGAAGTGTCAGGCTCAGATGAAGCTGGGTCCCTTGTGCCTAGGACCAAGTCTAGGCATTTGGATTTCAGGTACTAGAGCTCAGGAGAGAGGGTTTAATGGAGGGCAGAGTTAAGTAAAAGGGCCCTGGATTTGGAATGGGGATCTCTAGCTCTTTGAGCTTTGCTGATGGTCTCCCTTTTCCTGCAGTCGTCCTTTTGAGCAGAGAGGCTGAGCTTGGAAGCTTTAATCTTGCTTTCCAGCTTTAAATAACCTGCAGATGAGGGCACTGAGTGAAATTTTCAGGCTCACATGTGATATACCATTGCATCATGATTTGGGTGATTGAAAAGTAAAAACATGACCTAGGCCAAAGCAGTAGAATTTGAGTGCTTTTTATTTCAGGTTCATTTTCCCCATACATTTTCTCAGGTAGAATAAACAGTCAAAATATGTCAGGAAGAAAAATCAGGCCATTCATCAGAAAAACAACTTTTTGTTGGTTTGTCAATGTGATTAAGTATTATAGGTATACTAATAAAAATGAAAAAAAAATCAATATCTGCATATTCTAAATTTGCAAAGTTTTTCCCCTTCACATTTTAATCATTCTTTAAAATCCATACAATCATTATAGAAAGTAACTAAACTGATGATTCAGGATATATTTCTTAATAATGGTTTGAAAATTTGTGGTACTTGGTTTTCAATTAGACATCTATAAAGATCTCATCTGTGCTAACCACTTAATTAGAAAAAAATATGCAAAGTAATGCCATGATGGAAATTTCAAAATATGTAGCAGGGAGCACAATTAAAGTTTATATGCTAAGAATAAAATATATTTCATTTAATTGGAATGTATGTTGTCTTCTAATCTAGTTAATATATAATACATTTCAGTCAGCAGGAAATTCAAGTTGTATGTTATCAAAGATTGCTCAGATCACTTTAAATATATAATCTGTTACATTAAATATCCTTATTTAGGTAACTGCTTTCAACATTTTGTAGACTCAAGTACTTCTTGAAGTTTTCCATTATTGATTTTTAAATCTTCTTTGTAGGTATAAGCCTCTCAGGAGGCCAAGCATAATCAGGTTCCCTACCTAGTTGGTCTTTTCCCTGATAACCACCTATGGTTCCATACCAGCCTGTCAATAGCCTGTATCGAGAACCTGCTGTGGGGCTGAGACCTAAACCAGGGCTAAGAAGCAAACGCCCTAGAAACAAACAATTAAGTTTGCCTGGAGAAGTTTAAATCAAACTGGTGGTTTTTATGAACATAAGCCAGCATGGGTTTGCTTAATTTTTTTGTTTATCAACAGCAATGATAAGAATGTTTTTCTAGGGGTAGCATTGGCTTTGACACCTCCTTAAACTGATAGGAAAAAAAAAAGCTCCCATTAACTAATAATAAAAAATGACAAAATCTATGTAGAATCTGTTGTGACAGTCTCCAGAAATTTGCATATCCATAGATCAGATTTACAACATAAAGTACTGGAAAATGTTTCTTAATTATTCATACATGAAGTTAAAATGTATTCTAATCTTTCACAGATTAAGAATAAAATGTCAAGACATTTTTGTGATTTCCTCTAACTAGTAAGACAGGAGGGAGGTTCTTTGTGAGGATTTCCAGCCAAGCCATATACAACAAATCCGATATAGATCCTTTTCTTGCCACTGGAAGGCTCCTGATGGCATGGAAGAAAAGGAAAAAAATGAAAGCGAAAATTACTACAGGCAGAAACATCACTAGCATTTCTGAACTATTTAATAACCAGTGGCTAAAACTTTTATCCTCACCCCAAATGAAAGCATTGAAATTATTTTGAATATAGGTATTAAACTGACATATATCTCAGATAATACAAATATCTATAAACCAGAAAAATAGGCTTAGGCATTGTAAAGACAAAACAGAAATATAAATGTTCACTCTTCTTTAAATAAAAAATTTTATCAACTGTTACCCCCGCCCCCTTTTGGTGTAAATTATTTTTTTTCCAATAGTTTAAATCTCTTGTATTTGGGAGAAATCTCAGACACCAGCTATTGGAGCCCTACCACCCAATTCAGGAGACCATTTTGCAACATCTTTGATGGAAAGTCCTCCAGTCTAGACTGTGCTCGGAGACAATTATCTTCACACGTAGGAGTCAGTTCATGAGGTATAAATGTGAAAGTTGGAGGTTTTCATATTTACCTACCGATCTTTAAAGTAAATGGACATGAATATTTTCAGTAGATACTCCCCTGACATTTGTAGGGCCAGAGGGTAAAGAGTGGAAATGGAGGAGGTCACTGCCTGCCATGGACACAGCAGCTCAGAAACACCCACCCAGGGAAGAGGCTTGAGCCTGGGTGGCTGACTTGGGGCTGCTGGGCAGGGAACAGCAGAGTCTCCGGCTCCTGGAGCATCATCTCGGAAGGAAGCCTGGGCTCTAGGTGGGCATGGCATGACCGGCAGTGAGTCCAAGCAAAGCCCTCTAACATTCATGGCCCCAGTCATCAGGGTCTCAGGGTGGCACTTATCTTCCTTCACTGTCTAAAATCCCACATTTCAATTTTTTTAAAAAAACTTTCCTCGTGAAGAATCATGAGCTTTTAATTGATTTACCCATTTACCCTAAGATTTTTTTCTAACAATTTTAAATGCCTGCAGTGATACTTACAGGACAATGAGATTTGCAGCTCTTGAGTGCTCTTGTAAGAGTTCATTCAGTCGAACTTGGCGGTAACTCTGTGGACAACATTCAGATTTTGTTGAGTACAGTTCTACCAGACTTATGAATGAGAATTTACCTTCTTACCTCAAATCATGGACAAGCAGAAAACCTCATTAAAAAAATGCAATTATTTTTTCAGGCTTGGAAACTTACCATATTTTAGAAACTCATGATAAATTTTAGAAATGTAAAGAATAAGACCAGATTTTCATTGTGCTTTAGTGACTTACTAAATTCTGGGTTGCGGGGAAGCAAACAATATGGATAACAATAAAAAGAAGATGAGAATGGCCAGTTTGGGGCAATAGGTTTTTGGTTAAAGAAAACTGATACAATTATGATCTGAGAAACCAAAATAGATGCCCCTATTAATAGATGTCCAACTAAGATGGACCCTAAGGTTAAGGAAATAAAAGTTACCTATGGGTTGAGAGTTCAGGGCCCAGCTGGCATGGCAAATTTCTAAATTCCTATGGCTACAGGAAAAACTACACTCTTGCTAAAGTCTCTAACAATCGGAACTTTCAGACCCCTCCTAACTCTTATTTACAACCCAGACCACTATAACTCTGATTGGACAAAGGACAACCTTATAAATGTTCTTTTCTGATAAGCAACTGCTGACCTTAAGCCAGTTTCAGCCAGCTTATAGAGACTGCACACAAACTATCTTTGTGTCCTGTAGTTTACCTTTTGCGGTAAGGAGCCAAATTCCACCTCATTTTAATGTTAAAACACTGCCCCAAAGTGAACAGGGAATGTATGATATATATATGTTTATCTATTGCACATGTGCTCTACCCCCTTATAAATAGGTATAGGTTTCGCCCAAACTTGCTGAATATGTATGACTCTACTGTATAATAGAGACCCTGTGAGGCATAAAGCTCAACCTGCCCTTTCCTTCTTTGAAGAGAGAGCACCTTCATCCATATTAGAGACTATCTCTTCCCAGTTTGCAAACTGACATTGCTAATAAAGCTCTCCTTTCTACTCTTTAGCCATCCTGGTGTTCTTTTGGATGGCAGAATCTTGATACCAATTTGATATCCTAAGAACATAGATTATATCCTAGTCTACCTTTCTTTAAGATCTCTGGATATTTTATAAGCACAAGGAGCTGGCTTCAATTAAAAAGCCACCAAAAGACTCACTTGGAAAAATAGCTAATAGTATTTTGCAGCAATGAGAGTAATATTTATTATTATGTTTTCCTGGTTCAGAGAGGCTCAGATGTGTGATTTACTCAATTATTTGATAAATCTGAGTTAGAACTGGGCAGTTGATTACACAGATTTTATGATTCAAATTCAGTATTTTTTTTCATTAAATCTGAAAAGCTTTTAGTATTTCTTGTCTAATTTTTCCAAGTTCAGTTCCTAATGTAGTTTGTTTAGATCTTGTAGTTTAGAAGGTCTTGTGGTCCTTTTTCTTTAATATCTAATTTAAATGTCAATTCTACCTAATTTTTGCTTGAATCCTTGTCCTTTTCATCATTCCCACTGTCACCTACTTCATTTAGCTCAGGTCAGAAGAAGGTAACTCCTACCTCCTTACTGGGATCTCTAGAAAAGCTCATTGTTTTTCATCCATTTTACAACGTGTGCTAGACCCAACTCTCATATTCATTGTTCCAATCATATCACATATTTCCTCAGATACCTTTGTTACTTTTCCATAGCCATCTACACCAGGTTAAAATTCTTTGTTATTGTGTTGTGAGTCAATCTACCTTTATCTCCTTTGTACACATATCGACAAATTATTTTAGCCTGATGGATCTGCCTCCTGTTCTTTAAAATTAAATTTGAAAGGAGACTTTACAGTATGTACCAATAACCTGTTTTTAAAACTTTTTTAAAAAATAATTGACTTTATAGAAAAAAGAAAGCAGTTTTCTAAATCCTCATATCTAATAAGTGATTGAAAAACTCTTGAAAAATGCAGAAACCCTGGATCTTGAATAATGAAATTGGATAATAAATACATTGCTTCTTGATCTTTAAATCAACCACTGTTTGCTTTTTCAGCTAGTTACACAACAAAGTAAAAATTAAAGAAGAGAAGTCCTTACCTTTTCCTTGACTGCTTCCAGTTCGGCATCTGTAATTTTCCATGGAGTTTCTCTTTTTAATTTCTCAGCAGTTGTTAAATCTTTGCAGCTTTCATGGAGACGATATGGTTCAATCATCTCTTCAAAGACTTTCCAGCTGAAATTTGAATTATAAAGGAGGCCTCACAGTGGGAAACTAACTCATTATTTCACAGATACTCCAGGTATGACTGGCTCTGCTGGCTGTGGAATCAGAGCTGAATGTCATGCAAATCTTTTAAGAATTATCTTTGCGGGGAACTTACTGTGAGTAAAACCATGGTTACAGTATTCCCTTCCTACCTGAGAAAGGCCTTAATGTGTTTGAAGCCTTGTTAGCATACTAGGTATTAGATCTTCAATATTAACGCCCAAATACATAGACAGTAATTGTTCCGCAAATACATTTTCTGCAAAGTGTAGTCAAAGACACAGTTGTAATGTAGACACTTCAGCCCATAAATGTGTTTTCATCTAGTTATTGCACAGACTCTATGGGAGACATTCATCAATTAATGTCGGAGATGAGCTAGGCTCATTGGGAGTGGGATAGGGCCACCCTCACCTTTAGTCCACATGGCAACTTCCACTCAAGGCAGGAAGCTGTGGCCAGGCAGGAGGAGAACAGCAAGAGCTCCCGCAAGTTTAATGGTTATAGGACAATTTGTATGTTTGCTTCAAATAATGCTGCCCTTGTCCTTTTGGTGTTTGATGTTACTGCCTGAGATTTTCAAATGAGTATTATTCATTCAGGTGTATGTTAGGGGAAAGAACAAAAATCAATAATGTTTTAATGCCTAAAAACCTGAGGACATGTTAGAGCATTTAAAAAGAAAACATTGGGGAGAAAACTAGCAGCAGTATCTAAGAGCTATAGAACATTTTAAAATTGCTGAAAAAAAACCTCACTTGTCTTATCTAAGATTCTCATAAGATTTATTTTTTTTAAAACAATAGCACAAAGTAAATCTTACAATTTCTGGCAGTAGTCTTCAGTATGCTACTTTAAGATGATCTCAAGTATGCACAATTTTCTTTGGTTTTACATAATGTAGCTTACTTATAATTTAGAAACTTTGGAATGAGTGATAATTAGAATCAATATACCATTAGCTTAAGAAATGGAAATATGAAGTGATGAGTTCAATTATCTCATCAGCTGGCCTGATTTAGGATTTGCAGATAACAGTGCAGTGATTACAAAGGAGTAAGATTGTCTCTACCAGTGAGCCTTTGTTTAAGGGACTGAAGAGACACTTAATTCAGTAGGTTCCTATTGCATTGACTTATTTAAAAAGGTAGAGGAAGACAGAGAAAGAATATGACTGATAGGCCCTGTTATTCTTTCAATCACACAGTACTTTTATTTGCTATTACTTCCAACAGTGCCTTTAGAGACCCTTGGCAGTGGTCAGTATTATAGAAAGGTGCTGGCCTCAAAGAGAAGAGCCTGGGTTCTTGCTCTAGCTCTTCCTTTGTCCTCCTTGGCCTGGCTAACACAGGCTATAAAATTGGAGTAACGATGGCTGCTAGGGCCTGGTTTGAAAGTCAGTGATGATTTGGGTGACAGTGCTCTGAAAAGTGTGCAGTGTCTTGTAAAAGCAAGGCATTCACTTCACTAAGCAGGCAGAGGATTGAGGTTAGCAACTGAGAGGCTCTTTGTTTAAGCTCTTCATATACTTATTATGTTCAGGATAAGAATTTCTTTGCATCTCAGCCCAGATCCTTGTGAGAAAGTACAGTACAAAAATAGTTTCCTAAGAAATAGAGGGTGAAGTAGAGGTTGCTGGTTGTTTTCCCAGCATCCACATTATGCTTTTCCCATTGTAGTTTAAGTGGGAATGACTCCATCCCTAACATCAGCCAGTCAGCATAACTCTACACCTTCTGTCGGAGCGATTGGCCAGGGTGGGCACATAACTCAGGAGGCTTGAACCAGTAAGCTCCCGGTGTTACGCTGACCACAGTGAGTGGCTCAGTCGCTTAGGTTAGTGAAACCTGAATGGAGCCCTAGACCTGAGTTCAATGACTCAGAAAGAGGCAAACTTTCTCTCCTACTGAACATACAGGAGCAAGTATGTAGTCCTGGTTGCTATCACCAGTCATCTTGTTTTTATAAGCTAAATCAACTTAGATTGATGATTTCATAATGGCAGGTAGAGAGACTGAAAGACAATTACTCCTTGATTACAAAATTAACTTAAATCAAGCTTAGCCTGAAAGCCAAGGTATATTTGTATATTTTTAGTTATGTAGACAATAATTCCCACCATCTAAATCACTATGAGTTAGATTTTCTTTTACTTGCAATTGAAACATGCTAAGTGACACAGTAGGTGATAATGAGGCTGAATTTGCCCATTCCTTTTCTTTGAACTCTTACTACTCCTTGTTTTTGTTCATCTTTGATTTGTTCCTACTAGAGCTCATCTCCGAGCTCGCTGTTTTCCATTTTCCTAGCAAGGTGATCCCGAGGTAGCTCAAGATTTCTGTTTTGATTCTCTTTAAAGCTGATTTTTATTAGAAGTACTTTTTAATTGACTCTAGAATAAGCCAAGTATTACATGCTATTAAATATAAATAAGAATTAATTTAATTTTGAAAATTAACAGATGCCATGCCTTCCCCATCCTTGTTCCTCATAACTAAGTTTTTAATTTTTTTAATTGCATAAAATTTTCCTCCAAGTCCACAAAGATCTCTTCTCTCAAAGTAAAGTACCAATTGTTTTTGTGATTACTCTAGCATCTTTAAATTATCTAGTTAATTGCTTTTAGTTTCTTTTTGATTTTTATATAAGATTGTTGTCTTTTTGTCCTATGACTTTTAGTTCAGTCTCTACAATAAAAAATGGAATTTAACCACAAAAGCTTTTCGGTTTCTCCTGGCTCAATTATTTTCTCATTAACTTTGTCTTTGTACTCCCTTCCACCCTTGCCCTACCATATTTATAGATAATATTTATATGATAAAATGCCTCCACCAAGACTTACTGATGTTTTATGGGTAGTCAAAAGATTTATTGAAGGCAATCGATGTAAGGGCATTTAACATTAGCCTCCAACATGGAAATCATTGACAATTTTTGACATTGTGCATCGCCTAGTGACCAGGAAAGAATAGTGACCAGGGTAGAGTTGTTAATGGTACACAAGGGCTGCCAAGAAGGCCATGTGGGAGCTGAAATTAAGCCAGCGTTCTACTCTCTAAGCCTTAGCAACTGGGTCCAGGCTGCATCAGCCCAGAGGAAGAGTTTTCTTTCTGTAATTGTACCACCCCAAGGAGTTCCCTTATTTAAGGTATTACAAATGTGCCAGATGTGCTACCAGTGGCCACCTGTGAGATTTACTATGCACATTCTTTGTTTTAAGATGGGGTTACTTTCACATATTGGAACAGCCGTTGCCAATATCAGATATGTGACTGTTTTATAATATGACATGGCATGAGTTATGGTAGAAGCTGAAGAGAGGAGGATGGCTCTCCCAGCACACCTCTTCTGATGGCTGCTTGTCCTTGCACCAGGGAGCACTGGCCACAAGGATTCTTCTGTTTCACTAAGGATGGAGATTTTTTTCCCTGCATCTTCCTTAAGACCTTGAAATGGCAAAGAGAAAATCTTCAAAGTTTCGAAAACTAATTCCTTTGTTTTCCGAAGAGGGAACATAATTCTCTTCATTGCAGAATAATGAGGACATGTAAGAAACATCAAATTAAAATGGTGTCTAAAATCAAATTTAGATACCAGGACAAAAGCAAAAATGGCTCTGTACTTTATTTATTACTACTGCCCACAGAATTTTGCTCCCTGAGAAGAGGACACCATGAGACAAAGGTCAGGGCAGTAAGACAAAGAACAACTGGATTACGACAGGTATTCAAAGAATGCCAAGGCTTGGTTAATGGAACAGGTATGTCAGCATCCTCAGTGATAGGACAGAATGGGCAAGCAGAGTGGTGACAGTGGCAGCTGGATAGAAACTAGTATGAAAGAAGGGGAAGGAAAAAAGGACTTGGGTAGAGAAAACTTGATGGATGGGCAAAGAGACAAAGGAATATAGGAACTAATTTAATTAGCAAACACATAGTTTTCAGCTCTTGATAAGACAGACAACAGCAAGAAGAATTTAGCTACGAATGTCTAATTTGTGCCGAGCATCAAGCCAGGGCTTATAGAAAATCCGAAGTCAGTAGGCGACACAGTGACTACCCTCTAGATAACAGAAAATGTTCTTCTCTTGCAGAGCATTGGCAGGCTCTGCCCTGTTGCTAAGTGGCACATGCTAAAGAATCCTTGGACCTCTTGTGCTATGAAAGAGAGTGCATTTCCACCAACAGAGTCATAGGATGAGCCTGTTTGATCACACCACTGCAAATGCCAAGAGGCAACGACTTAGGAAATTAAAATTCTTCCCATAAAATGTAGAAGGCTACCAGAGATTGTTGTATGACAACCCAATTGTATCAGAAGGTTAATTCCATTTACTAAGGAGAATTATACATGTGTTCTTAATGTTTCGTAAGCATTTATAACTGTAGAAATATAAGAACATGAAGCAATAGAGGTATGTATGATGTAAGGAAATATTACAAAGTAATAACCAGTTCAACTCTGTGGATTGTAGTTTTCTTATTAAAAATTAAGGTGCTTTTGTAAAGTCATTTTGACTGACCCATTTTGACTGACTGACTGCCTTAGCGGAATCATGAATACCTTCAAAGAATAGGACGTTCAGGTTTGTCTGGTCAATAAGAATACATTTTAAATATGAATAATTTTCAGTTAATTATTAAGCTCATTCAGAATAATAATAAATAAGAAGAGAAGGGGCAAGAAAACTCGAGAAGTATAGAATCATTTAATACCACCCATCAGGAATTGCAAAAGGACCAGCCTGAGCAACAGCGAGACCCCGTCTCTACTAAAAATAGAAAGAAATTATATGGCCAACTAAAAATCTATACAGAAAAAATTAGCCGGGCACAGTGGCGCATGCCTGTAGTCCCAGCTACTCGGGAGGCTGAAGCAGTAGGATCGCTTAAGCCGAGGAGTCTGAGGTTGCTGTGAGCTAGGCTGACGCCACGGCACTCATTCTAGTCTGGGCAACAAAGTGAGACTCTGTCTCAAAAAAAAAAAAAAAAAAAGAATTGCAAAAGGAAGGAGCAAAGGGAAGCAGTCTGGCAGGACAGTGAGGACCTAAGCCATCTGAGACCTTTGTGTCCCTCTGGACGATGACCCTTGGAGGCTCTTCTCCACAACAAATCAAATGTATTAAATTGCATCTGAATGCAACAGTAAATATGACTTTGGACTGTAAACCATTAAAAGCATTTTATAATTGTTAAATTATACTTCTAAGTCATATAATCTAATTTACAATTGGCTATGACACCCCTGGGAACTCCTGTGAAGGTCTAACTTACAAATTGTTTTCAAATATCATTGTAATGTACTGAATGTTTGTGTCCCCCCAAAATTCATAAGTTGAAACCCTACTCTCCAATGCGATGGTATTTGGAGATGGAGATTTTGACAGGTGATTAGGTTTAGATGAGGTCATGAGCATCAGGCCCCATTATGGGATTAGTGCCCTTATAAGAAAAGAAAGAGAGACCAGAGTTCTCTTTCTCTCTGCCATGTGAAGACGTAGCCAGGAGGTCGCCCTCTGCAAGCCAGGAAGAGGGGCCTCACCAGGAACTGAATCAGCCAGCACTTTGACCTTGGACTTTGCAGACTCCAGAACTGTGAGAAATAAATGTTTACTGTTTAAGCCACCCAGTCTATGGTATTTTCTTATAGTAGCCTGAGCTGACTAAGCCAATAATGGAATTGGTAAAATTAACAATTAATGAGGGTTAAAATGATGTCACATTTTGAAGGTATTTAAATGATTATTTTAATTTTGTCATTTTAAAAAATTTTGGAGCCAATATTTTCTTTTCTAGGCTTCAGATAGTTTTAGAGGTTCCCCAAAAGTTCATAGGCCCTAAGTGTTGGGCCCTCAGATTCCAAAAGCTTTAGGCTTTGGAGGGTCGGTACTGTCATTGTGCCAAGAAGACACAAACTGTTTGCACACCTTCTCTGTCAGAGCTCCCCATCCAGGATGCCCTACGAGCAGCTTTGAACAATGAAACTTGCCCTGGTTGCTCAGCATAGTTGGACCTTATGCTTCTTGCCACTCTTGCCACCATAGAAACCAAGAGCAAATCTAAAATGCTAACTGACCTATGTTTCAATAATTCTCCTTCTCAGGCTTATCTTCACTATAAAACGTTTTTCCCATTAGAATGTACTTGATAGTTCTATGTCATGATTATTTGAAGGCCCTTCTTATTATATCCTATCAAGAAGTCACTGCAGTAAATATAACATTTTTTCCCCTTTGATAAGCAACACAAAAGAGAATGAGAAAGTACAGTGGGTAATCAGTGGATCTTGTTAAATGTCTCATACCTCTCTTTGTTTGGTTTAACGTTGATGTCACCAATGATATGGATGTCTGCAAATTTTATCCTAAATTTGCTCAGAAGGGAAGCCATTCTGAAAATATAGGAGAAAAACATTCCATCATTGCACATTTAAATATTTTCAGTCAAAGGGTTTTTGTGCTTGCATTAAGATATCAAAAGCAATTGGGTCTTATTACAGCTTAGTTTTCAGAGAGTGTTTTTGGTCAGTGTTTCATTTTCATTATAGTACTTGATGGACACGTTAAGTGTAGACCAAGCTACTCTGCTAACGGCATAAAGAAACCCCTGTAGGTGCAGATACTAGAAACAGCAAGTCTAACTCTGCATTCATGTTTCAGGGAAGACAATGCAAAGCTGTCTACATTCCCTTATTATTTGAAAGAAAGACAGCAAGTCTAAATACTTATTGACTATTATCTTGCTGATAACTTTTACAGAGTTACTGAAAAACTGACAAACTAATAATTATCATATATTGTATGGTTATATATTGGAGATATTTTCCTAGCAACTGATAATTTTCACATAATTTCAAAGTTACAGAACAGTTGCAAAGATAGGGCAAAGCACTCCCAGATTCACCAGTTGTTAGTATTTTGCCCCATTTGGTTTGTCATTCTCTTTGTTTCTCCCCCTTTATACCTATCTATCTACTTCTCTATCTACTTATCTGCTATTTTAAAGTCAGTTGCAGGTATCAGTCCCCTCTGTCCCTAAATATTTAATATTTCAATGAGCATTTCCTCAGAATAAGGACATTCTCTTATATAAACAGGGTACAACTTTTAAAATGGGATAATTTGACATTGATGCCATACTATCCTCTAATCCATAAGCAATCTTCAAATTTCATCAATTGTCTCAATAAAATACTGGAGGCTTTAAGAAATAGAAATTATTATAGACATCATGTTCCTTTCCATTTTATTATAAATATTACTATCTTTGGAGAAATTAAATATATATAACAATATATATGCATATTGCTTTAATTGAAAATAAATATATGAGTGTATGGATATATACACACAAATAATATATACATACATATATAAAAATAATATATATTAAAGCAATATGTAAATGTGTCTTAGTTTTTAACAAAAAAGTTTAAAAAGTAAAAAAAATCCCACAAATTTTAAAGACAGAAAAAATCCTATAGAATAAACATATAAAGAAAGAAAATATTTTTATACAGCTGTACAATGTGTTCGTGTTTTAAGCTAAGTGCTATTACAAAAGACTCAAAAGTTTAAAAAAATGTTTAAAGTTTATAAAGTAAAAAAGTTACAGTAAATTAAGGTAACTTTATTACTGAAGAAAGAAAAATATTTTTTATAAATTTAGTGTACAGTGTTTGTAAAGTCTACAGTGGTGTACAGCGATGTCCTAGGCCTTTATATCCACTCACCACTCACTCCCTGACTCACCCAGAGCAACTCCCAGTCTGCAGGCTCCATTCATGGTAAGTGCCCGACACAGGTGTGCATTTTTTATCTTTTATACTGTTTTTTTACTGTACCTTTTCTATGTTTTGACACAGAAATACTTATCATTGTGTTACAATTGTCTACAGTATTCAGTACAGTAATATGCTATACGTGTTCGTATCTAGGAGCAATAGGCCATACTATAACATATAGCCCAGGTGTGTAGTAGGCTATACCATCTAGGTTTGTGTGAGTGCACTCTATGATGTTTGCACAACAATGAAATTGCCTAATGATGCATTTCTCAAAACATATCCCTGTTGTTAAGTGATGCATGACTATATACACACACATATGTACCACAATACCACAATCACAACATGATCGCATCCTCCTGAAAGGGAAGAGAAAATATTAAAAATTACAGAATATAAGTCTGTCATTATTTTGTGATTTCTGGAAGCAGTGGTTCCAACAATACCACAATCACAACATGATCGCATCCTCCTGAAAGGGAAGAGAAAATATTAAAAATTACAGAATATAAGTCTGTCATTATTTTGTGATTTCTGGAAGCAGTGGTTCCAAGAAGGGCTCAGGGCTTAAGTATTCCCTGAGGGACCAAGAACTGCTGAAGGTGGTTCTCCAGATTTCCACCAGAGACCTCTGACTATGCCATCTTCTCAGTATGCTTGTCATTTTCACAACTACCTGTCAGAACTCAATGGCTACATGAATGAGAAAGATACAGCCTCCTACCGTGAGACTTTTTTTTTTAATTAGAAGAGTTCTCAATAGTTTTTAAACTCTTCCAAACTACAAAGGAGAAACTGGGGACCCAGATAGGTTTAGTGACTGTTGCAAAGTCCTGCAGCTCCTTGATGGCAGGGCTGGGGCGATGACCCAGGTGCAGTCTCTCAGTTTAGTTCTCTTACGTATGCTGTGCTGAGAGTGACTGCCATGAATTCGCAGGTTTCGATCCCCCCCAAAGAAACAACTGGACATAAATTCCATCAGGCTCTCCCTCTCTTTGGTACATTTACTAGTCAGAACGAAATAAACAATATACAAGATAATGGCACTCCCATTCAAGACTTGAGATGAGGTTTCTGTGCCAAATTCCATTTTGAAAGCATCTGTGACAGCAGATAGATAAGAGGACTTGAAGACAGTGATTAGAAAAAATACACATCTGATTTATTGACCAGAAAACCGAGTAAACACAGGGCCTATCCTGGAGCCTTTGTCTCCCATCCAAGTACTAACCAGGCCTGACCCTGCTTAGCTTCCGAGATCAGACGAGATTGGGCGCATTCAGGGTGGTATGGCCGTAGACTGGAGTGTTTGTTTTTAAATCTATTGTGCCTCAAAGAAACTTAAAGGTTCTTAAAATTAAAGCATTAAAGCAACGAAGATCTGAAATGAACTAGCACATGAGGAGTAAACTACTTACGCGATTTTTTCTTCTTCAATGCGGTTGATCTTCCCTCCGACATAGATTCTCAATTTACAGTCTTTCCATTTTTTTCTGAGAGTCAAGATATAGGGGATAAGAAGTGTTAACCCTGGAATAAAGAATAAATTATGACAGAAAGGATGAGTACGTCTAACTGAAAGGAAATGAATAGCTTTATATCTTTATTCATTCCCATGTTCATAGCTCTTCAATAATTCACAATCTTTGGAGAACACAGAAATGTTATTCTTTAATCAGTCTTGTTTTCATCTACCTTCCCATGCAGTTTGTTAAATTTATCAAAGCAGAAATTCTGCTCCCTAGTATATGCTCTAGAAGTTTTTACCTCCATCATCAAATAACCACCAAACATCAATTGTGCCTTTTCCTTGTTTCTTTTTAAATTGAGTGCTGGCTTCCACCAGTTTCTGGTTGAACTCTCCCACATGCATGGACTGGATCGTGTTAATGCTGCCTTCTGAAAGGAAAGGGAGAGTGATGCATCTTTTTTTTTTTTTGAAGACAGAAATAAAACAACTTTCCAACAAATCTACTGGTGAAAATAGAGAAAAGGTCATGAATTCATGTTTGTTATACCTACTGATAAATAGTGAGCTCTATTTTCCAAAAAGAGGAGATAAAGGTCGAATCCCACAATAATAATGGGATCACCTTCAATAGTGAAACAAAAATTTGACATTGGCTTTATGAATATAGTATTTACTGTAAAGGAGTGGATTATTTTCTGATCCTGTCTGTCTGAGCATGGAATTATTATTTAGGCATGTAACAATGCTAAAATATCTGATATGATAGCCAAAATATCCCAATTTTCCCTAATCTCAGATACAAATCAACTTAATGTTTTCAGATTTACTTAGAAGTAGAACATGTTGTGATTGTTTTTCTAGAAATAAGCAATACAATCAGGGAATTCTTTTGTTCGGGAATTCATTCATGAAGCACAGTCAAGATCTGAATTATAACGTTTGCCAGAAACCATGTGCATCTGGAATTCTCTATGGCTGTTTGGTCCCATGGTTGGCCTGGCTTCTCCGTTTTCTTTTTGAGGAATCTTGGGAAGCTAAGGTAAAGCCACTTGAGCTATTTGAATCTTCGTGAATGAGATGAAACAAAAAGCCAGCATATATGGGAAGACAAAATCCCTTTACTGCAGTTATAATTAAGGGTGCACATAAAATACTTAAAAACAATTTTTTGAAATGCAATTTCCAGCCTAGCACAGATGCAGTGAAAGTGTATCAAGAACGTAGGCCAGTGTTTGAGCAGGACCCTTGTTCCTGTTTGCCAGCAGGGGTTTCACTACCACACTGTGTGTATTATTTCTCATTTCCGTGCCTTTGAGAGCTGTGACTCCATTGCTCTGTCTCAAAGAGCTGGTATCAGTGTAGTGCTCAGAGTAGAGCTGACAGTCTCTTCAGAGCGTCCTCTCTGATCTAAGAGCTTCTGAAGCTTCTTTGTTCTGTCTGTCGCTGTTGCCGTATTTGGGGTCTGTCAGTTCTGGAGCAGTTATCTTATATTGTTTCTATATCCCTAGGACCACTGAGGGAGAAAAATTTATTTACAAAATTGACTAAACTCTGCTCTCACTTACATGGAAATCAAAGCATCCAGAGGACTTTTATATCAGAGAGGCGGGGCTGGTCCTGGTCTAGAACTCAAAACAGCTGTCAACCAACTAAAGCCCAAAGTAGCGAATGTGCCCACTTTGGAGCTGTGTTTAAGCCTCTAGGTCTTGAAAATAGTGCATAACACTGTTATTTTGCTTTTCTGAACAATGAGGCATGTTGACTTTCAGAAGAGTACATTTTTGCCCAAAGGAGTATTGTGATGCAGAAATAGGCTTCAGAATAAATAGTAATAACAAGTCTTATTTTCATTAATACGGACATTAATGCTTCCCTCTCCCCATTAGGTAGAGGATAGTATTGGACTATGACTTTTGAATGTCCCATTGCTTTTCCAGACTGTACCACTTAATAGAGCAGATTTAATAAACAAAATAATTGGAAAGGAAATAAGATAGTAGTTAGAATGCAGAACAGTTTTACTTTTATTTCTGCACCCTGAAAGTCCTGAGGTAGCACCAACTCAGATTCAAACACATCATTTATGTCATTTTGAGGTGGTTAGTAAGTAGTAGGCTCGTCCATGGCCCATGGGGTATCCCTGGAACCCAAGTCTACCTGTAGTATTTAAAGTGGGGCGATATTTGAATTTCCTATCATTCTTTGTAAATATATAAAAATGTTATATTATAGGTGATATTTCATCCTTGGGCTACAGTAGGAGAACAAGCAAACAGAACCAAACCATTTAGAGGGTAGAAAATGGCCTCTTTGAAGGGTTGGCTGTGGTCAACCTAGACCAGAGGCCTGCTAAGTCTCAACTTGGATCTCAACCTTGACTTGGAGATTCTCCCAGAGAAATGATCTTTTCCTGGCCTCACGCTAGTGTTTGCCTTCAGTAACTGTAGGCATTTGTGCATGAGGAAATGCATGTTAGCAGTCTAATTTGCTACCAGCAGAGGTCACTGTGGACCTCATTAAACTCAAACCAGTGGTGTTTTGGAAAGAAAGAAAATTTTTAAAAAATCAGACGTTTGAATCACCTGTTTATAAAACTTATAACAAGCTCTCTCATCCTCTAGTCTTCTGTCCTGGAATATATACCAGACAGTCAGAGATGAGTGTACCCATTAGCTGAAATCTACAAGTATTTAGTATCCACGAAGTTCCAAATCCTGCATTCTGGTTTGTGATAAAGATGCTTTTTTTCTAAATTAGAATTCTAGCTGGATCCCCCATTTACCTATACTAGTCGACTTTCAGTTGCCTGAAAGGTCAGCAAGGTAAGCAGGGTGTAGATTAAATAGTTTGGATATTGGCTCTTAAATTTCTATCTCCTTTCCATCTTAACTGAGAAATTTCTATTTTATGACACTCAATCTGCTTAAGCACTATATAACTCCCAAACAAAATATTACTCTTCTAAAATAAAGTTTTTTACAGCAGATAGTACAAAGTACTTACTGATGTTGATAAATGGCAATAGCTTCTACCTTTGAGCCGTACTACCTTCTCGAGGGAAATCTGGCAGTCCCTACCTATACTCAGTGTCCCCGACATCTTAGATGCCGACTTCTGACTCTTATAGATACTCAAATAGTGACTCGTCTTGTACTTTCTTGTAAATTTTCAAAAGTGCTTACCTTTTTTAGGTGTTGGCTTAGTAATGTTCAGCTTGCGAGCTTTTTTAAACAAGTCTCGGATGCCTCCACTTCCTTCTTCGCACTCATTATCTTTGATGGTGGCTTCCAAAGCCAGTCTCTCCTGTTCCAATTTCTCTAATTCATCTGATAAAAGGAGATAAAATCTTCTACTTAACTCAGAGCCACAGAGTTTCCAGGAACAACCTTATAAACTATTTTAATATTTAAAATGTTATATATGCAATACAACGATTATTTATACATAATATGATCTTTTTCCTAAATGATTATTAAAAAATAATATATTTCAGTAAATTGTATTCAGAAAACAGTAACAATTAGCTCAGAAAAGTAGCACAATGTGTTAAGTTACAATACATGAAGTGACTGGAGTTTTATGTGTGAGGACAAGAGAGACTATTTAATGCCATCCTTATCCTCTACCATCCAAGAAACAAAAAACCTGATCCACTGTGTATAAAATCTTGTACACCGTGAGCCACTGATTTACTGACCTAAGATACTGGGTCAGATGTTTTACAATCGGAAGTAACAAAATAACAGAAGTGCACTGGGTATATATCAGGCACACAACGATGGCTCTGGAATTGAAACCTAAAACTACAGAGCTAGAATTAAAGAAAGATAACCAAGTCTTAAAATTAACTCGAAGGGCTCTGAATACAAATCACAGTGAAAAATACCCACCACGAGTCCCTTCTGATAAGTGAAGTACTTTGTGGAGTGAGTGACCAAAGTCAAAGAAATGAAAGCTGAGGTTTGCGTGTGTCTGTCAGAGTTCAAATCGCTCAAAAGGGTCTCATGACACTGGAGTCTGGAACAAGAGTCAAGCTGTGTAAAATTTCCTGACCAAGGCTTAGACCCACTGTCCCAGCTTTGATACTGTGACTGGCTGCCTTTTATCTTTTTTGGATTCTGATGGTGAAGAAAATTTTCTAGCTTCTATGTAATGCGTTGGATCCCTCTTTGACCTCAAGCTGCATCGGATCAGGGTAAATAAGACTTTCAAAGCAGTCATGTGACAGTGCTAACCCGATGAGGCTTCTTGCTTGCACTGGGCAAGGTGGCACTCTTGTCAGGACCCCTCCTCTTCCTGGCTGCTGCAACTGAGCCTTAGTGAATGAGCAGTGCTCCAAGGAAGAGGGTAGAAAACCTGGATTCAGTGTTACAAAACACAGGTAGAGCTTCTGGAAACGTCAACCCTTGGAGCCTGTTGCCTTATCTATCTGCAAAGTGAAGGTACACAAACTCTAGATTTATCAATTAAGTACTAACTAAATCTGTCAGGACCAGCACATCCCTAGACGATGCTGTTATTCAGCTGCACAGAAGTATCTGGCCCCTTTCCAGGTCTTAGTAATTAATCTTTTGCCAGTGGCATGAGATTTAAGGTCAAATCACCCATGTGATTTCCCCAAAGCTTCAAAGGTTCTCAAGATCAGCAGCTATAGAAAATCCGAGAAATTAGACTGATGGTATTAGAGCTCAGACAGGAGTTGCTTACCCCCGACTTTTGAAAGGTGAAGACAAGCCGCATTGCACTGGGGGTCATGACCGATTACAGCTCTGCTGCTGGCTTTATGTGACATTAGGCAAGTAATTTATTTTTTTTATGCCTCAGATTTCCTGTCTGTGAAATGGAAAATTGTAACTCTTCCCTTTCCCACCCTCCCAGCTTTGCAAAACAGAAGAAACAACAACAGTGCTTTGGAGCTCCTTAAAGAACAGAGCAATGACTGCATTCTGTAGACAGTGTATTTATGCACCTTTTGGAAATGGGCTTAGTCATGCCAAGCAAACTGAGCATTTTGAGAAGCCTAGGAGTTATTTTAGCAGTTCCTATTTATTGCATACTCTTTGAGTGCCAGGGACTGTGCTGACTTTTATTCCTTCCCAAACAACTCTGTGATAATTACTATTATTACCCTCATTTTGTAGATGAAGAAACTGAAGCTCAGAGAGGTTAAGTAGCTTATCTGATCTCACCCAGCAAGTTACAGGGTTCAAATGCAAAGAGGTCTGCTTGACTCCAAATCCTGTATGCTTCCCACTGTGAAGACTTTCTTCTCGTGGCTTATTACTATTATTAATATTTCTGAGTTGTTTTATTTTTTTCTTTTCTTTTTTTTGAGAGACAGTCTTACTCTGTTGCCCTGAGTAGAGTGCTGTGGCGTCAGCCTAGCTCACAGCAACCTCAAACTCCTGGGCTCAAGTGATCCTCCTGCCTCGGCCTCCCAGAATGCTAGGATTACAGGCGTGAGCCACTGTGCCCGGCCCCGAGTTGTTTTATTAACCTCCAATTCTTCATCATAAGATGAACCTACATATTCTCAGGCACATGCTGTGATGCCAAGTTAACTCCCTCAAACGATGGCCCCTGCAACATGTCATTTTAAAGGGAGGACCCTAAAGATCAGGTCTACATGGCAGGATGCCCCAGAGCAGCAGCATCGGCAGCCAGACTTTGTTGTCACTGCCCTGGTGACAGCACCCTTGCTATTATTTAGCTTTCTGGGATGTTGCCCGGGGCCAGCTCTTTGCAGTCCTCTGGAAGGTGAACACTTGTGAGCTTCTTTGGGGGCAACTGTAAGGACTGCACTGGGCGGGGGGAGTTCTTTTTTCTTTTATGGGCAGGCTCCAGTGGACCCTGTGATCAGCCACTAGTTGCCATGCTCTTTGTCCTCTAGTTTGGACAAAGGAGGAGAAAAGATAAATCCTCCTTTGTAACAAAGTCAGCTGGCTGAGCGAACCGGGAGCTACGCCAACAATTTGCTTGAAGGTATGCACACAGCCCATCCAGGACAGAGCAAACTGCAAAATCCCAGCCTGAGAGACAGAATCAAATTTTGCTAGCCTGCTTCAGTTCAGCAGTTCCCTCAAAGATGACAGAGACAGAGGCTGACAGAGAAAGTGAATAATTCTAAAGGCCAAAACCTGCCTGCTTTGCCATCTTGGATTTTCAGATCCACACTGTGGTGTGATTCCCCACTTGCACGGTGATTTTGCAACTTCATATTAGAGTTAATTCTTAATTATTCACTTCGTAGGTGATCTAAGGCCTCCTTCTGTGCACTCCCTCCTTTTCACATTCCAGTGCTAAGTAGAGGTGATGTTTTGATTATCTGTTCTTCTGAATTATCTGTCTGGTGTGCATGAGAAATTAAGAGTAGACTTCGTTAAAACATTTCTTTCGACAAGAATACTGGCCAGCTGACTTGCAAAAGTGTACCATTGGCCACAGGGGGAACAAATAAGCCAAGGCAGTGTAAATGGATAGACAGAAATTGATTTCCACTAGACTGACAATAAAAATCGTTCATTGCATACCATCACCTCTACCGCCATCACTACTACATTTTTAATGTTCAGAAATTACAAAGCTCTTTCCATTTGGTATCTCATCTGATACCAGTACTGGGATGCAGGCAGAGTTGGATTATTCTCTCTGTTTTATTGAAAAGGAAACTTGGGCTCAGGAAGTTTAAGTGATTTGTCCAAGGTCACATAGCTAGTGACCCAAGTCTTCTGCGCCCAATCCTAGTGTTTATCTCTCTTCATCCTTTTTCTTCAGTAATATGCCTCATAGATGCCAGTCTGCATGTTTTCAACAAACCGTCCCCAAATTTCTCGATTAGAGTCAATCTCCTCTATGTTTCCATAACACCCTGCTTAAACCTTTATCTGGTAACTATAACTGTGTGACGCAGATGCCTATTTTATCTCTGGTCGACTGCAGGCTCCTGGAGGGCAGAGCTTAAGTCACGTTTATTTCCAGCATTCGTTGAGAATTGACTGTGTGCCGAGTACAATGCCAAACACTTTGCAGCCATCGTATTCTTTAATTCAAAACAGCAAATCTGGGAGGTAGATACCATAATTATTCCCATTTGAAAATGTGAAAAGTGAAACACAGAGAGGATGAATAATTTGATGAAGGCCACACAGTCAAAAAGTGTCAAAGCTGGGATTTAAACCCGGATGTGTCTATTCCAAAGCCTCTGCTGGGACTTCACATCTCTCTCCCGCATTCTTAGTTGTGCCTACCCCTCCCTGCTGGGGCCACATCTGAGCATGGTAGGCACTCAAAGATCATTTGTTGAAATGAAGATCAGGTCAATACAATACTTTTGGAAGTATTATCTTTATCAAAGAAGAAAAACAAGTGAAGAATGTTCGAGATGGGCGTGTGAGAAGTGTGTGCATTGGGGGGTAGGTGCAAAAGACCAGGTGTGAAAGAAGTGAAGTTAATGCTGTATATAAAGTTATCAACAGAGCAGCTGCTGGGGCTGCTGGACCAGCCGGGCTGCGGTGGACAGAAGTCAGGACAGGAGGACACATCTGAAGAGTGCAAGGTAAGTGGGGAAGGAGAACCAGGTCGTACCACCTACAGGGAGTCGAATCTTCCATGCTAGATAACTCCACAGTGTAGCATGATTTATAAAGCCAGAGAGAGAGAGAGCGAGAGAGAGCGAGCTCAAGAGCCTGCGCTTCTCTCTTTTCAACATTTCAAGAGAATCCCTGAGGTAATAATGGTAGAAGAAAAAGCTTAGACCTTCAGGTTCTCTTGGTTGAGGGTTGGTTTCTAACCAGTTCCATCATACACATCCCTGACAGTGCTCACAGTGAGAACACAGAGTGACTCCAGGGTTCCATCTTCATGCAAATGCCAAAACCTCTTTGGACAGTAGTTACTATATTTTCAAATGCTCTGTAAACTGATTGTGTGGTAACCAATTGGAGGGGCTATCTGCGGAAATTCAACTTAGTTGTTGCGATAGCTTAAAATGTTCTACCCTCAGTCTTTTCTAAAAACAAAAATGTCTTTCAGAAATAGACAGGGGTCTACAAATTACAATCTGCTTTGAATCTTAACGATAGAGAGTCGTTAATTATCTGACAGCAGTGAGAGAAGGGAAATCCACTGGGGTATCGTATCCCCTCCCATTTTGCAGCACCTTGTTTCTTTATTAATTATTAAATCGTGATTCTTTCCTTGGTCAATCAACTCAAAGCTGTAAATGCTCATGTGAATCAATGTGCCGTACCCCAGGTGAAGTCTAGCTGCATTGAAGGCAGGAAGCAATCCTGCAGCGGTTGCCTTCCAATCAAGTAATTATTTACTACACTGCCATCTGTCTTTATTTCGCTAAGCCACCCGATCAGACACAGCAGTATCCTCGTGCTCTGAGATGGTCATAAATCGTGCTGTACTTACACAGAATACTTGACCGCAATATATTGCAAATCATGTTTCATCACTTTATTTCCTACCAGTACAATTTGAATTCTTTGTTGTAGTTGGCAAACTTGCTAAATACTCCTGGGAAGTAAGCAATATAAAATACCATGGTTTTTTTTGGTGTTGTCAGGCAATAAATTAATTTATTAAGAGACGCTATCAGTCATCGGTATTGGATGAGTTGTTGCAGTGCACAAGTTAGAATGTTATGAGCATCGATCTTATTTATACAAAAAGTTATTCTCCTCACATAAGCCTGTGATACAATATAGAAATAATTGTCATTAGTGGGTAAATTACCTATAAAGCTGATTTCTATTCACTGCTTTATTAACTACAGTATATGGGCATTCTGAATTGCTAATATTTCCTTTAAATTATAATCTGTGATGACACTGTGGTGCCTGTGTTGGAAAAGCCATGATGATCATCATTAACATAGTATAATGCAATACTTAAGATTTATCAGGCTCTTATTAAGCCCTGAATTACAGACTAATATAATGAAATGCAAGCTTATTTCTTCCAATTCAAAACCCAATATGAGGTTTGTGTCGTAAATTACATAACTTCAAAACAATGCATGGAAATGTGGCGTAAAGTTAATTTCTATCATTATGCTGTTGTTTTTCTGCATGTTCTTCATGTATTTGTGTAACATTGCTTTTATTCTTTACCCTAGATAGTTGGTACTTATAATTATTTTATTAGCATCCAACTGTATTTTCCCTTTCTTAAGACGCAGAAATATTTCAAACATCAAAGTTGATTTAAATAGGATACATCCCTTGGGAAATTAAAAGGGGATGTAGTTCACTGCCAGGATTCTTTGAGAAATGCTACAAAATTTGTTTGCTGTATTGCTTTATAGACATAAATTGATGGTGCATTTTGGCAGATGGAACACGGAGGGGTGGGAGCGATATTTTTCTGCTACATCATATCTTTCGGCTTGAAGGGATCAACATAACATACCAAGCAAATGTATAATCTAAACACAAACTGTACTTTGCATTCTAATTTTTTAGATGGGAAAACATGACAGCACAAAGGCCAGAAAAAAAATTAAAGTGAAACCTAGGAAGTTAACAACAAAAAAGGACTCCTAATGTTAGGTTATTGTAATTGCCCTCAAAGTCAGGTTATCTTACCACAGACAGGCAGCCCCTATGTTGGGTGTCTTAGGAATACATGGCAACAGCCTTGCCCATTCCCATCTCTCAGATTTCATGGTTGCCTCTCATTAGGTTAGTAGTTGTTCTCTCTAGCCCTACATTTTAAAAGGCAGAATAGTGGCTTCAAACAGACAGAGGTTTGCATCCTAGCTCTGCCAATTACTAGCCTTATGAATCTTGGGTAAGCTTCAATTTTATCACCTATAAAATGGGGATAATTTCTTCACAGGGTAGTTGGGATGATAAATGTTATATGTGAACATGAAGCACAAACATATCAGATGGCACCTAAGAGCTCAAAAATGTTAGCCATTTTTGCTACTAATGTATTTAGCTCTACTAGGAAGAAATAGAAATTAGTAATGAACACCAAGTGGGGGTTAGTATATCTGATCTGGAGATGTAAAAGGTCCATAAAAGAGAAAAGAGGCATAAAAAAGGAGGCTAAAGGTACCAAAAGATAGCCTTTATGCTACAATTTTGCACAGGATGGACTCTACTCTCAGTTTTATTTTTTAAAGCTCTTCATAATCATAGAGTATGCATCATCAGATAGTGGCTCTCTATCTTATACAAACACTTCATCTCTAGTTTTGTCTTCTTCCTCTTCCTCCCCCAAAATATACCACAATGGCTGCATCATAAAATTCACCTAATCCCCACATATTCTCTTGCAACAATGGAGACAACCATGAAACAACAAATGGAATCTGGATCCACTGGGCAACATCCCTCACAAATCGCTTTTTCTTCCCGCCTAACCAACCCAGTAACACTCTGATGCTCTTTCTTGTACCTTGGAGACCAAACGCTGCCTAAGAAAACCAGACAACCACAACTGGGTTTTCACCGTTGTAAGCTGATCACTTGCTAGACTCTTCTGCTCTCTTTCATTCCTCATTATGACTTTTAAAATCTCTTACTAGTATCTTCTCAACCTCAATTAGACCATGTCTGTCTTGGTTTTAGAAGAAAACCATTGCTCCAGCTTCAAAGAAAGAATTGAGACCCTTGTGCACTATCCCCCTGGATCTGCCACTCCACTCTCACAACCCATGTCGCTCATCATCAGTCATCATCTCCTTTGCACTAATTTTAGAAAATGAAGGATTTTTCTTCTGTTTCAGGCCAACTCTTCCATCCATGTCTCTCGCTTGATTCCCTGTCCCTCCCGGGTCTTACTCTATGGGCCGTCCATTTCTTTGCCTACAACTTACATCCCTGCCATTCTCTTGTGCCCATTTCCCCAGTCTGGATACATGACTCAGTCTCCTATTCTAAGGTCTGTAGGTCCCCCATAGTAAATCTCCTCAATCTCATTCCTCTCCCTACCATCCAAACTTGTCGAAATAGTAGCCTACATACGTACTCTTTGCTTGTTCATCTCATATTCCCTTCTCAACCCACTGCAATGTGGATTCTGACCACACTGCTCTACAGAGATTGCTCTCACTAAGAGTATCTATGTCATGTCAATTACATTTTATTCATCTTACTTTGCTTTTCTGCTGGATTTAACAATGTTGATTATTCTCCCCATTTTTAGCACTCTACTCCCATGGCTTACATGGGAGACACCAAACTACTGATTAGTTTTCTGACCTCTCCTTCCCTTCCTTAGGGTCTTTTTCCTATGCCTTGGAGCTATCAACTATACACACTCTTTGAGTTATATTTTCCAGGGTCGTGGTTTCAATTTTCACCTTAACTGTGATGTCTTCTCTGTTAATCAGCTCAGGCTGCCATAACAAATACCACAGACTGGGTGGCTTAAACAACAGAAATTTATTTTCTCACAGTTCTGGAGGCTGGAAGTCTAAGATCAAGGCATCAGCAGGATTGATATCATTCTGAGACCACTCTCCTTGCCCTGAAAGTGGCTGCCTTCTTGCCATGTCCTCACATAATCACCCCTTGGTCTGTGTCCTAATCTCCTCTTTTTATAAGGACATCAGCAATATTGGATTAGGGCTCAGCCATATGACCTCATTTTACCTTAATTACCTCTTTAACACATTGACTACCACACTAGAGAAACAATTTTTTTTACATGGGGCCATGGTGTTTTATTAAAACAAAACGATCCTTTCTAATTTGTTATTTTTTTTTATTGTTTTTTGTGTGTGAGTTACATGCAACGCAATCCACATTTTTAGAATTAAGTTGTCAATATTAATTGTAACAATAAGAACATCCAACAAGTAAGATTTGTACAAACCAACTTCAGGGTTTTGCTTCACAAGGTCCTGGACTCAAAACTAGCCTGAGTTAAATACAATTCACATGGCAGTCAATGAGTTGAAGACCCTATGTCCAAATACAGTGACATTCTGAGGTATGGGGGTTAGAACTTCAACATATGAGTTTGGTGGGGGAGGATATAATTCAGTCTATAACATCTCCTAGATCTATCTCTCCAGCTCCGATTTCTCCTTCATGACTAGGACTATCTAATTGCCTACTGGACATTTCCAGTAGGTTTTCCCACAGGAGATTGTTTAAAATTGAGCGAGGCATCTCCTTGATAAACATACACTTCCTCTTGCATTTCCCATTTCCATTGGTATTCACCCAGTCGGCCAAGGAGTTTTTCTTCATTCCTCCTTTTCCCATAACCCCCCACATATCCAATCAGTTCCCAAATGCTACTCTTTGTACCTCTGAAGTACCTCTCAATTCTGTCCTTTTCACTCCATCCCTACTGAGGCTGCCCTAGTTCAAGCTGTCACGTTCTCTTGCTTTGATTATCATGAACTCTTCTTGGTTTGTCTCTGTTTCCATTCTAGTCCTGAGTCCCTGCCCCGTATAACTGAAAGAGTATGAGATCTAAAGCCAAGCTTGACCACGTCATCCCCTCACTTAAATCTCTTTGATGGTCCCTCATCATCTACATATGTGCTCCATAATTTTTAATATGGCAAATGAGGTTTTTAAAGCCTGGATCTTCCTTATATTGTCAGCCTCGATTCTCACTATTGTCTGCTTTATGCTTTTCACTTCAGTGACACTAAACTGCTTTTGGTTGCCCACATGTCCCACTCCTCCATAATCCCCTGTCTTCACCTCTGCAGGTGCTCTCCTCTTTGCCAGGAATGCATTCTCCAAACTCTCTCCTATTTTTCTCTTTGTCAACATTGCCTACAATGTGTTAACTCCTACACATCTAAAAAATCTCAAATCAAAGGTAACTCCTTCGAGAAAGACCTCTTGGCATTAGGAACCCCCTCTTTCTTTCTCTTACATCTTTATTTATACCTATTAGGACACTAATAATATATCCACTTCCCTTATTAGGCTGTGCGTCTCTTAAGGGTACAGACAGAATTTATTAATCTTAGTCTACCCAGTACCCATACCCATACTATGCCTGGTACATAATAGGTACTCAAAAGGCACACTTTTGTCTTAGTGTCATGGCTTAAATGGACTCTATTATGAAGTTCAGCTGAGCAGATAAGTCATGAATTGTGGTCTGTTGCAATCTTCAGGTAACTCTTTAAATGTGTTCTTTATTTTATACACTAGAGAGTATGTTTAAATTCTACGACTAAGCAAGTATACCAGTTCTCTACAGGGAAAAAACAGAGAGTCACTAATCTGAATTAGTGTTTCTGCCTCTGACTTAGATCAGTGATTCACAGCATGATACATTCAGGCTCATTTCCATGTTAGCAACTAACCAGTTCATGGATTCTTAAAAGCAAAATACATGTTTTTCTGAGGAAAGAATTAATCTTCATTTTCCAAAACATCTTGCAGAGATTAATTTGGCAGTTTATTTTACCGAAGGTGTTTATTTTCCTTGATGCTGGGTTTGAGGTTTTGTGATAAGAAAAATAATTGATGACCAGTTTGAATTACTCTATATTTCCGATTAGCAAGTCCAAGACTACTTGTGTTAGCAATGGAGAAAGTCAGGGAGGAAGTGTATGTGCCATGGGCCAGCTCTAGAAGGTGAGCTCTGTTGTTAGGAAGTTTTGTCTGTACTGTGCACTGCTCTAGCCTCACCATCTAGAATAACGTCAGGCACAGAGTAGGTTCTCAATAAACACTTGTTGGTTGAATAAAGAAAGTACATACCTTGAACCTGAAGAACCTGAGATATGTCAAACCCTTGGCTGATTCTGACTATGACCACTCCAATCTCAAAATCAAAAGCATCACTGAAAGGAGAAGCAAAGTGGTTAGTGTTTCAAACAGCTCCTTCCATCCTCAAGATTTGCATTAATATTAAACATGTTTCTAGGATTTTGATATAATGAAACTATTAAAATCCACTTTAGAATATAGCCAAGAGCTGATGCTTTTTTTGTTTGTTTGTTTTCCTTTTGTGTCTTTTTAAAATATATTCTGGGTAGAGGTAACTAAATCATTCACTCTGACCAATTTATTCAAATGAGACTGTCATCTAGAATTTTGATTAAGGCTTGTCACATACTTTCAAAATAATTGAATCTTTTATAGATGAGCAAAATAATCAATGATATATTTATAACAGAGAGTTTATAGGCTACAAACACCCTTTGGAATTATTAGCCAAACTCTCCAAGGAAGATTCTTTCTACACTTTTTTTTTTTTTTTGAGACAGGGTCTAACTCTGTCACCTGGGCTTGAGTGCAGTGGCATCATCATAGCTCACTATAACCTCAAACTTCTGGGCTCAAGCAATCCTCCTGCCTCAGCCTCCAGAGTAGCTGAGACTAGAGATGCATGCCATCATGCCCACCTAAGTTTTTTATTTTTTTGTAAAGATGGGGATCTTGGTTTTGCTTAGGCTGGTCTGAGCTTGAACAATCCTCCTGCTTCAGTTTCCCAGCATGCTAGGATTACAGGCGTGAGCCACAGTGCCCGGCCTCCTTCTGCAACATTTCTGACATCAAGTTCATGGTTAAAAACATCTCCATTTCCTCTAAGGAACTTTTATTACCATTGACTCTGGACAGGCCATTTGGAGAAACACTTTTTCATGGCAACACTGTGTAGTTGAAGATGGTTCTTGCTCCTTCTCTACATCTAATTCAATGGAATTAGATAATATGAAAGAGAAATAAAGTCTCTCTTCCCTTTATCTTTGTTCTTGTAGCATATGTTGTTTCCTGGTCTTAAATATGGAAGCATGCCAATTAATAATTGGAGTCATTTGAAAATTTTTCTTTGAGAGTTTCTTTATTCAATCTTCCATGGACCTAAAACCTGAGACCACTTGCCATTAGGTCATCCTCCCCCAGAAACAGTGAAGTTTGTGATTGTTCCACCGCATGCAAACATGTTTCCAACAACCAAAGTACACCTGAGTTTTTCAGATAATGATATAAGTTCAGTGCAATATGAATATCTACTCACGATTCAAACTATAAACAATCTTTACTTAACAAAATAGCTCCACTCTAACACAAGTTGCCACAAAGCAAATTCTTCAAACACAAATCTTGTTTCTAATTGTCCTTGATTACAAAAAGTACACAATGTGCTCCACAAAAAAAAAAAAATAAAATAAAATAAAATGGATTCTGTTAGGTAAGGTTAGGTAGAATAATGGCTCCCAAACACAGCCTAATCCCTGGGACCTGTGACTATGTTTTCTTGTGTGGCGAAAGAGACTTTGTTAAGGACTTTGGGATGGGGAGATTATTCTGGATTACACAAGGGTAGTTAAAAGTGAAATTAGGAGGCAGAAGAGGATGTCAGAGTAATGTGATGTGAGAAGGACTTGACTGGTCACTGCTAGCTTTAGAGATTGAGGAAGGTGGCCTTAGCCATGCCTATATGAGGGGAGCTTCTAAAAGCTAGAAAAGGAAAGGTAAGAAATTTATTCTAGATCCTCCCAAAGGAGATGCAGCCTGGCCCACACCATAATTTTAGCTCAGTGAGACCCATGTCAGACTTCTAGCCCATAGAACTATAAGAAAATAAAGTTGTATTGTTTTAAGCTGCTAAATTTGAAGTAATTTGTGTTTCCAGCCATTGAAAACTAATACATACAGATTATAATTTATTTTATTTATTTATTTTTTTGAGACAGAGTCTCACTCTGTTGCTCGGGCTAGAGTGCAGTGGCATCAGCCTAGCTCACAGCAACCTCAAACTCCTGGGCTCAAGCAATCCTACTGCCTCAGCCTCCAGAGTAGCTGGGACTACAGGCATGCGCCACCATGCCTGGCTAATTTTTTCTATATATATTTTTAGTTGTCCAGCTAATTTCTTTCTATATTATTTTTAGTAGAGACGGGGTCTCGCTCTTGCTCAGGCTGGTCTCGAACTCCTGAGCTCAAACTATCCTCCTGCCTCGGCTTCCCCCAGTGCTAGGATTACAGGCGTGAGCCACTAAACTCAGCCCAGATTATAATTTTAATTAGAACATACTTAAGACTATTACAGAGATTTAACATCTTTTATTCAAGTAGAAATGGTAAAATACTATACTCTTATAAAATGCCCCTGGTTAACAATAGTAGCGTGCTTTAAGTCATAAAGCAACAAAATGTGGGGAAGGGAAGTGCAGTACAGATGCATGATTATCTTCCTTCTGTATTAATCCCATGGCTATGGTAGTAAAGTCATTTAACTTTACCAATCCAGCTAAGTTTTATATTATTACAAATTTGAGCCACCTTAGGACTGAACTTTACTACCAAGACGACCAATTTTTCATTTATTGTAAAACCCGGAGGCCCCCTTGGTTCAGTATTACCGGGTTTGATTATTTTGGTCCCTTTTCATTTCTAGAATGTTTGGGACAGTAGAAAGGCTGGCAGACAGTCCCAGGTAATTCTGTACCGAATCATGGACTCTTTGTCTGAAGACTTACACATTTCTTCCTATTTACTCAATTTTTTCCCTCTACCTTTTTCATGTCCCAAGGTGAAGCTGATATGAAGATGAAGATTCTGGATAACAGAGGGCAGACCTAAGCCATTTCCAAGAATGTCTGGATCACTCACAGTGATTCTAAATATGTAAATACGCTGTTTGCTGCGCCTGGTAAAACTCTGATCCTGATGACCTGGTTAGGCTTAACCTACTGAACTTACAACACCAGCAGGAGCCAGATGGCAGCACACGGCATTCAGGGTTTATATATTTGAGAAACACAGTGCACTTAATATATAGGCTCCTCACATTAGAAAGACTATTAAATGAATTTCTGTTTGGTCAGTAATGCCTATAATTTCAGAAAATGAAAATGATTTTCTTATGCTTCTTTTCAATAGAATGAAGAATGCTTTTGTTGATATGTTTTATAAATCTTCCCAAAATAATGGTAAATGTGATGCTCATTACAACAGGAGCAGAGAAGATAAACTGCTGTAAGAAACACTAAGCATACGTTTGTTTTGAAGGTGTGAGAACTTCTTCCCTGTGTAGTATGAACTGTTAAGTGCAGCTGTACCTCTCAGGGCCCGTTCTGTATCCTGTAGTATGAAATCAGAAGGCAGCCAGACCCCAGACAAGGAAACCTTCCATTTCTAGGGGTTTTGACATAAGAGATGGCCTCTTGGGCATCGCTTACACTGCCCCTCTTGTTTCTGGTGGAGTATTTTCAAGCCTAGAAGAAAGTCTCAATTTTCTAGAATGTTTCTCTCCCTATGTGTATAACTTATTTTCTCTCACTCAAAAGAAGGAACCAATCCAGGTAATACTTCGGGTATATATGTGCTTTTAGAGGTAGCATAGCACTGTAGTCATGAGTTTAAACTTTGAATTCAGATAGTCCTGGGTAGAAATCCCAGCTCCATCACTTACTGAGCTCTGTGATTTTTCAATATGTTACCTAATTTTTAATGTCTATGTCTCCACTTGTAAAATGGGAACAATAATAGTATTTACTTCCATGGCTTCTTATAAGAATTAAATGGGATAATTCATGTTAAGTATGTTAACCTGGTGCCTGCTAGTCCTCTAAGGCTGTGGTCCCCAAACCCCCAGGCCACAGACTGGAGGTGAGCAGTGGGCTAGTGAGCGAAGCTTCATCTGTATTTACGGTCACTGTCTCCCATCACCCCCAGTTGGGACTGTCTAGTTGCCAGAAAATGAGCTCAGGGCTCCCACTGATTCTGCATTATGATGAGTTGTATAATTATTTCATTATATATTACAATGTAATTATAATAGAAACAAAGTGCACAATAAATGTAATGCACTTGAATCATCCTGAAACCACTCTTCCTGAACCACCTGAAACCACCCCACCCCCAGTCCATGGAAAAATTGTCTTCCATGAAACCGGTCTCTGGTGCCAAAAAGGTTGGGGACTGCTGTTGTAAGATCTATCATTATTCCCTATACCCTAAGAGTCTTCAAATATTTAACTATTAGATGTCACATACCATCTAAGACTCTCATTCTGCACACAAACTGATGCTGCTACACCTGGTAGCGGAAGCACCTGGCGTATGGGAGCCTCCTATCAGCAGAGAGAGATATGGGTGTCTGGGACAGTAAACAAATTATCCAAGGCTCAGAAGAAGACAATGACTGAGTTGGGCACACCAGCCAACCCAAGATTCCAGGTGTTTTTAAAGAAAAATTTCTCCTTACCTAGCAGTCCTTCGCTTTTAATCTTGTAAATAGATTTTAAAGTTGTAACTCTAAACATTTACTTTTTTCTTTGACACTAATGCTTCTCCCACCCTGCCTCCTCTGACACTCTGATTCCCTCAGGTTCTATCATTAGCGATGTTTTTTCACTTTGGGAAAGAATTCAGAGCACCAGGGGAATGTGCTCTTCTCAGGCAATTTAATCCAGCACAACAGTGTGATGTGAAGTACAAGTTATGTACTGCCCTAGTTAGTGCTTTATAAACAAGAACATGTCTCAAAAGCCATCACTTACTGTATGATTCCCACGTAGTTCTCAATCTCTGTCAAGGGAGCTTTCCTCCAGTTTTTTTTATATCCAACCACCAGAGTGTTTGGTTTCATTCTTCCTAAGCCTGAGGCCTAAAGAGAGGACATAAACACATGGGTAATCCTTACCATACTGGGAAACTACCACCACGAATGAAAAATAATGTCCCAGAGAGCACTGAAGTAATGTTCTGAAGATGCTGAAGATTAGATTACATTTTAGTGCATGTCCTTCATGCCCGTACTCAAGCATAAAATAGAAAGATTAGTTCTAAATCATCTCAGCCATAAATGGATTTTAGATGACAGAAATGTAGCTTTTCTAAATTAGTAGTCATTTGCATTTCTTCTGACACACTCATTAAAATGGTTCAATAATTTAAAATCAAGTGAGGGTCAGCTTAACTGTTGCTATGCATGTTGTAACTTAGTGGTTCAAAGCTCGTTTCCACCTGTTATATCCATAATGTCATTAGCAATAAAATTCATGTTTGGAAAATTCTTACATAAAGGATCACTGAAACCTCTACTTATATTATTTACTGAAGAGTGACTGAACTATGTTTCCTAAACCTGATCCTCTTGCATGACAGTATCATTAATAGCCATCTTACATATCAGAAGTTTTGTTTCTCCCCATTAGATGACAGGATATGGCTTCCAGTTAATCAAATTTAATTTGGCAATATTATGAAGCACCTATTAATTGCAAAGTGCTACATTAGGTGTGGTGGGAAAGTAGTGAAGGACATTCTTCGGTCTTAAGGGGCCAGATAGGGTGGAAGGGACAAGATATACACAAATAATTCTAACATAGGTACAAATGCGATAGAAATACATATGGAAGCACAAAGGAAGAAAACTTGAACCAGAATTCACGGTCAGTGTCGTGGGAGAGAACATGGCATTTGTTCTCAGTCTTGCAGAGTGATTAGGTGTCGGTGGGTGAAGATAAGGAGAGCAGTGGGAGTGGTGGAAGGCCACTCTGGGCCATGGGAATAGTGAAAGAAGTGACCAGAGTTTGACATTTAGAGGAGACAGTAGCAAGTGGAAGGAGATGGGCAGTGATGGAAGGTTCCTGAAATAAACTTTGCCTTCAACAATTTGGTGTATTGCTCTTAGCCCAGAAGCTCTTTAGAACATCATCTGGCCCTTGGAAAATGTATGGTAGCGTGGATGTAGTCTTTCCATGAGGATGTGGTAATGTGTGCCATAATTTCTTAGATGCAAAGAAGGCTTTATCCAAACTGATGTGGTTGGCAGTGCTTCCTTTAATACCACTCTGTCCTGCCTTTTGCTATAAACCCTCTGTATTCTAATTTTATTTGAAGAAATGTGTGTGAATTTATGCATGTTCAATTTTTTTTACCATTTCTTCCAGATTAATATAAGATTTCTTCTCTATACCTATGTATTTTCTCTCCCTGCTCTTATTCTATGTCTATATTTCCATTCCTAGTTGAAAATTTTCTTATTTTACAAATCTTCTGTGACAATTTTATATTAAATATCTAACCCTTCCAACATATTTAACCAAAGAGCTACTGAAAAATAACTTGCTACTGAAAGAAAAATCAGCATCTTGCAATAATACCTATTTCCATGGTTTAGTAAATTAATAACAGATGAAAAGAGGCTCATTGGGGGTAATAGGTCTTTCAGAAATGGCTTCGCTGCATGTGCAGCTACTTCGCAAGTGTTCTTAAGGGACATTAGAGACAGGAATGCATCGCATAATCTTAATCTTCACAATATTGTAGTTTAACCAATATTTTTTCTTTCCTGTCTGCATAACCATCAGGGTTACCTGGATACAGTCCTGAATGCCGACACTCCTAGACATGGCAACCCTGAAAGCCAAATGCACCATTTGGTATACAAAGAATCAGGACTTTTCAATCATATTAAAGCCAAAATGTTTAGAAAGCCAAGCCCTACAATGTCTGAGGGACTGTTGGGGTTGTTTTAAGGATTTTTTGGCACTCTAAATTAGGAAGATTGCAACTAGGGAAAGATTTTATAAAGAAGGGGAGGAAAAAGGAAAGAACCAGGGAGAAAAGATGGATTTAAGGTTGAGCTGTAGAGATTATTACATTTTATTCAACATTCTGGAAATAATTCAGGAGGATAGGGAGATTTTACGCCCAGATCACCATGCATTAATTTAGTTGAGTCTAGCAGCTACCCTCACACCATTTGCAAAAGAAAAAAGGAAAAGAATGCCTGACTTGAGCGTTGCTATATGCAGGATGAGATGTAAAAATAGTTTGAAGTTTCAATAGCATCCTGAATGTCGTCAAGCACCAGAACAAATTTGCATTTCAATAAGTATGGGGGCAGAATGTATGCTGGTGGCCAAAGGCAACCTAATTTCCCATTTCTAGTGTATCATTCATAGTTCATTGTATTAGAACCTCTCTGCTTTTGTTCTAGCTTTGCCTATCCCCAGGAATTCGAAATGAATTCCTTAACCATCTGCATTGATCTCTGATGCTGGGCTGCCTAACTACAGCCATTCACTTTGACAGCCTTATTAACATGGAGCACTAATTGTCTTTTGCCTCTGTGCTCATTCCCTCAACGCCAGTCTTACCTGAAGGAGACTTCGGACACCATCTCTGAAACAGTCCGCCGCCACTGCAGCATAAAAAGCCTTGATTTTGTTCTTTATCAGCCACGCCTGTTTTTTCGCCATGCCACTGTTCATCTCCTTAACACACAGCTTGCGTGATCCCTGTACGACACAATGAAATATTGTTTAGAGGCCCTGCGATTATACATCACACTGCTGTTGTTTTCTAAAGCACAAAAATAGCCAGCAACGCCCCATTGAGTTAAGAAATGGGAAAGAGGGAAAAACACCTTGCTAAGCAGGGTTCACAGAGATCCAACCTTTTAGAGAGGACCTGTGCTACTTATATCATTCACTTTCCACCCAAAATATCCAGGCTTATTAATGCCGGCTTAATTAACTGCCTTACTCTGAATGAGAGGAAAACCTGAGGGCATTATGGCACGTGAGGAAATACTGAAAACATGATTGAAGAGGCTCAGAGGCTCAGGATAAATACATAGTCAACCTTTGACCCAGTAGCGAGAGCCATTTTTAGGAACATCAAAGATCTCAGCTAGAGGCCATTTTCAAGAACGGACAGGGCTCTTGGAAGGCAGAACATGGTGAGCTGCAAATCCTGCCACGAACTAACTGCACACCTTGACAATTCTATTTGGCTGATGCATTGCTTTTTTTGTGTGGTAAAAATATCCTTGTGTAACGTAGACACATTTCCACTCAAATAAATTAGCATTTCCTTATCATTCAGTGCATTTGGTGGGAACAAATGCTCACATACCTATGACAGAAGAAGAGTGGAAGAAGTGAAGAAAGAAGGAGGCAGGTGTTGTGATGGTAGATAAGGTATTTTATAATTCCAAGATTTAGTTCTGGAAACTCATTTTTAACTAAAAATTCTATTTTTGCTTCTACTTCCTTAAGAATACAAGCTAGTTCTTTTCTTCTCATGTTTTAATTCAACCCAAAAGGTATTTCTGATTATCTACTATGTGTCTGACAGGGTATAAATCTATTATTTTCCCAGGGAATTCTTTCAATTCATAGATTTGAATTTTGTTGAGATGTCTTAGATTTCATCTGAATCACCTGGGATCCTGATAAAATGCAGTCTGTGGGTCTGGGGTGGGGCTCCAGGTTTTGCATTTCTATCAGGTGACAAGGATGCCGCTGGTTTTTAGACCACACTTGAGTCGCAGTCTCAGAGGGTCTTGGATTGGAGAGAAAAGGCATAGGGATACATGAAAAAAAGGTCCACGCTTTGCGGTCAGACAGAACTGGTCTCAAATCTAAGTTTGGCTGCTTCAGAGGTAATTTATTATCTCTGAGCTTTGATATCTTATTCTGAAAATGGGGACAAACTCTATGCTGAAAGATTGTTTTAAGTAGCAATAATAAGGTACCTAGTACAATGTCTGGAAATTTTTAAGTGCTCATCTAAAGCTGATTTTTATTATCTTAAATGAGTACTTACAATCTCATCAAAGCCCTAGACCAAATTCCATCACTGTGTTTATTCTATAACAGAGCTGAAAGAACACTGAACTGGGAGTCAGGAGGTTGGGTTTAGATCTGGCTCTGGCACTGACTCATTGATACCCTGGGTATACCATTTGTCCTCATTTGACATATGTTCTACATCTATAAAAATAAGGCAATTGCCTGGGTTAACACTGCCCAGTGTGATAGCCCATAGCCATAGGTTGCTATTGTGTATTTGAAATGTGGCTGGTCCACATTGAGATGTGCTAAAAACGTAAAATACACATTGGATTTCAAAGTCTTAGTACCAAAAAATATATAAAATGCCTCATTAATGTTTCTATATTCATTGCATATTGAAATGATAGTATTTTGAATGTATAGGGTTAAAAAATAACTATTTCTTTTTTCCTTTTTAATTGGCTACTAGAAATTTTTAAGTTACATATGTGGCACATATTATATTTCTATTATACAATCGTAGATGATCTCTGGTGTTCCTCCCATTTTAATATTCTACTGAAATTGTATCAGGTTCTTTATATACTTATATTTTTTTCAGTATATTTTCCAGATCCTGACAACTTTTCAAAAATAGTTTGGATGACTTTACAATTAAAGGAGTATTAAAAAAACAAGAAACTTCAATGAAGACAGAAAAGGTAGAGAGATAGGGAGGGTAGTTATTAAACCAGAAGACATAGTCTAAGAAAAGATATGTCATTATGAATCTAATTTAGCTCAGGTTTCCAGATTATGAATACATTTTGAGTCACCAGTCCTTTCTTGGGCATTCTAGATTTCAACAGCTGCAAAAAGAGAGAATATTTTATTCAAGGAATCTCAGTGGTAACAACAGCCATTAGATAGAAGAATAACCAACATCTAGGAAAGATGTTGGATCATCAGTGTATTGAGTTCTATCACAATGATTATGAACCCCTGGGGAAAATGGCATTTATTTAAATAAATACAGTCTAACATATATCTATTAGTATTACAAAAATCTAGATTAAACATTCATTGTGACAGAGAGATTTACTTTAATGTCTAAATTTGCCATATTGAGAAGTCATAAAAATATTTCATGCAGAATCTTTCTTTGCTAAAAGCGATTATAATATCCTTGTAGCTCACTTATTAATGTGAGGCAAGGAAGGCTGCAATACAAATGTAGTAAGAATAAAACAAACTAACAAAGAGGGAAGACATACTAGAATGCAATTATTCAATATTCAAATATGTCATAGTCATAAAAATGGATTTTAGTACCGCATTATAATATTATAGAGATTAGTTTCTATTGGAATCCAAATATGAATATATAAATTAATTCAGGAGTTGAACAAAGAAGCTTTAAAAATCTTGTATATATTATAACTTTGACGTTGATTGAGAAAGGGGTAGCCTACAGCCATACCACCCTGAAGGCATCTGATCTCATATGATCTTGAAAGCTAAGCAGGGTCAAGCCTGGTTAGTTCTTGGATGGGAGAAAGGGCTAAAGAATTTCTAATTATTTAGCCTGGAGAGGAAGTTGATGTGACACTACTTCAAATAAATGAATATTATGAAAAATAGTTTGCAAAGAAGTTCTGACACCATTAAGATCAAACAGAGGAATTTGGGCCAAGTGCAATGTTCTTTCCAATTTTATCTTTTAAAACATTGAGAGTCTTGTCTGTCTTTGTTTTCTTTGCTGCTTTGGTTGGAATTGTGGGTGAGAATTTTTCCTTTTCTGATTTGGTCCATATTTTGTCTCACCATGAAATCCTGGTGACCATTTATAGGTCATTTTATTCTTTCTATATTTGGTCATGTCACTACTTTATTAAAATCAGAACAGACGCTCACTGACGAAAGGAGAATAGATGCATCTGAAAGGAATACATTTTCTTCTTGGTGGATGTGAAAGTTGGGATTAAGAGGAGGTTGAAGTTTGACGCAAAAAATGAGAATTTGAGTTTCCTCTCCGTTATCTGGGCGTGACTTGCCCTCCACATGCCGCAGAGTCAGGAGATGGGTGTCTTCTCTGAGTTTTCTTGAGAAACTCTCAAAGACAGCTTTAGGTTTCATGAAGGAATATTTTATAAATTTTTAGAAAAAAAAAAAGAGAAAAGGAAACACTAAGAGTGAAATTTTAAGAGCAGCTCTGCATGAAGAAGCTGGTTAGAAGTGACCCTTCTTCTCCCTGACAATGGGGGAAGACAATTGAGGTTTAAAGTAATATTAAAGAGTAGGAAAAACATGAATCAAAACAGATTTACATCTTGGTACACATGTGTCAAAGGACAAGAAGAATATACATAAAACTCAGATAACACTGTTCCTGGAGAGCGAGAGAGTGGGGGGTCTGGAGTGGTCATACAGGGGACTTCAGCTTGATTTGTGATGGTTTATTTCATTCAAAAGGTGATTGGAAGCACTTTTGACAAGAATGTTAACAGTTATTAAGTAAGAGAGGTAGAATATAAATCTCATTTAATTTTATATAGTTGAGCCATATGAAATTGCCAGTATTCAACAGTTTTGCTCTTCAAAAATGCAAATTTCATACGATTCAACTTAATTAATATTTTTCTTAATGTTTCAAAATAAAAAATAGAGTCAATCTTTAAAAAAAACCCTTATGTTTCAGCCACCAACATAAAAGATGCCACTATAGACTTAAAAGCCTTTTGCAATTTTAAGACAAAAAAAAAAAATTCAGAAAAGAGGTAAGTGGCATATTTTTGGACAATAATGGCTTTATCTGATTTGCATTCCAAATCCCAGATTTGTTGAATCAACTTTCGATCTTTAAAAGTATACCTATTTTTTAGTTTGTTTTACTTGAAAAAAATCCTTGCCTTTAAATGCAAAACATAATTATGGGAGAGAGGGACTGCTGCAGCGTGAGGCCTTCTCACATGGGAAACGTAAGTGTGGGCGGATGCCACGAGATTTTTAGAGCTGGATGTCATGTGCCTAGAAAATTAAGGGCACATAAATTCAAACTAACTTATCCGTGATGATTGGTTTGATTCTCTCTCCATCTACTATGAATGACATAAATGAGGAAACTTATAGACAAAGGCAGTGCTTATGTGTATCAGGACACCTCAGTCTCCCGAGTAGCCGGGACTACGAGCACATGCCAGCATGTCCAGCTATTTTTTTTCTATTTTTCATAGAGACCTAGTCTCATTATGTTGCTCAGGCTGGTCTTGAACTCCTGCCCTCAAAAGATTCTCCCACCCTGGCCTCCCAGAGCGCTGGGATTACGGTGTCAACCACTGCACCTGTCCTGCAGTTTGCACCTCTTGACTGAACACTTGCCTTTTGCTGAACCACTGAACTTGGCTATGCTCAGACATGAGGGGATGCTACAAGGTGGTGTCCTACTCCCTCTAGCCTTCCTGTGGCGACAGGAGTGAGGAACAGAAGAGCAATATTACTTACATATTGAATATGAAGCCTCTTGAGATACAAGTATATCACTTATTTATTTTCTCCTTTAGTTCAAAGGAGAAGAATAGACAATATTTTAAAAATTACCAAGCTGAATTCTTTAAAATGAGTCTCCAAATTTGTCTTGATGAAGGGCCCCTCATTTGAAATCTTTAGGCTGAGTAGGAAAAAGGCAGGAAGAGGGAGGAGGAGTTCTGATGGGTGTAAGAGTTAGTTGGATAGTTGCAAGGCCACAGCAGGTGCTTGGGGTCTAGCAAAGAGCATACATTTCTTAATTTCAATTTCCACAGGTTCAAGGGCCATGACCTCTGGCCCTTTACAAACATCATGGGTGCAGGAAATGGCAGCGGGGGCCACAAACTTTCTATCTGCCCACCAACATTAAAATGCCGGTGAGTTCTGGGTCTGGCTCTGTTTTTGTAGTGTTAACAGCACTTCGAGCAAGCACTTCAGTAGTTGAAGGCCACCAGAGTGATGGAGCGCAGAGCCTGCTGTCCCGTGACTAATCGGGTGGGAGCACATGTCTCACTGTTCCACCATGATCAAACTGCTGCATACCTAACAAGTTCAAAATCCAGTGTCTGACCTGTTTTTTTCAAGAGGAGATGCTTTAGGTTTTTGAAGACTGTAATATATTTCTGGAATGACAATGGCAACTACAGCATACTAAAAATAATGATAATGACAATAACAAAATCAACAACTAAAATTAACTGAGCATTTACTATCTGACAGATATCAAACTCAGCACTGGAAAGCTTATATAATTTTCACAGCAATCTTGTGACACAGGTGCTATTTTTATTATTTTTATTTTATAGCTGAGAAAATTGAGGCCAGAGAGATGAAAATTATGCCCCTACGAGACTCATGGCTAATAATAGGTGGCAAAACAGTGATTCAGAACCTGACTGTTATTCTCAAAAGCCTATAAGCACCAGCTTCCTAGAGTTAAACACTAAATTGTCATTCTCTTATCATCATCACTATTTAACATTTTCCACAAAGTTGGCCTAACCATCAACCACGGTGCTTTTGGAAAAAAAAATTTCTAATGTTGTGCTGACTGCCCCCACATCCCCTTCCATCTGCTTCTGTGCAAAGATGATTGACGACTCAGCCTGGAGTCTAAAAATGCTGACAACATCTGCAGCCCCAGGAGCTCACAGAAAGTAACTAACTGGAAAGTCATTAACTGATGCAGTAACCATTTTCTGTCCCCAAGAGAACCTCAGCACCTGGGAGCAAGACTCTTGGGCCCTCCATGGAGACACCAGCATAGTAATGTATAATGTGGTCCAGCCAGGGCCATTGGAGGCAGCGACGAAGGACGCTACCTCGGATGAAATGATATTCCAGCATCATACTCCTTTATTAGAGTTAAAGCATCAAAGAGTTAATTAAAAGCAATATTTCTTGTCTCTAAGAAGACTTTTTCTCCCTTGCCAACATATGACTGTTTATACTCCCAGTTCATTTCTCCAGTCCTAAAGATATTTTATTGCCTGCTAAACTAAGTTTTCTCTAAATTGCTGGAGAAGAGAAACATCCCAAACTACTTATTCCATCAAAACTGACTCCTATATTGTATTGGCCAAAATGAAATCCACTAATCCAAGGCACCAAAGTTGATAATACGAGAGAGGGGTACTTGATAAGATTTTAAAATATCCTCTGGAGTCACAGTTGGTCATTACTTAACCTGTCAATCTTACGTATTCAGTAGGAGTCTCTCCACCCCCCACTGGATAATTGCATTGAGTTATATTGTGTGAGTTACTGTCATATTAGCGCTGAGAAGAAAGAGAATAGGAAGAACTAGCTTCATAAAGCATTTAGAATATTGCCAAGTGTAGCAGGTTGCTTAAGTGCTGGTCATGATGACATGTGGTGAATTAGCCCCCTGCACGATGGCAGAGTTGACTGGCCTGAGGGTCACACGACTTCCTGACAGCCCTATTCCTCAGCTATTGGAAATTTAAGTGTGGTAGTACTCACAGGGATACAAGTCTGCTAAGGCTTCTCCTCACAGCATGATGCAGAGCACACGCACGTGGCCTGGACTGACATCCTGGCTCTGCCACTTTCTTGTCATGTGATACAGTGCAATAATTTAATTTTCCTGAATCTCACTTTGCCAATCAGTAAAATTAGAACAGGGCTTCTTTTCTTTCCTGCCTTACTAGTCTATTGTGTGGCTCGAATAATAAAAACTGTAGAAAAACACTTTGAAGAATAGGTAAGTACTTAAGTACTAGAAAAACACATTGACAGCTAAGGATTTTGAGTGGAGGGTGTGTGTGTGGGGGGGAGAGAGAGAGAGAGAGAAAAGAGTGCATTATGAGAATACAAATAGAGATTGGCTAGTTTGTAGGAATAACTTAGACTTATTATTTTGTACTTTTAATGCTTTCTCCACACTTGAAAAAATTGGTCAATAATTATGGTTAAATTTTTAGCACCTACTTTGAATATGAATATCTCCTAGGACAACCACCAATAAGTTATTAACCACCATATACTTCCTGAACAAAGAGGAATTCATTTAGCTCTGAGTGTTTATCTAAAACATGGAAAACTTGGTTTAATCCCCTAGATATCTGTAGTGTTATCAAGTTTATCCAAATATTTAATCTAAATTCTATGTACTGTCACTTAAGGCCATTATGTATTTCCTCATCAGTGAATCTATATAACAGTGCTCTATCTACCTCATTCCATCCATATTTCCGTAGACAGTTATCACCCCAAATGCCTTCATTTTATTCCTGAGCCAGTTCTCTTTTTCTTGACTCAAAGACCATCATTTGGAAATATTTATCACTTTTAGCTGGTCTCCTATGAAATCTGAAATGCATTTCATTTACTCATTTAAATTCAGGAACATGGCCCTTACTAGCCCTGGTTCTATGAGTCAGGTAGAGGGCTCTTGTCCAAACTGTTTTGCTATTTTTCTATCACCGCATGCACTTCTCTGCTCACCTAAAATAACCCAAGGTAAGCAGGGAGGAAAAAGCACTTCCCATGGGTGAAGTGGCTCTTACCACAAAGACTTCACAGCAGATGCAAAGGCCACTGTTCTTGGTAAAGGCGTGAGTTATATCCAAGAGAGCGGGTCTTGTCATGGGTCCACCTGTTAAGACGATGCACTGGGGCCTGAAAGTGGAGAAAAGAAGATGGGAAATTGGCCATCGCAAAAACCCTGGGAGCCCAGAACCACCCCAGCAACAGAAGGCTTAGAAAAATGGGACAACTTCTCCCCTCACTGTGTCTTGGCTTTCCTGTCAGAATTCTTGAATCATCCCACCTGCCTACCTCGAAATCTTTGTATTCTTAGTTTACTTAGTTACAGCAAAAGTGTGAAGTGAGGAAAAGGTGGTCATATTTTTTTCCCCTGGACACTACCCTACCCCAAATCCCCTACAACCTATCCCTCTCCACCCAGTATTTTTATGCTGCTTTCCTTCATCCTCCTTGCACCCTTGTATTTTGAGGTTCCACGCAAAATCATATACAACTAATGAAGAGCTAAAAGTGTTATTTCTAAGAGAATTCAATAGGCCATAAAGCCTTCAGCTGAATGGAGACAATACCAATGAGTAAGGTGTATGGGGATTTAGGGACACCTCTCTGATATGACACCACTTAGGCCACCTTTCTGTCTCCATGCAGGGAAGGTGACACTTGGCCCTTGGAGGGGCTGTAGCTTGGGGTGGGCATAGCTCAGTGTGGAAGGAAAGAAGCACTCATTTATAGGAGGTGCTGTCATGAAAATGTGGCAGTTTTGTAGGATTGCTTATTTTTAGAATATACCCATAAAGCTTATAACTACTCTAATGCACTTGTTTCCCAAAAAGGAAAACCACTTTCACTGTAAAACATCACCTCCATGTCCGAGAAGCCAATTTTACCTGAAATTTTTTACATGGTCTTCCACTGTAGTTAATTCCAGAGCGTTATCCAAAGCGCTCACGTAGGAGAAAGCTTGTGTGGAGGAGCCCCAGTTCACATCTGCGGATAAAGGAGGAAATTGGCATAATAAGCATTGACCTTTCCTCGGTGTACCATGAATAATTTTACAAGCCATTCCCTTCTATGATTTTCCTTGGCTATGCCAGCAGTGATGAGTGTCCAAATCAGACAAAATATAACGTAGTATTTCCTAAAAGGCACACTGTGTCCTGCTAGGAACACTGCGTGACTCCTCGGAAATGAGACTTCTTTCCAGCGAAGAAGCAGACTGGAAAGCTGCAGTCCCGGGAAACTGGTTTGGTGGGAGAGGCTGTGCGCTAACACACTGCAGGCAGCCGGACTCGGGAAAATGGTCAGCCCCTGAATCAATTCAAGGTGTCTTCACTAATTTTTAAATTGAAAGGAAAAGTAGTATTTTGTATACACAAATAGTGTGCAGTAATCTTTATATTTTGAACAGTAATACTGAATAGCTTGGGAATTCTTACTTTCATGAACAGGGTCAAGGTTTTTTAGTAAGCACTTTAGTTTGAACTTTTAAAACCTAATCTTCATCAAAAGGGAGGTCAGCTCTACATCCCTTGTCTTTTTTTTTTAATATTTTGTTCTTTTATAAATTTAAATATTAAATGAATCCTCTAAGTTTTATGAGATGAGGTCCCTGATAGGAATGTACAGATATACCCCAGATGACAAACAGAGCTAATTCTCCCCAGTCTTGCTCTGGAGTCAAGGAAATAGGTGGGGGATAATTATCTGGAGAGAGAGAAGACTAATATTCATTAAGTGTTGATTGTGTACCAGGCAGTAAGCATAGCATAGGCCATTTATTTTTATGCTGATAAAATATTTTTACAAGGACATTCATATGTAAAGAATGAACCTTGAAGCAGACCTCATACCATATGCAAAAATTAACTCAAAATGGATAATAGACCTAAATATAATTCCCAATGCATTAACACTTCTAGAAGAGGTGTATGGCCTTGGATTAGGGAAAGATATCTTAGATCAGATGCAACAGGACAAACCACATAAGAAAAAAAAAGAGATAAGTTAGACTTCATAAAAATGAAGAACTTTTGTTCTTCCAAACAAACTGCGAGGAAAATAAAAAAAGAATCCACAGATCAGGAGAAAATATCTGCGAAACATAAATGCTAAAGGATTTGCATCCAGAATATATAAAGAACTCTCACAACTGAATAATAAGAAAGCAAACAACTAAAAAATGAGCAAAAGATTTAAACTGACACTTGACTAAAGAAGATATATGGGCAGCAAATAAGATGTTCAACATCATTAGTCATTGGGAAAATGCAAATTAAGCCACAACGAGATAGCACTATACATCTATTGGAATGGCTTTTTATAAAAACAACTGACGATATTACATGCTATTAATAACAAAGATGTAGAGCAATTAGGGCTCTCATTCATGGCTGGTAGAACTGGAAAGTGATACTGCTATCATGGAAAAAAGTTTGGCAGTTTCTTATAAAGTTATATATACACTTACTATACTATATAATCAGAAATCCCACTCCTAGATACTTACTTGAGAGAAATGAAAACATAGTTTCACATACAGTCCTGTGGGTGAATATTTATAGTAGCTTTTTAAATAATCACCATAAACTGGAAACAACCCAGATACTTATCATCTGGTGAATAGATTTTTTAAAGATTTGCAATATATTCATACAATAGAATACTACTCAACAGTACAAAAGAGCAAACTACTTATACATGCAACAACATGGATAAATCTAAAAGCATTATGCTAAGTGAAAGAAGGCATATCATATAACATATGATTCTGTTCACATGATATTCTGGAAAAAGCAAAGGTATAGGATCAAACATCAGAAAAGCAGTTGCCAGGGACTAAGTTGGGGAGAAGGGATTGACTACATAGGGGTGTAAGGGAAATTTTGGGGTTAATGGAAATATCCTATGTCTTGATCATGATGATGGTTACAAGATTGTGTAAGTTTGTCAGAACTTATTGAATGCACATCTAAAAGAGGTGAATTTTACCATATGTAAGTTAAAACTGATGTTAAAAATATATAAAGTGATAAAAACAAAGCGAACAGACTCCTCCAAGGTAGTTACTACCATCTCTGCTTTATTGGCAGAGTGAGGGGAAGGGAGTGTCGGGTGGCTCCCAGCCTCTCAGCACTGCACTCTGTGGTCTCTTGTCTCTCCCAGCTTCAATTCACCTGGTTCTAAAGTCAATATCCAAAGTTCAGATCCAGTTATATTTCTCCAATTGAATAACCTCCGGCATCATCTTGTTGCTCATATTATCAGATTCTTTAGCATAACATTTAAGTTTCTTATTTATCTGGCCCCTACCTATCCTACCAGGCTCACCCTGTGCCCCTTCTCCTGAGCACTGTAGAACCTCACCTTGATAAAGGCCTGAGTCCTCCCAGACATGCCCCTATGTGCTTGTATGTGTCCTTGACTTGGTTCCTGCTTTGCCTCTGCCGAGAGTATCACGCCCTGACTCTGTCCAATTAACTAACCCTTAGTCCCTTGATTTTTTTAAACCTAGATTATTTATTCATTCAATAAGTATTTATTAAGGGCCTACTGAGTGCTTGGCCCTGGGAACACAAGCCATGAACCAGGAAAGGTTTCCTGGACAACTCCAGTCAAAGGTAACCACTCCCTCCCCTTTTCTCAGAAATTTGCTCAGATTACTCTCACGGTACTTAACTATATTGTATTATAATTAATTGCTGAAGTGTGAGTCTGTGAACTCCTTGAGTACAGGGACTGTATCTCATTCATCAGGACATTAGAGGCAGAAGGGGAGGTAATGGAAAACTTGTGGGGTTTGGTATCATACACTCTCTGGTTAAAATGTCTGCTCCATTGCATCCTGACCATTACTTTGGCAAGTGGTCAACTCTTCAAACCCTAGTTTCTTCATCTGTAAAATGGGATTAATAATAAGTAATGTACAGCATTATTGTGAGGCTGAAATGAGTGCATGAGCTATAATAGATGCTCAACAACATTAACTATTGTTATTATTATAGCACATTATGTCATTAATATCCACCCTACATATGACTCACCTAAGCACAGAGAAGCTGCTCAATAAGTGCTTAATAAATAAGTAGTGAGAGAGAGATTTGGAAACCCCATCCTATACGGTGCTTCTGATCTTACCTGGCTTCTTATAAGTCACGTAGATATAGAGGAAGAACTCAATGACATAGGTGATGACGGCTGCCCACCAGTTGATGATAAACATGACTGCACAGCACAGAACAGCTCCAAAAAGAGATACCCACATGTTGTAAACTCCGTATGCAGGTCTCCACCCTGAAAATTAAAAAGAGGTGCAGAAGAAAAACTTCCATGCTACTACTATCATGCCACTGAATATTATAAGAATATAACGTCTTTAAAGAATTAGAACTTTTAGGTCAGCTCCCTAACTCTGTTACTATTTTCCTATGACCTTGGGGCCCCTGCTTTATGAAGGTGGTACTTATACTAAATAGGATGCTGAACAATTTAAAAATATTAAGCACCTAGAAAATGGGCCCCTCATGACTCCGCCATACTTTCTGCATGTCCCCTGATTTCTTCCCAAACTGTTAATACCAAACCATAAGCATCTAATTCTATGCCACTGGGTGAAAAAAGAGTAGGAAGGAGGAATGTCTAGATGGTTCAAGAAAGAGAAAGTTAAGACAACGGGCTTTTTGCACCCATGGAGAAGGCAGAGCAGCCATCAAGAGTCAATCAGCTTGACTTCCCGGTAGCTCTTCCATTACCCTTAGAGGATTGTGCTTGCCCTTTCAAAAATAATAATCTATGGAAAAGAGGGAGAAGTGGCTTCTTACAACCAAATGGCTAGCAAAGGATTCCTAGACCCAATGCATTAGTATGTCACGCATTTTGCAATTAAAATATTTCTCACAGTGCGTACATGCATAGGGGGTTTCTGTGTTCTATCGGGTCCCTGAAATGAAAGAAATTGGAAGACAGCATGGTCAGGATGGGGAAGCTCTGATTTGAAGGGCACATTTAGTTTATGAGTGAAGTACATTTTAAATTAGGAGTTGCCAAAACACAACAGAGCTTTAAGTCTTCAGAAGCAATTTCCCAAATGGCCACAAGATGGAAACAGCACTTCAAGAACATCACTGGAAATACCCTTATTTTTCTCTGAATCTGGCTGTGTGTGTGTGTGTGTGTGTGTGTGTGTACACGTGTGAGAAAGAGAGAGAGTCATTTTCTGGGTTAGTGTATCCATGTGTCTTCCTCTATATGCTTTTCTACTTTTCCTCTTTCTTTTTCTCTCTCCCTCTTTCCTTTCCTCCTTTTCACTCTTTCCCGTGCCTGCCTCTATTAATTCACCTTGTTTTTCAAAAATGGCCGTAATGTGGCACGGAGTCACACATTTCTATGTGTTAAAAGAACACAACAAAACAGAAAAGAAATCCCTTTTACTATCTTCTGTAGCCTAGTATTGGGTGGATAAAGGTTCCCCTTCCATCTATTATTTTTTCTTACTGGCAGCAGGTTTTCCAAAGGAAACTTGAGATCTTGGCAGGTCCTAAAAGAGTTGAAATATGTTTACATCCTGGGTAAAAGTCCTTGTGGTGGAGACCTTCTGAATGCTGATAATTACAAGTCTCTACTCTGGTGGAAAGGCAGGGAAAACTCTATTGGACAATGGAAGCAAAGAAGAGGTGAGGGGTGCCCAGAAAGAGGAAGGTTCATTGGTGTGAAATTTTGACCAGTTTTCAAGCAATTGGTGCCCTGATGCCACCAGCATCAATATGACGAAGCCCAATGTGTATTTGCATTGCCTGCACTCAGGAGGTAATTATGGGAACTACTCATCCTTCTCTTCTGCACCATGGGCAGGAAACAAATTGATAGTAAGGAAGTTTCAAATATATACATTAATTCCACTTCTGTGGTCACTTTCACCCTGGAAATAAATAGTGGTGTTTTTCTACTGCTAAAATAAATGTGGTTTCTCTTGCAATGAATAATTTATTGCCGCAGGAGAAAATTGACTTTACGGTTGGTCAAAAAGGCCATTGCTCAAATGATTCTTTTTCTATTTCAGAAGTCATCCCCCAACTCACTAAAATAAAGTGGATTACACTTCCCACTAGGATATAAGGAAACAGATAAACACAGATTGAACACTTCTCACTGACTTATTTCATTTTGTTGAGACAAACTAACTGTTTGCTTAGGTGTATTTTAGCTTTTTGAAAGCTTACCTGGAGATTTGGCATAAGAGGCATGGAAGCAGGAAAAATTAATAAGTGCATATGAGGCCAGGAAAAAGTTGGAGATGATGGGAGCGATGGTGTTCAGTTCCGCTGCAAAAGAAGCAGAATTGAACATGAACGTGTGAGTGATGAGAGCAGGGCCGGAACAGCTGTTGTATCCTGGAAGCTTGACTTTATTTGGAAATTGAAAACGTAGCTAGCATCTGTCAAAGTTTAGGAAGTTAGTGATTTTTCTTTGGGAGCTACATACATTCTCTTAGCCAAGGTTTCCATAAAGTAAGTAAGAAAGCCTACCAATCAGAAAATAGGGAATCAAGACCTCTACTTACAAAAAATTCAAGTAGGAGTGGGGAGGTGGTTTGGGGACTGAGCATACTATAAACTCCCCTGCAGTTTTTCTGGAGGCACCAAGTCCTGTGTTCTTTATCTTCTATGTATATACTCAAAAGACTCTGCAGAGTACCAGTTTAACACCAGCGCACCAGAAACTCCCAGATGGAAATATCTCTGTATGTACCCAATATGCTTTCTCTGACTTTCAGGACTCTTGTTAGTCATTTCTATTTTTCCATATCTCTAGAGAGTTCGTTCTACCTTTTAAGGCTTGCCAAAAGTACTTTTGCCTCCATGGTTAAATATCCTGTATGATTTACTCCAAGCTGGATTGTTTACTGTGTGGTATAAAAAAATATAGAGACATCCTCTTTCATCTGAGGGTCAGACATCTATCAACCTCAATAATGCAAACGCAGGCAGCTGGGTGTGATTCTAGAACGTGGATACGGAGACAGTAGCCATGAACAGCTGCCATAAAGCTTGTGCATGGAGCTAATTTACATTGTTCTGAATGAGTGATTTTTAGAGGATATTATTTAATTTATTCAAAACTTTTAAAACTTTGGTTGCTTAATCACTTAAATGTGGCATAGGGCAATGATGAGGTCTTAAAGCCTAAATTACAAAATTGAAATATCTCTGTATGTAATCACTTTTTATTTAATTTTAAAACATCTAACAAACGAGTTATATATTCCCTTCTTCTGCTTTATAGAAATCTTATGAGGATTTATGAATTAACATCACTTCCTGAGTTTAATACGTAATGATGAGGAGCCCTCGTTGCTCGGTTCCGCTGGGCTGAGGAAGGGTCTGCCTGCCTGTGTGTGGTTCCTGTTGTCCTTTGACTTTTGCTCCTTTTCCTCTCATACGCTCATCAGCAAAGGTGGGCCTTAGGGAGGAGTGAGGACTGTGCAGGCTGAAGCTGATGAATGTACCTGTCCAAGATTATGTGGCTGTTTCTGTATCACTTGGGGAGAGGAAGCGGAGATTATAGTCTAGGTAAGTGTTTCCCAAACACTAGTGGCCCACGAATCTCTTGAGGAGCTCGTAAAATGCAGATTCTGTATCCTCAGAGATTCTGACTCAGTAACTCTACAACTGAGCCTAAAATCTCTGCACATTGACAAACACCCCAGGTGATGGTGATACAGATGGTCAATGGACCACATTTGGGGGACACTAACATCAGGCCAGGAGATACAGCAGCTGGGGGAGGCTTGGAATCAGACAACATCAGGCAGGTTGGAGAAAGGATTCAGTTGCATTTGGTTGGTGGATTTCCAACACTCAGATTTAAAGAAGAGATTAAAGTCCAAAGTCTATTTCAAGTTCCTCAAAGGCCTTCTACACACAAGGATTTCTCATTTCCTCCTTAGACAGACTCCAATATTCCCCAATGGGATCTTAAACATAAAATGGGTAATTTCGCAAACTAAAAGGAAAACCCTATGAGTAATCAGAAGAATTCTTTGGCTTTCAGTAAGAACAAGAAATCTACAAACCAATAAGGATAAACGCCATGGCTATAAAAAAAGTGAGAATATATCCTCTCAGGGGTTCATTGTTTTTCCCATATCCCTTTGCAAAGAACTGCAGGGCTTTGTAGATGTTGTCCTTGCACAGAGCCTAATGGAAAAGAAGAGGAGAAATTTGTCATTTATATATCTATGCACAGTCATTTTCTCTAGGTGATTCAAACAAGAATATTTGGGGAAAGATTAAGTGATACACACTATGAGGCACAAGTTAACACTGCCGTTTATCATTCTTTATATTATTTGAATCGATCTTGACTATGTGGCAGACATCGCACTTGAGCCAGATGCAAACATTAACTGTTTCAGAAAATGATGGAAAATGATAGCCGGTGAGAATGAATATCTCAGCTTGAGCTACATCCAGTGGAAACAGCCATAAGGAGGAGCACAAGGTCTTGTGCCTGTATTACCTGGAACACTTTGGGCGCACTGACGAGGGAAGCCAGGGCAGAGGAGAGCGTTGCAGAAAAGATTCCAGCAGTGATGAGGGGGCCAAACCCTGACACCATGCTCATGACCTTGGGAAGAGAGGTTCAAGTCAAGAGTCTCATCCAATAGACAGTAAAAAAAAAAAAAAATAGCCAAATTTTTATGCGAATGGTTCACTTTCCACTTGCTGGGATTTAGAATCTCCTGTATAAGCTAATTGCTTCTAACCAGATCTTTTCCCCCTGCTTCATTCTCAAGTTCTTAATTTTATTTTTTCAAAATGGAAATGGCCCTTTTTGTTATTTATAAAATAATAAATCTTCACCACAATATAGCCAGAAGATACTGGAAAGAATAAAGAAAGAAATGGTTTCCAGGATTTTAATAACATTTCCCCCCTCTGTTCTTTGTAGTTACGTGTTTCTTTGATGATAGGAAATTCTATCTAGCAGAAAGTACTATTTTAATAAGGTTTGGGGAGGGGCTCCAGCTGTTTACTAGTCTTTTAAAAGACATTAACCTTTCTTCTTCTTCCTGCACACAGAGGCCTTTCAAGCCTTTGCTTTTTCTGTGCTCATTAAATGTAATTTTAGATCTGAGACATGAGGAGATTCTATCACTTTAAGTCATATTTTGGAATAATGACTTCAGCTGAGTTAATTTCTCTTTGTTGGTTGTTAAAATAAATGAATGAAGCTTTCACGACAGATTTACTTCTCCCTCTGCTCACCAATCATGCAGACAAATTAATGTTTCAAGTCCTGCGGTTTTCCCAACTTCCCGTGTTCCTTCCTTCTCATTTACCGCTCCACTCCAACACTCACAATTTCTCTCTTGGCTTTGTCTTTTGGGCTCTCCGGGGCCACCTCAAAGGCTTTTGCTAAGTGGAAGCCCATGCATGAAGTGGACTCCGAGTGCTAACTAATCTAAACTTCTCCTTCCCACTATGAACCCTTGCACAGCTGATTGGGAGACGCATAGTGCCAGGCGGTGATCTCTCCCTAGTGACACAATTCATGCCACTGCCTGTTGCCCTCCCACCGCCACAGTAAATGTAGCCACAGGATTTGCTACGACATCATGCCTGTGTGATTTCTTTCCTCTCACACGAATTATTCCTTGCTGAATTCATATCAGTTACTAATCAATCAGTTGCAGATTCAGACATTTTACTATACGTGATGCTCTGAAGATGCAAACAGCAGCGATAAACATGATCATTTTTTTGCAGTTTGAACCTGGAAATTGTTCATCAGTCCGTATTGACACGGTTCATGTCGACATCTGGAGAAGTCATAGCCCAGCCCACAGGCTGCTGAACCATTGCAGTTCATCCCAGAAATGATGGTGTCATTCGTGCTCCCGGTGGCGTCTCGGACCACACAGGCTCCTGTAGAAACAACCATGGCCTGTCATTTCTGCTCCCTTAGGGTTTCCTTCTGAAAACGTACTTAGTTTACTCTGAGTCTGAACAGGTCCATTTCCTAGCCTCTGCTCCCTGTCAGTGCTTGTTGAGACATGGCAGCTGGAGGCTCCCATTCTCCGGGCCCCGAGAGCGCCCCCTGTCTGTAACCAGCTGCCATTTCAACTGCCGATGCGGTTTAAGTTTGGGTGGTAGGAGACTTAGGAGTTCAGACTGTCTTATTTTCTGATCTAAAATACACTTGGCGGGTGCTTTCAGCATAATACACACTCAATTCATATTTCTGGATTAGTGTTACTGATTGGGTGTTTTTCAAGTAGAAGGATTTGTTTCCTCATCTGGAAGAGAATCAGGGGATGGTATTATGGAATTCTAGTTTAGAGAAAAAAAGCCCTTGTTGTCAACTAATGATATTCCTTGCATAAGTTTTTAAACAGAATTATAGTTGTACTTTATATACAAATTTACTGGTTTAAATAATAAAGAAAACGTCTTAGGATAAAATGGTAAGATTTCCTAGGTAATGGTCAAATAATATTTATCAAATATTTGACTCAGTTTATCTATACCATTATTTTCATACATTTGAGTGTTTCTGTTATTTTCTATCATAAACATTCTATGATGCACATCTTTATGCATAAACTTTTTCTTCTGTATTTCAAAATATTTCTCTAGGATAGATTCTCAGAAATGGAATTATGAACATTCAAGAACATTCAAGCCTCTTGAAATCACTCACTTTCCTTTATGAATTTTTCTAACTGTAATCTTTGCCACTATGTATTTGATAGGATTATTGAAATATTTGAATACACATATGAAATATATATAAACTGTCCTGAACTACACGAGGATAAACATTTTACAAACTAAATGTCAACCAATAAAACTGTTCGCTTTGTTTTTCAAACTCCACCCAGGGTGGATTCCTATTCCTTGCTAATAACTTTAAGACAGGTCCCAGTGACAGGAACTACTGTGCACCCTCAATCTGAGCCATGGAATTCACATTCTTTTAATCTGGGAAAGACTTAAACATCATAGAATCTTAGAGATGAAGGAGCCATTTAAAATAATCAGTGCCAGAACCCTTTTTATCACAGTCTTGAGAAGTGGCTTGCCAGTCTCTGCTTAAACACTTGAAACTATGGGTGTTGATTACCAAGCTAAACTATCCATCCCAGATTTTACCTCTTTCATGTTCATTTATGTTGAATTGACTTTTCTGAATCCTGTATTTTAACCTTTGAGTAACAGATCTCTCCAAATTCCCATGAGCCAGGCTGTGAGTCATCATTGGCACTAACGATAGGCCATTGACCCTATGCCTGCCCTCTTACTCTGGGAAAAGTGTAGAAACAGATTTTTCCACACATCAGGGGCAAAAATAGAAGAATCTCTGAGATTAGAATTATAACTTTACTCATTACCTTATTTTTACTGTGAGTAAAAAAAAAAAAGAAAACCATTTGGGAAATTTAACTGTAGGTTTCAATGTTATTTAAAAATGTGTTGATTTTCTAAATATTAGAATGAAATTTCTTTGCATGTAACTAAACTTGGAACTGCCACAACAATACACTTAACAAACTTATCCAATTTCCTCCAATAAGAGGCAGGCAAGAATCTAAGTTAATTTTTTTGCTTTTATCTCCAGAAATATGCACTTTCCCAATTTCCCTTATAGTAAGCAGAGGAGGACTGGGATATCTTTTGGTTTCCGTAGGGGTCCAGCCTGGAGCTATATTCCCTAGTGTACACAGAAAAGAGTTTTCTTTTCTGAATGTTGGGAAAGCACATTTCTTCCTTTCCTACTATGGCAGAAGTATGGGGCAGCTCCCAAACAGGAGGAGGTATGTCTACAGGCAGCAGGTGGAACCAAAGTCAGCCTCAGGAACAGCAGGTGAATACACATATTTTTTGTTCACTGAGCAATGTAGGGGCTGGCCGCCCACACTGCCAGCAGCTGGGTCTTTTCTTGTTCTGATTTCCTGCCAATTGGTGACAGTGACATTTCCACATTAGGGACAACAGTGCAAGGATGAGACAAAGTCATAAAATCTACTCTTTTATACTTCCTGAAGGCTGTTTTTTTGTTTGTTTTTCCGCTTCTTTGCTCTGTTTCTCAACTGCCTCCTAGGGCAAGGGAAGTGTGCGCTGGAAGCGGTAGCTTCCTTAGCAATGGGATTATCACCTAGGGTAGGAAAATGGGAGCCTCTTTGTGTTCAGGTAGAATAACAGTTTGATTAGCTATACTCTAGCCCTGACTCAGAGACACCTACATTACAGCTTAATTGCATTTAAACCCCCAAAGCATCTGAATCATTAACATTAAGGTACCAAGAAGAAAATTAAAATTGTTGCCTTTATAAAACTTTCTACTTATGCTTCATGGAAAGTCCACTGATCATGAAGAACAACTGCACCCCTTGTAATTCTGACTTTCTGACACCAGAGACGTTCCACTTACCTACACAGATAGCAACACCTAGGTAGGCAACGGTGGTGATAAAAATGGCCAGCATGGTTCCTCTGGGGATGGCATCTTGGGGATCCTTTGAAAAAATAAGGTGGAGGTAGGAGAATACAGGGCAGAATGAGAAACAGATCACTTGGAGTTATTTCCATATTTTCAAATTTTTAGGCTACCCTTCCAGATGCAAGTTCTAAAGAAAAGATCAAGCAAATGGCAAGGCAATGAGTTCAAGCTCTTTTTGGACAAAGAAAAGGTGTTCCGAGTGAATAAAGAAATCTGTAAAACTTTGAGCTGAACAGAAGAGAACTCTAACTGTCCAGAAGGAAGTTTTTAATATCAAGTGTAGTTCACTCACCTAGACCTCTCCCTTCCCTTTACCTCCTGTGAATTTCATGTAGTTGTATCCTAGACCTTGAAGTGTTAGGGGACAATATACAAACATATTTGGCTCATTGATATCTGTGTGTTTGTGTGTATTTGTTTTATACTGAGCTTGGGCTTGCATTAAAAAAATCACTTTTGACTGAGCAAAAGTATGATCTACTAAATTCTTCAATCCCTTAAATTCTTCATTTGGAATCTAGTTCAGAAATTACTGTAAGGGGAGATATTTAATTTCCACAAGCAGGCATAAAGAAAGAGGCAAATTCAAGCTTATACCAGAAAATGGGCTTTTCTCTTGCGCATAAATGTATATACATTCACTGAGTTGAGTTCACATCATATTTAATTTACCATTTTATATCCTATTTTCGGGGCTCAATCATACCAAATCAATTTCCAAGGAGCATATTACATTATATTCAATTCAACTTAACAGGGATTATTAAATAGAAATTTTAATGTATTCACTGCTTATACAGGCCAGTGCCTGGCATATAGTAGGAGTCAATAAATATTGAATTGAGAAAGCACAATTGCAGTAGGCATTAGTCCCCCCGCCAGAGGACATGAGATTCATCAATACAAATATGCAGTCAATACAGTCAAGCAAAGTTTGCACTTTTTTTTTTTTTTAAAGAAAACCTGAAATACACTGATCAAGTCCATGAGAAAGGTCACTCATGGTGAATGCAGACTCAGTTGCTGGAAATCATAACGGATTCAAGTAAACCTTCCCCCACATGGGAGTAAGTCAGCCTTGTGGAGCCACTCTGTGATCGTTAATTCCTCCCCACTCCTCTAGGAATTTCTGCACAAAGGATTTGTTCTGATACATGCAGACCCAGTCTCTTCCTTCCAAACTATCATCTCCAAAAGTCAAGGTGGCAGGTGTGTGCAGTGGAGCAGCACATGGAAAGAAGAAGATGGCAATTGTGGCTGAAGTGGGCCCCACTCAATCTCCTAATTCATGTTATGTTTCATAATTTACTTTATTGCATAAGAATTTCTTGAGATCTGAGTGAAATGTAAAGAACTGAGTTAAGTGGGAAGAAAGGAAATATTATACACACACACACACACACACACACACACATATATATATATAAGGATAAGAGGCATGAAGATGGAAGGCAGTCTTGTTCCTAAAACACAAAAGCTTAGTTTTTATTTACAACTAACTGCTACAAGGTCCAAAATTACTTTATAGGAGTTACATGAGAGGCCAGCTTGACCCTAATAATTAACATATAAATTGGGATGCCAATATATTAGTATATGATCATATAGTCACATGGTCTAGTCTGGCTACATTTCCCTTGGACAGGGCTTGGGACTTTGACGGATTCTTAGTTTTCACTCTAAAATGCTAGTTTCCATCCCCCAGCAATAATCCAAAATCTAACCTTCTTCCACCTTTCTTAATTAAACATATTTTTTAATTACAACAGAATACAAGCAGTCTATTAGATTGCTGCTTTTTGGGTACGCCAACCACACTCTAATTTTGCATCTCTGAAATCACATCTCATCTCTCTCCATTAGACTTAGATATTTCCCAAATCTTTTCCCAGGTACACATTTACAGATCACCTATTAGTGTGTGTGTGATTAGCAAATAGAAGGTTCAGAATGGGAACTTCGTAGCATCCACTCATTGCCAACACTCATTGACAGTCACTGGAAGCCTGAAGTGCCTTCCTGAGGATGCTGAGGCTGTGAGGAGAGGTCAGCATCTTGCTTATCCCATAGTGTGTAAACAATAAATGTTTACTCAGTTGAATTGAATCCACTGTGTTTTACTTCTAGTTTCACTTTCACAGAGAAATAATATCTGTAAGTACTGAAGTTTCCTCACCATTTCCCAACATACTGTCACCTCTCAGTATTTACCATGTTTGACTGCTCTGGCTTTTGACATGTTGTTACTCCTCAAAGAATTCTCCTTTCTTGACTTGCACAACCCCACTGTCTGTTGCTTTCCCCTACCGCTTAGGCTGCTCTTTCTCTTTTTTCCTTATAGACTCCCTGTCTACCACTAGTACTGTGAATGTCTGTGTTTCCCTTAGCATTGCCTTGGACCTCTTTTCTCTCCCCTCTTGCACGTACCTGGGTGAACTCGTCCATGCCATAGCTTCCTGCTCTGCCCTAGCTCCTTTACAGAGCTCCAGACTCATAAGCCCAGTGACCCACTAGACACCTGTCCTTCTTGTGCCCTTTAGCCTCAACGGGCAAATCTGAGCTGCTTTTTCCTCCTCTCCTGTGCCATGGAATCAATTCAGCAGGTTGTAACCAGCATTAAAAGAATAAAATAGAATAGAACTGATGTGAAAATGTCAGAAGTCATTGCTTATAATAAAGTGAGAACCATGGTGGAAAATTTTGTGAGTGTGCACTTGGTCGTGATGTATGTCTTCTTACTGCAGATCATAGTAAAAAAAAAAAAACATTCTTTCTATTTCCTCTCCTAACTCTAACAAAAGCTGACCCTTTTTATGTTTTTCCTCTGCATGGCCTTAATTCAGGCCCATGTCATCTCTTGCCCAGACTGCTGGGATATTTTCTAATTGATCTTTCTGTCTCCAGTCTTCCTACCTATGTCCCCCTTCCCCTGCCGTTTAACCTGTCCTTCACAAACCGTTAGTGGGCTCTCTCTAAAACACATATCTAATCATGGTACTCCCTTGTCTAACCTCCTTGGTGTCTCTAGCTAGTTTGGGAATAATACCCAAACTCTACTGTTGGTAGTTTAAAGGACCTTTGAATTCTACTTACAATTACACAGCATAAAGCAAAATTATATGGTATATAGTAGTGTATGTGTTACAAGTTAAGCTTAATTGAAACATCATAAAAGTACTTTTGAATGGAAAGAATGCAACATTCTGCAACAATATTATGACCATGTGTGCCCTGAAAATCATGACAGGCCATACTCTGTACTTTCTTTATGTGTAAACTCAAAATCAGAGATTTCTTAGTACAGATTGATAAATAAATAAAATTCTTTACTAACATAACAACCTTAAATCAAGTTAGCACTTATTTTGAGAAGGGAATTTTAAGTTTTGCCTTTTTAGATGGGGATAGTATCTTTTAATTCTTTGCTTACTCCCAGAGTGCCTAAGACACAGAAGATTCTTTATAAATATGCTTATTAACATTTTGATAGAATGATTTTACTTACGTACCCAACTTCACTCATAAAACAATTCCCATAAGCAGCATCTTTTTCTGTGCATTTTGACATCCCATTCCTTCTGTTCCAAATGTCCCTGTCCTCTTTGTCCTATTGATTCCTTTCCATCCCTCGAAATCTGGAGTGAGTGTCCCCTCCCCTGAACGTCTTTCCTTACTTTTTGGGGGGGCAGGTAATTACTATTTCCTCTTTCCCTTGCACATGATTCTGTTCTTGCTTGCTCTAACTCAGCTAGAGTAAGTCTGTCTCCCCTTAGACTAGGAGCTCCTTGAGGGAAGGATGAAGCTCTTTGCTTTTGCAGTGCCTGGTGTGAGCAGGGTCTCAGTAGGTGCTGGTAAGGTGAACTAACTCCTGAGCATGGGATACAAACTTGTTTTTAAGGAGTCCAGGGAAAGCACAATGTTCTTTAATGTAAAGGTATGCTTCCAGTTTGCAGAAATTTAAATCAGTGACCTCCGATACTTTTACAGAGCTGAGAAACCAGAAATTCAACACCCACAGAGCTAAATTTCATTAAGCAGCAATGCTTACTACTTGAATCATTTTGAATAAGTTTCTTAACTTTCTTGCACTTCAGCGCAATCTGTTTCATGCCATATCTCTGCTCAAGAATTTATCACAGTACTGTGGCTCCTATTAATAATATAACAAATCTAACTGCCTTTATTTATTCACTCAGTAAATATTTATTGAATACTTGCTATCTCTGAGGATACAGCAATGAACAAAATCAAAGGCAAAGTCTTCACTTTCATGGAGTTATATTCTGGGGCAAGCAGTTCTCACTCAGAGAGTTGGGTACCCTCTGTTTGCCCTTGCCTTAAAGGTGATCCTGCCTCATCAGAATTTCTCCAGTTGATGTGCATGGGACTCCTCACTGTTCCCAGTCTCCTCATGCCTGACTGTTCCTGTTGTCTTCTCTTCCTGGAATACTCTTATAAATATAAATCCTCATCAATAGTAAGCATGTACTCTTTGCTTTCAGTTCGGATTCAAAAGTTACTTCCTTGAGGAAACCCTCCCTGACTAACTTAACAATTATTTGTTCAGTATTTGTATTTCACAACCCACTTGGACAGTGCATATGGTTTTCATTTATACATATCTTCTGATGACTCTTGAAAATATTTCTTGTCTTCCAAAGTTGATTATAAATTTATTGAGGTAAAAACCCGTGTCTCCTACTTTTTTCTGTGTGTGGTAGAGACTGTTTATTGTCCCCTAATATCCATCCTCACTTTCCTCCTTTTAATACTAGAACCCCCTAAAATTTTATCTGGGGATATGGCTACCCAGCTAGAAACTGCTTCCTTTGCAACTAGGTAAGGCCACAAGACTAAATTCTGGCCAATGGAATGTCAGCAGGAGTGATATGTACAAGTTCCAGGCATTGCTTACCCTCTACTTCCTTATTCTCCTTCCTGTGGACTGGAATGTGATCTTGGAAATGATTAGTCATCTTGGACCTTCCAGATGAGGACAAACCCCAAGGTAATGATGAAACAAGAGAGGTCACCTTGGTTCCTGGGCTACCTTTTGGAGCAGACCTTTCTTATTCCATTGGATGGTCCATGAGCTTGATTTTTTTTTTTTTTTTTTTTTTTTAGAAAAAGGGTCTTGCTATGTTGCCCATGCTGGCCTCAAACTCCTGGGCTCAAGCAATCCTCCAGCTTCAGCCTCCTGAGTAGCCGGGACTACAGGTGCATGCCACCATGCCTGACTGAGCTCAAATTTTTATATACTAGAAAAACAAGCTTCTGTCTTTTTTAGCCCACTGTTACTGGTATTTTGTAATATTCTAATATCCTAACTTATACAGTGTTCCTTTCCGTACTTAATGTAGAATAATATGGATAAAGTGCTAGGTAATAATGTGGTTATTTTTCTTTGTTTTGTTTTTACTTTTTCATGAATGTTTCATGTTCTCACTCATTATGGGGTTAAAAGAGAAAGCATGGTTCTGGTATTTTTTCACTGAATTATACTCATTTTGTTAGAATTATGACATATTATCAGTATACTCTGTTCTTCTGATATCACTGAATAAAACTTTTGTAAGAACTATCTGGAATAGGAATCTAAATTTGGCCTTAAAAGAGAAAACTTTTAAATAAGCAGAAAATTTTGCAGAAATCCTATAGTTGTGAAGCTGTAGGGAGACACGGTCACATTCGATCTCTATAGCTCTTTGTGTTACCCATCAACGACACCATCACCATCACCTCTCAGGGCTGCAAAGCAGAGAAAACAACATACCTCCAAATCTCCTGAAATATTAGCACCAGCAAGAATCCCAGTAGCTGCTGGGAAAAAAATGGCAAAGACAGAGAAGAAGCCTTCACCCTTTGTGAAGCTTGGCCCAAAATTTTCTGCAAATATTGATGCTGCAACACAAATTATGAGAAAATTATTATGTAGACTTTTTCTTTAACAGAGTAGGAGGTAAAGTTACCTTTGCTTTCCATAGCCCTAAATGCAATTATATTCTTATATGATAAATGAAATGAACTTGAAGATGTTGGTATACTCCTGATGAACTGTATGTTAATATTTGCCAAGAGTCAAAATATATAGCGTAAGGTTTTAGATCTCTAGGACATAGCTCTAAAAAAATCAATAATAATTATGCCACCAGAGACCCAGGCTTCCTGATTTTTTTAGAATCTAGGATAAATTGAAAGAGGAGGAGATGAAGCACTCTTTCAATATACCATTCTGGCATACTTGCAAATATATCACACACATTCACATGCACACCCAAACTCATGGAACTACATCCTCACACACATAAATAGCTTAAACAATCAACACACTGCTTTTCTATGCCTTTTTTTCTAATTATTGAAGAACCTTGTGGGTGAGGCTACTTTACAATTTTGCTACTAATGTCCTAATCTCTTTACTCCTCTCTCCCAGAAATTGGATCTTAGGTCCTTATACCATACTCTCAGTATGGGAGAATAACATAGTGAGGGGTTTTATTCACAACATAATACTATCCCACAGATTGTCATCAAGTTACCTAAATAAAAGAGAACAATGTAGAAGAAAAACAGAAAGGAAAAAGAGGAGGAAGAAAAATGTGAACGAGAGAATCTGGGGTACCAAAGAAGGAAGAAAAGCTTAAAACATCAAAAAGAAAAGAGGAGGAAGAAAAATGTGAACGAGAGAATCTGGGGTACCAAAGAAGGAAGAAAAGCTTAAAACATCAAAAAATATGGTAGAAGTGGGAAGGAGGGAAAAGAATAGAAAAGAAAAGGATGCTAACATGCAAAGCAAATAAGACAATCTTTATAAAGAAAAAGAATTAAGAAGAAAGAGATGATGTGATCCAGAAAAGAAACAAATACTGTCAACTGAGTAAATAATGAAGGGAAATACGTATTAAAAAACACCACAGCAGTGGGTTCTTGAGTAAGCTAGAGGGGAAAGAGTGGATAGGAGGAGCAGAATAGGAGGAAAAGAAGTCAGCTTTCGTGCTCAGTGACATCATCACAGGACACTACACTAAATAACTCCTACAGTCTTTTATGCCTGAAAACTTGACAATGATGCTTAAGTAGGTAATGCTATAGGAAAGCAAGGTGCAAAAATTCTATATTTAACTTTAGTGCTCTGCAATGATTGAACAATTTGTTCAAGCTATTCTTTTTTGTTTTTTGTTTTTTGTTTTTTTTACCTGCCGGAGCCCCCCACCTCCAGTGGGTGTTGAAGCTATTCTCTTTCACTGAGTATGCTCTCTGTTTCTACTATTTGATAGGGGCAACAATTTGTCCAACAATTTGTCCAAGATTTACAAGGCACTTTCACATCTACTGTCTCATTTGCTTCTCAAAATTCCTTCAGGAAGTTATTATTATCACCCACACTTTAGCTGGAGAATCTGAGACCTGAACACGCTAGGTGATCTGCCCTGCTGGTAAGTGGAAGAGGAGAGACCCAGCCCTGGGTCTCCCGAATCCAACTCCAGGCTCTTCCCTGGACCACACTGGCATTCCCATGGCTGGGGTCAGGGGTGGGGATGGTGATGGGTGGGAAATGGAGAACCATTTACTGAGAAGCAGCTAATTTGTAACATGTACCTTGGTAATTAAAGAAACCTCTGGACTTTTTCTCGTTGTTGGATGGGATGACAGTTCCAATGAAGAAGTTTGCAATAGCAATAAGAAGAATGACCAGAAGAATCACTTGAGCCTGGAATGGCAAAGTAAAAGGAGACCAAATTAGATATATTTGATAACTTCTTATGTAATTATGAAAGTTGTAATTTTCCACTGGAGAAAGACTCTGATTATTCTAGTGAAGACTCTGCTACCCAGAGAAGATAAGTGCATCCTTATAGAATAGGATCTTAATAAACCTTATTCTTCCTGAATGTTAATGCTACATTTTCAATGGGAGCATGTGCTTGGGCCCTTGAGGGTTACATTTCAAGAACATTTCAAACAGCAGGTGGGTAACTACCACAGTGGTCTCAGGAATATAAATGGAGCCAAAAGTTTTAACACTGATAGACTTGAGTTTTTCTCTAGGCAGAGCACCTGTGTGTTCTTCCTATTCCTGGTGCTGAGTGCAGGAGAGTGAGAACACAGAACGAGTCACAGAATTCCTGGGATGCCCAGCGCACTTGACCGCAGGCCGCCACTGTGTGCTTAGCTCAAGCACTCTGCAAGGGTGACTGGCTAAATGGTCTTCCTTCAGTTTCTCCATTTCAAGGTGTTTACTGGCTTGGTATTATCACGTGCTCTTTCCTCTACCTGGAACACACTCCACCCCACCCCACGAAGCCATTTGCTTCTCATCCTTTAAGTCTTAGTTACCTCCTCAGGGAGGCCTTTCTTGACCACTTAATCTAAATAATGACAGCTATATGGTCACTGAGGGCTTACAATAGAACAGATTCAGATTTAACTTTACCTGTATTCTTTTAGCTAAATAATACGACTAACTAACAACACTATGAAGTAGGTAATTTTATTACCCCCATTTTAAAGATAAAGAAGCTGAGGCACAGAAAGGTTAAATAATTTACTTAAGGTCACAGAAATATAAACCAGATTCAAATCCAGGCACTCCAACCACAAAGCTGGAGATTGAAATACTACCTTCTATTGCCACTAAACTTCATTGCCTCCCTCCTGGAATCCAGTAATCTAAAGTTTCCTCTGTTTTTTTCTTTTTTTCTATCTCAGGGTCCTATTTATTTCCTTCACAATACTTTTTCACAATTTACCATTTTATATTTATTCCTTTGTTTACTTGTTTATTACTCATCTATCTGTAGACCATTTGCTGAACTAGGGCAGAGATTCTGCCTGTTTTGGTCACAACTGAACATCTAGTGCCTGGCAGAATGCTCAACGCATGTAGGCACTTAATTAATTTTTAGTTAATGCGTGAATGTATCATCCACAAATAAATGCCACGTAGGAATGTTTGCTATTGCCTTATATAGGTGAGAGGCTTAGGCTGTCTTTCTATTTCTCGTGACCACTTGAAATCTAGTTACTTCATCTCCAGGCACAGAGGAACGTTTTCAATTGCACCAATCAGAGCAGGGAGTTACAAAGAAGGCAAAAGACATGCTTCCCATCATTTAGAAATTTACTCTCTGTTTTACTACTAGTTCAACCCAGGTATTTTCTGGTTCCAAAGACTATGGTGTCTTCAACCTTGCTGGTGAAATACTGGGTTTCAGAAAAGAATGATAGCTTCTGCTTCTATTACCCTCTCCTAAGACACTTGCCATTTCTTTTGGGCTTCAGTAGTACCCACGGGCAGCTTGAAAGGGGACACCAGGGTTTGTGATTGAGAGACACAGGCTTCCAGCGTGCCCCACTGCTATGATCGTAAAGGGTCTATGCATGAAGATGGCAGCAGCCACCTTGGTGGCTGTGTCACTGTGATGATAGCAGAAAGGACAAAACACAGGCCCTGTCACGTGACTCATGAGCTGTGAGTCACGACTGCTTGGACTTCTCGCTTTGCACGCGTCGTGTTCCATCTGGCGCTATCCTGCTCCTTTCACCATAGCAAACAGTGACAGCAATTCTTTTTGAATATGGGGTTCCTTCTATTCCTGCAATTTGTTCAGGACCCAACCAGCAGTTGTGGGTAACATCATTTTTGAGAAATTCACCTTTGCTTCCCATTCCATTCCAGCTACTGAAATTCCTAAAAGAATCACCACGGTGATGGTGCCTATAATCCGGATGTCATTGGTTGGATCCACCATCATTGAATCACTCTCCTGGGGGGGAAATTGGTTAAATGGTTAGAGATGCACCTTTTTGGGTGTGTGTCTTATTGTAGCATATAACAGTTAAAAGAGATACTGTACACTGACACCTGGGGCCATACAGGATGATACAAAAATGAAGTGTTCATAAATTTCAGAAGATAACTTAGCATTATTTTTTTCTGTGATAATAGGCCTTTGATAGCCATGGTTAAAAGTTAGAAGTTTTAGAGATTCATTCTAGTCATAGCTTTTGAAGAGATGATAGCACTAAGTGAAAGTGTGTGTGCACAAATATATTGTGTTTTGTTTCAGAAGAATGACTATTTTTGTGTGTCAAGGGGAATCCTAGAGGAATAAAAATGAGTGGTTCATGGTATGAACATAGGAAATTAAGTGCTGTTTAATTTAGGAACAGACCACACAAACCTGATAATGCATCTCTTGAAGACAATACACCTTATGAACTACAAGTTCATTTATTTATCTAATTTTCAAATAGAGGTACTTTTACTAATTGAATTCAGTGAATGCTATCTTTACCACAAGACATGAACTAGAAGTTAGTTAGTATACTAGCTAATTACTGTGCTTGTGTATACACCATCCTAGACTGACACCTAAACTAGGAAATGCCTAGTTTTCTGCTGGGAGTTATTTCCACGTTTGAAGTTTCTTTCCCTTTGGAAATCTACAACCATAATCAGAGTATTACTGCTGATCATAATACCCATTATTTATCCAGTGTTTCAAATGCTACCCAGTATTTCATGTACATTATTTAGTTGGATTTGCAGCACACTTCTGTGAAATACATAGAATAACATTATTAGCCCATATTATAGATTTGGAAAACAGGGTTTAGATTAATAGAGAAACTGATCCAAAGTCTCTTGGCTGGTAAATTTGAGAGCCAGGACTCAAAGCCAGATCTTCCAATGCTAAGCTCAGGATCCTTCTAAGATATCCAACTTTTTCCTCTCATCTTGCCATAATAATATCCCTTGGTGCCCCGAAAAAGCAAACTAAACTGAATTATCTTGCTTGGCTGAAAAACAGAGAAGCTCTCAATTACCTTAAGAAGATCTACCACAGTCTCAGCAAATCCCACCACATACATAGCAACAGCCACTGCGTTGGCAAAAGCAAAGATCAAGCCTATTGACCCACCGAACTCGGGGCCTAAACTTCTGGAAATAAGATAATAGGCTCCACCTGAAACAAGAAATGAACATGCTTTATGTCAAGGAACTGCTAGTTTATATGACCAAGTAGTTTTAAATGTCTGAAAGCATTTGAAATGTTAATTATTCTGATAAAATATTACAACTTCCTAATAGTTTTAGGAATCCTGTGTTACCCTAATGAATAACTTAACCCTTCTTTGTACTCTATAATCTACAATAGAAGTAGCCTGACTTAATAAACCCAACTTACAGAAACCTAAATGTAAAAAAAATATGCTACAAATAAGAACATGGCAAACTTTACCCAAAAATTGTTTTGTCTTAAAAAAATATCATTGGTATATTCAAATTAATAATGCAACTGAAGTAAAATTTTATATCCAGAATTTCCAGGAATAGGAAAGCCTGGGTAGAAAATGAAGTGGGTGAAGTGTATATAATTTTTCGGTATATATTTGCTGCATAAATCAAGGTTTCTGTGTAGTGCTATGTATTATTCATCTATAGATCAGATTTATTTTTTTACGTTTTTAGCTAGAGAAGGCATGATTATTGCCAAATACTCATATGTGTATGGGGGTGGCACGTGGGAAGAAACATAAGGAGGACTTGGAACAATTGCCTCTTCCTTGCACATTGGAAAAGTAGTTCTATATATGGCTGCATATGTCTGTGTGCATGAAACACAGAACTAGATTGGTCAACTGACTGGAGGGTACCTAGAGTAGGTTACTGAAAATGAAAATACTGAATGTTAAAAGGTCTGATGGGCCGGGTGCGGTGGCTCACACCTGTAATCCTAGCACTCTGGGAGGCTGAGGCGGGAGGATCGCTTGAGGTCAGGAGTTCGAGACCAGGCTGAGCAAGAGTGAGACCCCCATCTCTATTAAAAATGTAAAAATTAGCCAGGCCTGGTGGAATCAGGCCTGTAGTCTCAACTACTCAGGAGGCTGAGGCAGGAGGATCGCTTGAGCCCAGGAGTTTGAGGTTGCTGTGAGCTAGGCTGACGGCACGGCACTCTACTCAGGGCAACAGAGTGAGACTCTTGTCTCAAAAAAAAAAAAAAGAAAGAAAAAAAAAGAATAGCATCAAGAGGTCTGATTATCACAGACCATAGTAAACTAATGACTTCTTATACTGAGCTGGTCTTAGAGGTGAACTGAGTGGGCCGAAGAATGACATTGAATAAATTCACCTAAAAACAAAACAAAATTACTTTTGGCTGTGAAGAAATTTCTTTCGCTGTAGTAATTCCTTTGGGTTCAGAGGTCAAAGTCCTCTCTAAAAATGCAACATATTATCTGGGTGGGGCAAATTTGCATTGTTTCCTTTATACAGATTACCTTAAACACATTAGCTAGCCCCTTGTTACCTAGGTGGGCTTGGTCAAAATGAGAGCCAGGTAGAAGTTGGGGGTGGAGGTGTGTTGTGGGAGGGATGGTGTTTCAGAAGGCGCTGAGCAGGGAGACCTAGATAAACTTCCCAAGTACGGAACCAGAGGAACCAATGAAAGGAAATTAGAAGAAAAATGATAAACTTTATCCACTTCCTTTTCTGCCTGGGCCTGCCTGGGCCTGCCTGCTCCTAGATGTTTTGAAAGCAATTGTTCATTTATTTATTTTTTTCTTTTTAATGGTCTTCCCATGCCTGGGAGTGCAGGGTTTGGGGTGAACCCTGGGGGTGGGTGCAGGAGCGGTTCACCGAGTGGGACTGTCAGTACTGCTCACGGGGGCGCTGGAGAAGACCCACGCTGCGGGAACGCAAGAGAGAGCCAGCGGGGCTCATCCAAGGTGCAAAGAAACCATGTATTTGACTGGAATATTCCATGTCTTCTTACTAAACACATGGTCACTCTCCACTTTATAAACATGTTTCATCATAGGAAACGGGTCAAAAAATCTTTTCTGGAGACCTCCTAATTTTAACTGAGAAGAATTTGGCCTTGCTGTTTAAATTTGTGTTATTTTATTCTATTTTAAGACTTTGGGGACTAACTAGCAATATGCAACTTTCACTTCCAATATTAAACCAACTCTAGACATTACTAGCAATCAAGCCTGTAGTCATAAGTGAATTAATTGGCTTACCTCCTCTCACTACTCCGTTTGTGCAAATAGCAGACATAGAAATACCTGTGAGTGTTGTCACCACCACACTAAGGCCAATGATGACGAATCCAAGACCTGCAAAATCCCCCAAGAAAGGTGTTTGGCTCCAGTACTGAGAAAATCACCGGTACTTCAGGAGGCAGCTGTTTGAATCTTGTCGTAGGAGAATCAGTCTCCCCATGAAAACCTGAAATGTTCTAAAAGATCCCAGTCCACGAAGGTCTAGCAAGCACCTGAAATGTACCAAACTTTAAAACTGAAGCCATGTCCAGGAATCATTTTCCAAGAAACACCAGCAAGAGGTATGCAGACCTGCCTGAAAAATAAACCACTTACTCAAGGAATTTGCGCATCTGTAAGGCATGACCTGAAATGTGCCAGAGAGGTCTGTTAGAAACAAGACCAGAGATGACCAGTGCAGAGCTGGACTGTACTCACCGTATGTTATGTTTTCTCCTGCATCTGGCTCCTCCAAATACTTAGCCAGGCTTCAAGAACATCGGACTACTTTCTCATTCCCATCAAAAAGAAGTATATAAAAAGTTTTTGCCTACCCGTAGCGAGTGATGAGGGCATTAGATATCTTAGAGATTTTACCTCCACGAACAAACCCGTTAGTTGCTATTGCAGAAGTTGACAACCCAGTAATAGAAGTTACCATGGTGGAAAGAAGAATTATGAGAACTCCGAGACCTGTTAGCAATGAAAGATAGAAGATACTATGTTTTACTTTTCTTCCTTGGCTTCCCTATTGCTGCAAACTACATTGCCTTTAAGTTTTCAGGTCCATGCCTTGGGCTCCATCGGGGTTTCTGTGTGCTAAGGGGAAACTGGTATGCCTGGCATAAAGATCAAGTCGGAGGAGAACAGCTCATCAGGATGAAGGATGGTTTCTAAAATAAACACAACTGAAACCGCAGCCCTGGAAAGGAAAAGTTGACTTACGCTGGTGTCCTGGGAGAGAAACCACCCTGGCTGTGAAAAGAGAAAACATGACATTTGACCTTCTTTCTTACTTCTGAGGAACCTGAATGAGGAAGTTGGGTGTTTGACAAAGGTTAAAACCTTCTCCGTTTTTCTCGCATCCCTTTGCCTGGGGGAGGGGAGAAGGAACCAACTTGCATTACCTTTGAGAACATTCCCGAAAGGTCAGTGGTGAACTATGAGAGCCTGTGTTGGCTTTACCTTACAAATGATGGTGCACATCACAAATTTAATTACCTCCTCTGACATATCCATTTGTGGCAATAGCAGAGGTGGATAAACCAGTGATAGCAGTCACTGTCACGGCTAAGCCGATGATAATCACACCAAGACCTCAGTTGAGAGAGGAAAAATAAAAGCATTAAATGGTGGAACAATCCTTTAGATTATTTAAATAATTGCCAGCAAATCTAGGGCAATCACTGAAAAATCACATTTGAGTTCAACATGTTGGCCGGGAAATCACAAAGAATGAGTGCTCAGCTTTGAAGTTTTCTGCCTGTAACAGCTCGGGTTTCAAGAAACTCAAGAGCTAAAATGTGCATTGCTAAGTTGTACACAACAAAACAACTATGTCTGGTAAAAATTTAATAAGAACCTCCTCTTTGATGAAGTCCTACACACCTATAAACATAATATTTAGTCTACAATTCCAAGCTGTCAATATAACGGGAGATTAAATGTTCATCCTTCCAAGTAACTACCTTTTTATGTACATATGGTTATGTAGGGGTGGAAAATTACACACAGTATAGCAAATTGTTCATCCAGCAGATGGGTAAAGTGGATAGAATCAAATTAAACTATATTAACTTATTGGCTGTATGATCTCTGTCAAGTTACTTATTTTCTGAGCCAAAAATGGCAATGGAATTAGAAAGAATGCATGTGTAAAGTGGTTAGCATGGAGCATGGAACACAGTACACAGTCAATGGTACTGCTTTTTGGTCATATTGAAAATAGTCATAATAGCTATTGCTTTTTAGAAGACAACTATATACCCAGCTCTGTGGCAGGCAATGTGAGAGATGCAAGGAGCAAATAAAATGAAATGAAAACACTGTCCTCAAGGATCTTATGGTTTAGAAGGGTGATGACTATTTGGAGAGGGAGGAAGCAGTAGAGGCCAGAATTCGAGAAAGGTGAGACTGCTCTCAGATTCAATAAACACACAGCCAGGAGGAGACCCAAGGGTAGCAGAATGGCCATAAGGATTGTTTTGAGCTGAAGGCAATTCAAAAGAAGCAGATATAAGAAAAGCTCTTGGTCTCTTTCCTATTTGCTTAAAAGCAGGATATAAATTTGTACATGCGTCCTTCCTTCTCTCTCTACCAGGGAAAACAGAAGCTAATCACAAGAAACAACTTAAGACCCTTATTTAGCCTGAAGAAAGCACCACAGGAATCTACAAAACAAGCCCTTTTCTTCCATTTGCATTTACCTTCCTATGATTTGCCACCCTAGGAACAAAAAGTCCTTTTCTTTGTCTTGTCACTTCTCTCCAATTTTATAGTTCTTTTGTTAAGACGGCATATAAATCCATGTTCTAACCACCCGTTTGAGTAACTTACCATTGAGTGCTCCCACCTATATGCACCACGCACATGTCAATAAACTTCTGTTTGTTTTTCTCTTGTTAATCTGACTTTGGTCAGTCTCATTTATAGGGCCCTGGCCAATGAACCTAAGGTGGGTTAGAGGGAAACAGTTTTTCCTTCTCTATAATACCCTCTCCAATAGAGGCTGATCCAGGATTCAGGGAGAAGGTTATGAGGTCACAGCCACTGAACTCACCATGGCTCCATCCAGAATGCTCTGATCTGGGCTGTTTGATATGCTTCCCTACATAAAGTGAATGCTCCATAGTTGTTGGCAGGCTCTCTTGCCCCATGAATGGTTAGAGTGGTAGTCCCCCAAAAGAGGCTGTGAGCTGTCTGGCTATGCCCCAGGAGAAGGGGAAGTGAAAAGAGCTTAAGGACAGAAATGGGAATCTGGTACTAGAGGCTGGCTCCTTTGACGTTCCAGCTCTACCCTGGCACTAGCAGGGTATTCTGCGCTATTTTGCAGGTTAAAGTGCAGTGGGAAGAGTATAACTGTGGGGTACAAGCTGCAAACTTGGACCATATTGCTTTGGCCCCTATAGACTCTTAAAAGCTGGGAGTTATAAGAAATAGTTGCACTAAATTCTTCATATCTATTGTAGGGATGCTGTGGTGAGCATCACCTCTGTTTCACTATGTGGCCTCAGGTCCCTGTACCACTAAAGGTGATTTATTTTTATCTTTTGCACTTATTTTGCTCTTGACTTTGTTTTGAGGATGTTTGATGTTTAGCACACCCCAGAAACTGTATAGGAACATATAATTTGCATTTCATGACACTAAATCTACTCTGACTTTATTATTTCCCCACCGTTATTTTCCCTTTGCCTCTTACTTTCTCAAGAATTCTTAATTCATCTTGTTGCTTTGCATATATTTCCGTAAACCATTTGAAATCTTGGAACAAAGTTTCATACTTTTAAACAACAAAGGATTTGCTTCTCTCACAATCAAGCATAATAAAATCCTAGGGTAAAATGCAATTTAGAGAATATTCAGTTCATTGTTTCCTCAAAGTGTGGTCCTTGAACCACCAGCCTCAGAAAATGCCTGGGGTGCTTATTAAAAATGCCCAGACCTACTGAGTTTGGATCTTTAACAGTGAATTCCAGGATTCTGCAGTTTCCTAACTCAACTTCCCAGGTAATTTCTATGCACTCCACAGTAAGATGACTAAGCTACCCTCCGCCTATCTCAACTTGTGTCTGCCTGTTCAGAAAGCTTCTTTAGCTTTATCTTGAAAGAATTGATTGGGAAATAATGAACTCTAACCCACTCCTTAACTTTTAGAAGAGTGAGTGAAATTCACAGAGTAGAAGTAACTTGCTTCAGGCCATATATCCGCTTTTCACACCCAACTTTCCTGCTTAATGTGTAAGTTATTGGAAACCAACTTGCCCCAGCCCAGGTCTCCAAGACAGAGAACAACTCAACAGCATTATCAGCTCATTCTACCATTTGCTTTTGGAAACAAGACAGCCACAACTTTTAGCCCCAGAATGGTTACTCAAGGGCTGTAGCTACTGTGACTTCTGGCTCCAGATTCTCTTTGGCTTTATTCCCAAGGTCTGGGCTTGCAAATGTATTCAGACTTCTTTAAACTATGCCCAAAGCAAGAGGAAAATACTTGCATTTGTTTCTTTTCTTTGCCAATAAAGGAAACCCAAATGGGACCCTGAGAGTGACTTAACTCATCTAGCTTTAGATTCACAGCAAAGGTCTGTAAAACCAAGGTTGATAGTAAGTTTCTACTACTCACTAAAGTCTATCCTTTGAGAATTTAAAAGAAAAGAAAAACACAAACCTCCATTCAAAGGAAAACCCACTGAACACTCATTAGGTAGAATTCTAATCTCTTCTAATATATAATTTAACTACTTAAATAAAAAATCCTTATTAAAACAAGGATAGTGTCTGATAGTATAATAAACTATTTTGCAGAAGATAGGATTCTTCATATTTTACAATTTTACAATAAACCTGAAATTGGGTTGACTGTGAAGAGTAACGTAAGATCTGATTAAAGTTCAGATTATTGCCCAAACATATGGATGTTAAATAAGTTGCATTAAAAAGAATTACTCTTGCCCTTGGCTACTCTCACACCTCCAAACAAAGTAATGTTTCTTGATGATCTCAATAAGTTACTAAACTGCCCTTAAAAACCTAATTTTGCATGAAACCCTGGAGCAAAACCTTGGCAATATTAAGATGCAGATTTTCCATGGAACAGCATATACTTATTTTGGACCCCGTGGCTGTATGCACTCATTTGATATGCACCATAAAACCGGCAAGCAGCCCTTGGTCAGGAACCCAGCAGTTGCCAAACACGAAACACGGAAAAACTATGGGAACTGGTGCCAATTTTTCAATTTACAGCTTAGCCCTTTGTTTTTTGAGTTAGTTTTCTGGTGATTCTAAATGTGTTTTGAGGAGTGAAGGCAATAAATAGTGACCAAGTACCTTTAAAAATGTGAATTGAGATACTTTCTGAAGTAATATCTGAGAACACATTTGAATGTCTATGTTCTCGATGCTACGTCTTCCCCTTAAAGTGAATTTATAGTTTTTTTCCATATATGGAGTAGAACAGCATTAATTTTTATTACATTAAATCAGGAGCTTTGATAAAATTCAAATAAATTTTCCATATATATTTTACTAATTTACTCTTAACAAAAAAAGATTTGCTAGAGGAAATAATATTTTAAATGCAATACAATATTTAAAAACTTTAAATAATCACTCTTAAAATAATGTCATTATCATTCATTTCCCATTTAGGGAAAAAAACATTAGAAATATACATCATCTGAGTTATTTCATCTATCATTTTAAGCTTACAGCTGGCAATATTTCATTAACCTTTGCTCTCTAACTGCTGGTAACTGAAAGTAACACAAGTATTTTCTTTGGCAAATGTTCAACAACTCAGCATTTTTTATTAGTCAGGTCACATTTTCACCGGTTTTCCCACAAGTTACTTTTATTTAGTGAAGTTTTACGAATCATCACAATAGGGACACTCTGTGACAAATGAGAGGCAAATGTCGATATATCCCAAAATATGAATATTGTTATCTAAAATTCATATGCTTTTATGTGCACCTAGAAGTCTTTTAAAAGATGGCAATAGTCACTTGAGCATTCACCTGTTTGGCAAGCTGGAAAATTCCAGTCTCACAGGAGTTAACTCTTCACCTTTCCTCTCTGCCAAACATTGTCAAAGGGGCAAAGTAAAAAGAGCCCAAGTGTAAATTATTTCTGTGACCTTCATCTCACGTTTAGCATTAATGGTGAAAACAAACTGCTTATTGAGCTTATAATTTATATAAAAAATTATTCAGGAAAAATACTTACCAATTCCAGCTTCTCCAACAATCCAGGAGAGGCGAATGAAGAGCATGACTCCCCAGATATTCAGCATGCATCTGACCTGTGGATTGAAGGGACAGTGAAAGAAGACGTGAAAAGTGACAGTGGGGCAAGACAGCCATGTTTGTCATGCTGGTGTCCAGGCCTTGCAAACACCTAATCCGCTACCACGTTGAATGCACAGTTTTCATTGTAAACAGAGGAGCTTTCTCACCAGCACACCTTTCACCCATCCAAACTTCACAGCGCCACCTTGATCTTCTTCCTTGTTCTCAGCTTGTTCATCTCCAGGCACCCCATCACCGTTAGCAACCCTGTCAGCCGAACCTGGGGCCACCGCCACATTCTGCATTGTTATAGACAGCAAAAAATAAAATAGTTGGTCAATAAATGAACTGTTTCACAAAACTTTCAAAGGTAAATCAAAACAATTGACATAAAACTTTGGAACCCTGCCTCCCCCCCCAAAAAAAAGTGTTGGGGGGAAATATATTCTGGTCACTTTTAGTAATTTTTTTTTTTTTCCCTAGGAGCTGATGGGTTCCTTTTGTGAATGATTTTTAGGCATGGCTAAGACTACAGGGGTAGTGGAGGGACCCTGAGCAGTTCTTCCACTAGTGAGAGTATGTCCTTTGGTGAAAGTGGTCAGATTTAGTTAAATTCACAACACAAAAAGAACAAAAGAGAGAAGAAGGGATACAAGGAAGGAAAGCCCAGAAAGAGTGGATGAGGGTCTTTAGAAGGCATGTTAGGTGGGACAGAGAGATAACCTTCCTCAGTTATGCAGAGTCTCTGGACTTCTTTCCATTAACATCCCTGTGCTTCATTTTATTCACCTAAAATCATGACGATAACATTTCTCTACTCACCTTAGAGGATCTTTAAGAAGATTCAATGAAAGAACACATAGAAATGTTTTCTTAAAAAATTTTTATAGTATTCTACAAAAGTTTAAAGTCACTGGATGAATACAAGAATGTTATTCTTATAGGGGAAGTTTCTCTCAGATTCCATATGCCTTTGGGTGAGAATTGTTGAATGCGCTACTATCATATAGAAGGTAAGAAGTCTCATAACCGACTACTAGAAAGACTAATTGAGTAGAAATAAGTAGTAGCATAAATAAGGGTTTAAACTTTTATGTCATTTTTTCCTGTGGCTTAATTCTGAAAAAGATCATCCTTCTCAGTAGGATAGTCTCTGAGTTCAATGAGGGAGGAAACAGCTCTGTTTCTCTCAAGTTAAGAATAACTCTCAATCTCTAATTTCCCTTTAGATGTGACTTTGAATAATTTCAGAGGAAACTACTTAATTTAGCTTAACTAGCACCTATCTGGCTATTTGGGTAGACTATACATCTCTCTGAGCTCTGGAAAAAGCTTTCTTTTCTAGGAAGGGTTTTGAAACCATTGGAGAAATCTCTCAGATTCATCACTTAATTACCATAATTATTGAATAACTTTATCGTATAAGTGGTCTAAATTGGTTTAAGCCTAAAATGATATGTTCTGAAGTCACTAGCTAAAAAGTCTTGGACAAAAGCATTTTTCCCCCCTCTAAACTGGGATTGGTGTGAAATAAACATTCAATATGTATTATAAAGGCTTCTTTTTTTCCTTTTAGGATGACTGAAGTTCTTGCACTTGCTATCCTCAAGTGCTCTTGTTTCTTTGGGCTTTACTGTGTCATTAGCAGACCCATTATAAAATGACCTTAATTTGGGCTATTGACTGCAAGTCACTTTGACTTCTTGTCTTCTTCCAACCTGCTCTTCTTCTCTACCTAAGCAAGGATTTCTCCCTGACTTTCTTCTCCCAGGAGACTTTGTTCATAATACCATGGTGACACTTGGATAACTAAAGTAATCCATGTACTAAGAGTCATTGTATGATAACCAAATTGGAGAAAGATTTAACATTTAATTACCAGTATTATAGAATGCTACTAGTCATTCCATGCTGTGGATTACTTTTCTTAGTGTTGGTGAAGGGCTTACCATATAGCAGACCATCAATAAACAATGCTGAATCCCTAAGTCTGACTTGAAAGTCCCTGATCTCTACCACTTGGGAGCAGACACCCTAGTTTCTTATCCATTCTTGCCGCCTATTTCTTTTCCATTCCTTCCCTGTGGGGCAGTCCATTTCTTATTGTTTCCTCTGTGCAAACCATGTTTAAAAAGGGAGATAAAGGGAATGAATCCCAAGCCATGTTATCTTATTATTTTTTGACAGCATTGGGAAAAAATTGAATGACAGAGGAGATTAAAATTCATAGTTAAAATTTAGTTTTGAATTACCTGAGGAATATGTTAATCTTAAGCATCACCAGTCCCTATTTGCACAAATAATTGAAAACTGACATTATATATTCATACCAATGTAAGATATGTATAAACAAAGTCCAAAAAAATTGAGGCTGAACTGGCAGGGCAGAAACAAGTGATCTATATCAGCTTCAAATGCAAGCCACGTATGTAATTCAAAATTTTCTAGTAGCTACTTTTTAAAAAGTAAAAAGAAATTGGGTAAATAACTTGGGTTTAGATATGGATTCCTAAATTTTAAAAATATATTTAATCTTTGTAGAATATTGTATTTCTAATATTTTCAATATAAGTATTTGTTAGCAGTAGTTGTACCCCAATTTGTAGGAGAGAATTGAATTACAGAGTGTTTTAATAATACATTTTACTTAATAGAATCTATATAAAATATTATTTCATCATATAATCAGTATAAAAATATTAGTGAAATATTTTACACTCTTTTGTTCATACTAAGTCCTTGAAATTCAGTGTATATTTTTCACTGACAGCACATCTCAATTTGTACTAGCTGCATTTCAAATGCTCAATAGCCACATGAACATTTGAAATGCTACCATATTGAACAGCATAGGTCTATACAATACAGTCGATTTCAGATGGATGAAACATTTGAGGCTGTTTTCCAGTCAATTAAAAACACTTTTTTTCTCTGAAAGAATTCTACACACATAAGGCAGCCAAATGGGTCAAATGTAACTTTCATTTTTCATAACTGAAACATATAATCAATGAGAGCAGGGAATTGAGGAATGTGTTAAACTGTCAACGAATGTTGAAGAGATTATTTGGTTAGGAGATACATTTATTTGACTTGATTTGAGAAAAACTTTTTTTTAATTGTCAACATTCTAGTTAATCAAGCTCCCATAGCCAGACCGTCAGCAACTACTTATTCGGGGAAAAGGCAATTTCCTTTGCCTAGATTAATTGAAGATCCCATGAGACATAGCCTGAGTCATTTGCCTTTTGAAAGAAGTCTTGGGAATAAAACCCATGTTTTCTGATTAAATCTGAACTTCAAGAGTTGGTCCAGGAAATTACTCTGCTACCTGATGAACTCAATGGTGACTGTGACCCTTAGATCTGAATTAATGAGAATACCAATGACTGTAAAAAAAAAAAATCTTACAAAGTAGGCTAAAGGATGAATAATATATTTAACATTTCCCCTTAAACAAACATTTCTTCCTGATAGATGCTCCTCCTGCTCACAGTTTAATGGTTCTTCAATTTATCACTAGAACTTCACAATATGATGCAAAAAAGAACATTCATTGAGGGCATGGCAGAGAAGCCACCGTATACAGAAATAGAAATTAGTGAAGCAATCATTTTCTAAATTATTAAAAAAATATAGTGGATGTATGGTGTTCAATTCTCCTTTAGGTAAATATGTTCAACCTGCTAGAGTTTCAAAGTTTTAAATACATTTAGACCATAGAGGGGGAAAAAACCCTTAAATGTGTACTTCTCTTGTTGACTATTAAGATTTGAGAGAAAATTTACAAGCATAGAAACCATTTCCATTGCTCACTATCATGTAGGAGCCAAAAAATCCTGCACCATATAAACTAGGAGACTTAGAATCCAATTTTGGCTGCGCAGTCAATGCAGGGTGTGTCCTCCAGCAAGTTGTTTTATCTTTCTTGGATACAGCAATGGGAATAAATCCAATGAGTTTTCCAAAAATTTTATTTTGAAGCAGTTTACTTGAAGTCAAAATCATTTTTCTATGTTTGCCATCTTCCTGTTTAGACATGGCAAAGCAAACCTTGGTTTCACTTTTTAATAAATGCCTCCGGTGTAAGTCAGAACAGCAATTATAAATTCAACTTATCATCAAAGTACTGAACATGACTTTGGGTTGAGGGTTTGTGGAGACTTGGTGGATATGAGCTATAACCAGTGGCTTTCAGACTCCCGACTGGTTCATTTTCTTGAGACCAAAGTCTCAAAAACTAAAAGTTTTATGATTGCTGTCTTGAAACTAGTTTTTTCCTTCACACTTTGAATTGATTTGTTTGTTCACTCTCCATTACCATAAATGATGACCTGTAACTTTTTATAAGTGCATTTTAATAGTGTAGCTTTAGGGAATGATTATTTATTTACCAAGAGTTTTACCTGAGCATTAAGGATTCAGAAAAGGTAAAATAAAGTACATTTAAAAAAAGAAAGATCATTTGATAAAAACAAAAACTTTCCCTTTCCAATACTGGCAAACTAGTGAATCTTCAATCACATGTAGTTTAAATGGCAAATTACTAAAGAGTTGTAAGATGAAAGATTAAATTATTTTATTTAACATGTAATATGTTTTTTCAGGCTCCAGAAAAATAACAAATATCTTTCTAGGTATCATCAAAGCAGAGGAAATTAATATGTTTATTCTTTAATTCCAACTAGATAATATTTACTACTTACACATGCTTTCAAGTTTTGAGCCTCTAATCTCAGGGTGATAGAATTCTTAGACCATCATTGAGAAATAGTCCTCTAAATACTTATGCCTAGATGATCTCCCATTGTTTTAAACTTTCTTTTATTATTGACACATTCAAACATATGCCAAAGTAAGGAGAATAGTATAATAAATTTCATGTACTTATCACCCAGGTTCAACAATTATCAACATATGGCCAGTCTTGTTCTATCTAAGCCCCCCACACCTTTGCCACTGAATTATTTGAAAACCAATCCCATCAAGACCTAGATAATTCCTAACGCTCATTTCTGAATAGAAAACATGTGATTCTAACCATATTTCTGTGATTCTAACCATTCTAACTGTCTTATTGATCAATGTTATTATGTCTGTGTGTTTCTATCCCTTTGTGATAAAGGCTAGTATTTTAAATGACGAAAATGAGAGGTTTGTTTTTCTTGTTTTAAAAGTTATTGCAAACTATGCCTATATTCACTGCTAATGGTTACAATTGTAATCATAGAATTTTACTATATCTGAAGATATATATCTGACACACAAATTGATGTGTTTTTAATAACTCAGGCCAAAAGTTAGCTATGTGCAATAAACTGGCATATGAAAAAGAAAATTAAAAGGTTCTTAATATTTTCCAGTATACCTTTACAAGAACTCCTACTCTTCTCACCATCTATTACTGAACTATTTATAATGGGAAATTACACTTTTTTGTTTTTGTTTTTTTTCCACAGATTATTTTAATAGTGTGAGCTCCTAGGGGAACTGTCTTTGAATACTAAGAAAATCTAACAAGTATCAGAATGAAACTTAGTTCCAGAATTTTACTCCAACAAATATTTTAGGGGTGGCTTCTGGTCACCACTGGCCTGTAAGGCATTTATTACTTCAATTTTAATGTATATTTTATTTGGCTGCTGTTAGCTTAGTGATTATTTCTAATTTTAGATATCCCAAATTTGAATGCTAAAGTTACGAATTTGAACTTAGAAATGCTTTAGAAAAGACTATTTTTTAGGAAAACATTTGTACATTTTTGTCCTTTCATAAAGGACAAGCATTTAATAACTTGATTTATGTGGGTTTAATGTTTGTTAACTTGACTACATGTCCTTTATTTCTATTCATAACCATGTCATTTGCCTTATATCATAAAATTCTAGAAGAGGTCAAATCTCTTTAACTCACTTTATACAGCAGCTCTTGTAAATAAATACTTAATAAATGCTTTTTATGATGACCATGAAAATGATTGAGACCTATAATTCTGTAGGACAAGCAATATGATCTCTTGGCACAGTCCCAGAAACAGGACTGAAATAAGGAAGGACCTCCTGCTCAGCCCATCACGACTGAGCTGCGATTTTCCTCTTTGTGCTGAGTTCCACCATTCTCTCTAGCTGTTGAATGAGCTAAGGCAAAGTGCGATGGGAGAGCAGACTGAGGAAGGAAAGCAGTGATAAACAGCAAGGACTCTGGAGTCATGCAGACATATGTTCAATTTATTAGCTATATGACCTTGGCCTCTAGACCTTGAAAGTTCATTGACTTCTCCAAGTCTTTGTTTTCTCTTCTAAAAGATCCATAGCATTTTATAAAACTGTCACCATCTATAAAATAGCAATAATAATAGCACCTGCCTTGAGAGATTGTTGTGAGGATTGAATGAGAAATTTTTACATGTGAGCACAGTGTCTGATGCATAAAAAAGTCTTAGTGAAAATTTGGTTATGATTACCCTGCAGTCAATCTTAATGTTTTTATTTACAAATTATTTTTAGTTGTTAACAACCTAATGGCCAAATGTGAAGTCATCCCATTGTTTCTGTTTTGGATCAGTTTTTATATGGTGGCCTCATTAAAAGTAATATTTTTGTCTTAATTTTTATGATATTTTATACTTTTCATAGATAGTTTATTTCAATGACATCATAACACATGGCTTTGATAGAAAGGCTATATATTTTCCTGAATCCTTTATACTTATATCTTTTTTCTGAAATACTAACTATGGTGGTTAGTAATGCTGAAAAGGAACTCCATTTCCGTTAGTTCTGTAGTTTGGAATTGTGTGTGAATAGATTGGATACTGAAAGCAGAATTCTCTTTACAAAGTAAAGTTACTAGATTAATCTTTGCCAGATATCAAATAATCATTTCATATGTTTTAATAGGGAAGAATCTTCAAAGTGCATTGTTAGAAACAGCAGAGTGCAGAACAATGTGTAAAATATGTTCCAATACATGTTTGCAAAAATAATACAGGCAGAAAGTTAGCTAGATATTTATAGATGTTTGCATATGTTTGTATAAGCCTAGAAAATTTCTGGAAGGATTTATGAGAAACTGTCAGTAATGATTGCCCTGGAAAGAATAACTGAAAGATTCATGTTAGATGAGAAACATTTTACTATATATTTTTTAGTACTTGTTCAATATTTTGTGTATATTTCAATTTTTAAATAAAAAGCTAGTATAAAAATTGCCACTATCAACATCAATGGCCATTTATTGAGTTCCTATCCATTGTAAGCATTGAGCTAGACTTTATATGCATATAAACTAATATTCACAAGCATCTTGCAAGATAAATAGAAGTTATGTAGTTTGTACAATATTGCAGAGTAAATAAATGACAGGTTTTTTTATCTGCTTTTAATTAGAATTTTAAGAAATCCATAATTAATAGCCACCAGTATAAGCATTTAGCTCATTCCTCCATAGAAAACAAAAAGCATTTCTTCAATTAGACTCAAATCATTAGGATTACAAATTCTGTCAATATCTATCATACCTAGAGTTTCACTTAAGGCAGAGACTTAAAATAATGTCTTTCAAGCCTATTTTTCATTTTACCTATTAGGACAATCTAGTCATATAATTTTTTTCTGACTTGGAAATTATAACCACTATTTGTATAAAAATTCAACTGGTTTTCTGTCTAAAAATAGTCTGTTATTCAGTATGAATATGCCATTGCTATATGGCTTTTACAAGCATTATAATTATGGGTATAAAAAATATTGCCTTACTTGTACTATGTCAATACTTTCCATTTTTAAATGATTTAAATAAATACTATTATTTATATTTTTTGCATACCAAATCTATGAAGTGTCTGAGTATAATTATGTAACGTTTATTTTATTGATGATTTCTAGTTGCAATTTGAGGAACTACTGTGAAAATGTCAAGAGCCACAGGTGGTGGCAGCCCAGCTACCTTACTTTGCAGGTCTTCATCTCTTATTTGAGGGGGAAAAAACAGTTAAATCAAATTCACTAGCAAAGAAGAAAGAGGTAAACTGCAGGTGTTCCAGACTGTTACACATGGAGAGGCAGACTGGTCCGTACACCTTCAGCAACACTAGAATGTGCTGGTGGCTGCAGGAACGTGCCCATTGCAGATTCCAGGGTTAAATTTGAATTCCACTCCCAATTTGGCTATGTGGATACCTCTACTTGATTTAATCAGGATGAAGTACCTTAGATAAGTGAGGGTCAAGTTTATAAGAAGAGTAACTTTTTACTACACTGGTTCAAAATGATCATTCAGGGGGCCGGGCGTGGTGGCTCACGCCTGTAATCCTAGCCCTCTGGAAGGCTGAGGTGGGTGGATCGCTCGAGGTCAGGAGTTTGAGACCAGCCTGAGCGAGACCCCGTCTCTACTAAAAATAGAAATAAAAATTATCTGGACAACTAAAAATATATATAGAAAAAATTAGCTGGGCATGGTGGTGCATGCCTGTAGTCCCAGCTACTCGGGAGGCTGAGGCAGTAGGATCGCTTGAGCCCAGGAGTTTGAGGTTGCTGTGAGCTAGGCTGACGCCATGGTACTCACTCTAGCCCGGGCAACAAAGTGAGACTCTGTCTCAAAAAAAAAAAAAAAAAAAAGATCATTCAGGGAATTGAGCTTAAACCTAAATTTTAATATATTTAATTTTCCATTCCTTTGTGTCTGAGAAAAAAAGTGCTATAAGTCAATGTTAAGTCCTTAGTCTCATTTTATCTCTTCAAAGGTGGTATGATACCCCAAACAGCTATCAAATTTGTCAAATTCAGCTATCATATTTCTCCTGTGTGGTCATTCGGATGGCTTTCTAAACAACTGTTCTTTCTGGGCTTTTCTCCCTTTATTGAAAGGTTTATTTATATAAGCCATGACTTTAGAAATTATAAATAAGTTACTTTTCTCTCTCTAGAATGTCAGTCCTAAGAACGATGTGAGTTTACTCCATTTCCTTTTTAATAGAGTTAAAATTCTATTTTCTTTTGTGGTAAATTGGAGATGAATGAGAATATTTAATTTTGATACTAATTTTAATGAAGGAGGAAGTTTTAAAAATTATCATGTGTAATGTGGTAAAGTATTGTGAGATAGAATTTCAGGTCTTTTATTTTGAAGAACTTTAGTTCAATTTATTTCTTCAGAATCAATTGAAATCTCTTTATAAAGCCCTAAATTTCTCTTTCTGTCCCTTCCACATCTTGGAAATTCCTTGTGCCTGCTTCTGTCAACCTTCTTTTTCCTTTCTCCTTTTTCTCTCTTTTGCCATTTTCCTTTCCTCTCCCCTCACATAGAAAAGGAAAGTGACACCTCAGTCTGACTTCAGGAGTTTCAAATTGCCTCCCTTCTCAAAACTTTCCTTGGGGGCTGCCGTTTTGTCTGAAATGGCCATACTGTTAACTTCTTTTGATTAAAGCACCAAGTATTCCAGATAAAATCTAAAGCTTATGTCTGTAAAGAAACCAGCCATTTAGCAGAGTTACTGGTGTGGCATATACAATAAACAAGGTTTGATGGGGAGAAGGGACAGGGAACAAAGTTGAGAACATGGGCACCTCCTCAGCAAGTCACTCAGTCCCTGGTGGTAGGACCCAGAGTCAGCGACCCTAGCAGCCAAGGGGAATAAGTTTTGGAGATGGAAGAAAGGATGAGCAGAAACTAAAGAGAGATTTTTGCCTTTATTCATATCTTTCCTGAGAGCAGTATTCCTAGAATCTCTGGAGTGGGTGATCATTTAATAAAAAATTATCGAATGAATGAATATGAAAGAAACTGTTTTAATCATTTTTCCCCCCTATTCAAAACTTGGTCAAGAGTAAACTCATTTGAATATGTGACATCTAAACATTCTTTTTTAGCAAGTAATTGTATTCCATAAAGAATGACACTCATTCCAAACTGTGTTCCAGAAGAGCGGGAAGATAAAGTCCATCAACATATTTTAGAGCAAGCTATGGAAGAAGAAATCTAACAGGCTTCTAAATGATTTGCTACAAGATTAGAAAAAATGCTGCCTCATACTTCTAGCAGATTTGGGAACCCTGGCTATATTCCTTAAATAATGAAAAGTTTAGCCACTTCTGCTGCTTCTGTACGTAAATTTAATTTAGTTATTTTATATGCTTAAGTATGTTCAGGAAGCTTAGGCAAAGTTTTAAAGAGGAAGGGATAAAATGCAGACTCATAAGAATCTCTACTCTCTCTTTAAAGAATATAAAACATACCCATGTACACTAAAGGCTGGCACCCACAGTATTAGCTATCGCAAGCACAAGTGATTTTTTATAAACAGTTGGTATAGAAGCATTAATACTGAGGTGGAACCAGCTTAGTATTCAGTTTGACATGTTTAACCAAGTGTGAATTGAGTAGACTATAATTGTAAACAAGATATGACATATTGCCCAGCTTTTAGAGTTAATTCTTTAGTTCTCTATCCTAAGGCAGTAAACATTTGGGAAACACTTTCTGTGTATTTTCTGTTTGGGGGGAACTTGAGACAGTTATATAAGTATGATGGATGGTTTGCAATAGACCTCTTCATTTGACTGTGTCACATTCATAGCATTATGAAAGGGGAGGAAATGACCTGAAGGAATGAATAAAGGAGGATACTTGCCCGTGTCCTTCAAGCTTACCTTTGCAAGTTGCTCATGAATCTCAAGCAGACTGGGTCGGTTGACCTTGGGCCCACTGATGCTGCCGGTGTTGCGATAGTACTCAATCTTGGGAACGGCATCCATGGTGTTGTGGCCAAAGGTTTGTAGGTAATATGTGTTGGTATGAGAATCATAAGCATGGAAACTGGCATCTGTTTTAGCAGTTTCTCCATTTTGGAGGAAATTGTCGTAGCACTCCTGATTCCCAGGCCTAAAGCTGATTCTGAGTCTGTTCTGGGCTTCATCCCCAAACGAGGTTTCTTCATAATGTGGCGGGTCAGTGTTGTCATTCACAGCCTCACTGCTCTCATGGCTCTCATTTATGACATTAACTTGAAAGCGATTGGTGTTACTGGGTATGGAATCCAGAAATACATTGGAAGAGTTGTTCAGTGACATCTTCCAAAATGGATTTTCTTGGACTAAACTATCTACTTTGTGATCGTGAAAAAAAATCTATATATTTTTCTCCTTGAAATAAACACTAGTGGTTACATTAGGGAGCTCCTGGCTTTTGTTCTAGACGGACTCAATAAATAGATTCTTGATATATTGTCTCCTATATAATCTTCAGAGTGTTCTTCAAAGCTGTCATTGCAAAAGAAAATTAAGCTCATTCCAAGTAATGCAAATATATTTAAGTAGGGGTGGGGCAAGAGGAAATAGTTTTCTTTTACAATACATACAATTTTAAATTCATTTCACTAAAAATTACCTGTTCAGGAACGTTAGTCACCTGAGCAATTAAATTGTGTAATAAATAACTAGAGACCTGCTTCAGCAAACAGAACTTCAGTGAAGTCATGAAAACTTCACGTGTGTTTGTAGCATTTGCTTGGATTCACTGCACTTGAATTCAATATGACTTTAGAAAAGATACAACTCTACCAATTGAGTACAGTAAGAACTGATGAGAATATTCTCAGCCTGAAAAACAGTTCATTGATAGTACTACATGCTTAAACTGTAAAATACTTTATGATTGATAAGAATATAAATTATACAACAAATAAAATGAAAAGAAATAAAAAACTTCTAAAAAATATGTTCTTGCTAGTTTACAAAAATCTGTATCTGTTCAAGTAATAAAATTGTTCTAGAAATGTTTTGTTACCTATGCAACAAGTGAAAACCTGTATTTTAGAATGTGAATTTAAAAAATACATCCTGTCAAGCTGATGTCTCTGTAAAGTCTTGGACCTTTAATATCCTTCAAAATGTTTCATTTGTGCATATATTTGTTCTGCAAACAAATTATGGAAGCTTTAAAAGAAATATATGAATATTTGAGGGTAAGGCAATAAGTCATAGGCCTTAATGAAGTCGTATGCTATATTTAGGTAAAATAATCATGCTGTCCCAACTCCCTTTAATGAAAGCTTTTCAATAATTGAGAGGTTTATATTTGATTGTGAGATGAACAGACTTTATAATAATTTTCACAATTCCACAGTATTGGCCTGTCTTAAAATACTTTATTTAGAATAATATTTCTTTATCAATCTCATAAAATTTTGCTTTTCAAAGAACGTTCTAGAAAGATGAGATAAATATAAACAAAAAAATTGCCTCTCTCATGCAGATATTAAAGCTATTTCTTTGAATAAACAAAAATCCCAACTTCAACTCTCAAATAACCTTCCCTAGAGAAATTATAAGTGAAGTTGTTATCTTTTTAGTCTCTGCAAAAGCATCTCACTGCTCTTCCTTGACATCCTCGCCTTTACTCCACCCCTCAGAATCTACTTTATGACATCATATTAAGTGCGATTTTTTACCCTGCCCAGAAATGTTTAACTTACCACCAAGGAGCCTTCTTTGGAGAAAGTGTATCCTACTTCAGCATCACCCTGGAATATATGGGGCACTCCGCTTTCAGCCCAGATTGTTAGGCTTCTTCTTATTGGTTAGAATCTTTCTTGAAAGAGATGACTGTGCAATGATTGGCCTGGAATAGCACTGTAAGCCCCACCCAGTCATTAGCCCTGAGGAACAAACTTTAAGTACCACATCAACTGGCAACTAGCAGTAAATCATTAATCCTTTTACACAGAAAGTTAAAAAAAAGTTTCTTTAATTCATAAGGAGAATTGGATTGCTTTAACTGCAATCATGCAAAAAATGTGAGTGTTGCTTTAGCTGTTTGGGGCTAAATAAATTGTATCCCATTGTCTGTCTTATTTCAGAGGAGCTCTAGTGATCTCCTGTTGTTTAGTATGTGCACCAAAATATAGTCCTCCAGAGATAATTTCGGTACTTTGTAACTAGAAAATGGTATCTGAAATTATTTTCTCTTGCTTGTAGTAGATATTACCTTGACTCCTCTCTTCATGGGAAGTGAACAGATTGAGAGTGAAATCAATGATTTATTGAGAATATTTCTGCCTAGTGGGAAAACTGTTTCAAGCAGGAATAAAACTGTGGGTTTGTTTCCCAGTGGCACTACTAAATGACCTTTTTGTCTCCAACTGGAAAAACATTTTTTATCAAATCCAGTTTTTGAGTTTTGTTGAGGAAAGGTTTTTTTTTTTTTTTTTTTCAAATCTGTGAGTAGGTGATTATTAACACAGCACAAACAATTCCTCCCTGCAGGTTCTGTCACTGGTTTTCAATCAGGATGATGGAATGAGTCTTCCTTGTGTCTTTTAAGAAACTAAGTGATTCTCAGTTGTCTGAGTAGGTTGGCTGTGGTGTAATATAGTGGTTAAGAAAAGACTCTGAAGTCAGAACGTTCAATTTATATCCCGGCCCTGCCACTTCCTATCTGTGTGAACTCAGGCAAATTACTCAATCTCTTTGTGCCTTAATTTTCTCCTCTGCAAATGCAAATAATATGGATAATAATGGTACCTACCTTGTCATAGAGTTATTATGAAGAGTAAATGACTTAATCTGTGTATAGGGTTTAGAACATAAACAGTTTATATACAGTGCTTGCTTCTACTATTTCAGCATTATTTACAGTTGGCTAAAGACTTTTACTTAGCCATATCTAAGATTCCAAGAATCATTAGAGACTGGGATAGGTATTATATTTTTGCCTCTTAAAAGAAAGGTAAAGTTAAGTTAGTGAGCAGATACAGGAGATAAAGGAATCTGGAGATACCTAAGTAAAACCCCTTTGATAATCTTAGTCAGGTAAATGTCATGGTAATCAGTCAGGCTAATGTCATGAAGCTGTATCAGAAATAGAGACAGAATTACAAGTATGTACCTAAACTCATTCTGCTCTTAAAGGCCACCAGCACAAGACATTTATCTATTCAACAAAGGATTCTAACTCCCCAGATAGAAGGTTTTTAGGCATGGGAGTTAGTCACATTTCAGACTCAGCTGGGAGGGGCTGGTTATTTAGATCAGGACTGGGGACCACTAGGGTAGGGCTGGGATCCCAAACAAGTTCTATCCAGCCAGCCAGGACAGGAGCTGTGAACTAACATCTTCTAACCCTCTCAGGAGCCACCTATTTATTCTGTAACCCTATCCCTCTCCTGAAGACTGTGAATGCCTCTGATACCAGTCAATTTCCTTTTTCTTGCTGACTGACTGCCTGACTTCACTGCAACGTGAATTAGTTTTAGTCTTGGTCTTACATCAACTAGACATTTTCATTCTAAGCCTTTTATCTCTAACTGTGAAATGAAAGTCTTTGTTCTCTGTTAAGGGAATTCAGACATTCTGGAGCAGATAGGAGATGATTTGGGGGATACGGGTGAAATTACACCATCCATAAAGCCAACCTTGAAAGGGGAACCTGATTTAAGCCTTTCAGACATGTGGGTGAGGTAACAGCAGCAAGCTGGGTGGAGGTACGTGCCTCTGTCTTTCCTCCTGTCCTCCCTGACGAGGCTCTTCAGAAGGTGAAGCTGGAGGCTGATCTGGCTATGGCATTGGACATCTATTCCTAGAAGAATTAGCATTTAATAAAATTTCCACCTTGTATCCATACTGTAACCAGCTTTTTCTATTTTTTATATTGTTTCTAGTTCTCAAAATACAGATGCTGACCCTTCTTGCCTCCCCCCCCCCCACACACAAAATAAAGTCTAAGGTACACAAATAAAACCATGGGTAAAGAGACTTTTGGTTAATAGAATTTCTCTTCAGTGGGATTGGAAATAATATTGTGGTGGAGTTGGTGATATCTAAAAAGCTTATGGGAGTTGAATTTTCAGAAACAATGCTCATATTTCATAAAGTTTTCTTGTCTTTGGTTTCATGTGCCTTTGTTCTTTTGAAGTAAAGATCTGCCCTTGTTTTTCTCTAGTCACCAAAATGGAGGGTCTTGGTGGGTGTCTTCCCTAGGAGGTAAATGGAACACGTGGTACTTGAATGTGTATCTTGGAGAGTACTTTAAAAGCCTTGGTCACAAAACAGATGGCTAATCTCCTGGCATATACAACTTTCAATATGTTCAGCTGAGCTTGGCCAATGAGGTGTTTTTGGGCCAAATTATTAATTGGCTATGAGGTGTTCTAGGTCTACACTTTTGTACCAACTGGGGTACAAAGAGCCTCCTTGAGATGAGGGTTTGGTCCAGAAGATCCATAGCCAATAGTGATGTGTTCTAAATCTACCATGAGATGGAAAGCATCAAGGAATCTCACTAAGACAGCTAGTCTGGGAGTGCCATAGACCTGAATAGTGATCGTTTATAAGATATGTAGAAGCATTGAGGACAGTGTCTAGGAGTACAGCAGACATTAGTCTGCTCGTGTTTGATTCCTAACACAATCATTTCCTAGCTTGGTGACCCCGGGAAGTTACTTAATCTCTTAACTTCAGTTCCTTATCTGTGAAATTGAGAAAAAAATAAAATGGAAATAGTCGTCCCAAACTCAATGGCTTGATAAGAGTATCAAATAAATGGAAAGCACCTAATTTAGCACTTTCAGTAAATATTAGTCTTATTCCTTCTTGGTATGTTTGGCAGTTTTGTATTCTTGAGTGACATAAATATTTTTTATATTTATCTCCTGCTGTATTCCTTCATTCTAACTCATAGTTAGAATTTTGTAGTTGGAAAGAATTTTAGAACTGTATAATTCTACCCTTTCATTTCTCAAATAAAGAGAATGAAGATTGGAGAGATTAACTTAAAATAAGCCATTGCTTCTTAGGGTTTGAAAATCTCTATTACTACTGTTGATGAGAATTCTAAATAATGATAGCAAGATATGTTTAAACACAGTTTTATAGTTTGTAAATTGCTTTTACATTCATCATATCTCATTGATCTTTCCACTATTCCTGAAGATATGCAGGATGGGTGTCTTTATCCTTGTTTTACAGATACAGAAACTTCCTAGGTCATAAAGCTAGTTCTTGCCTAGGCCAATATTGGAATTCAAATCGCTGAGTTTAGGCTCCTGATCTGAAAACTTCTCATAATATCTTAAGTCCCCATTCATCTCATATCTCTGGGTTTCTAGGTACATTTGTAGCATTCACAGGGCACTAAAATTGAAAAGGACATTAGAAATCTGGTTAGCTCTCTCACTGAAGTCCACAGGGATTAGATTGTAAGGCTGGTGGCAGGCACCCCTCCCTTCCTTAATGAAAAAAAAGAAGAAACCCCTCCTATTCCTCAATACCCGCCCTAAAACTGCAACAAAGAAATTCCTCACTCTTCGCGCCGAAATCTTCCCGCCAAAGAAACCCCCATTCCCCAGCCCAAAAAAACATGTATAAACCCACTCAGACTTCTGAGCGGGGCAACTTTTCGGGTCTCTCTCTCTCTCTATCTCCTGGGACCCTAAAATCTCGCCTGGGCCCCTCTCTTGGGACTCATTACCCTCACCTGGGAGCGCTCCAATAAAGCCTCTGCTCGTCTTTCTTTCTCTGGCGCGGCAAGTCCAAAAAAACCTTACATAGATGACTTGCCCAAGGTTGCACAGCTCTAACCGTGGCAGCGTGCAGACTGTACTTCTTGTTTCTGGCAGAGTGCTCTTTTTCATTCTGCTTATACAAGGAGTAGGGGAAGGAGCACCAGTGTGAGGCAGGTCTGGTTTGGATCCCAAGCTATAAAATTTTAGTGCAAGAGATTCAACAAGGAGAAGAACTAGAAAGGTCAGAGTTTTGTGAGATGTGGAGACTTTTAGGCCCTGTGGCTACTTGTAACTTATATTATTTGGGTGTTAGTTTTTTGAGTTTTCTTTACCTGTGAACCTTTTGGACCTATGGCTATTATTAGAAAAATCATATTCTATTTATTCTTTGGACTGAAGGCTCCTTATGTTTAAGACCTGATTCGCTAAAGCTAAAGGGGCTGAATCTGGAATGTGGAGAGGGTGCCTGAGCTTTGCAGAGGAGAGAAAGCAGGGAAGCTCTAGCATAGTTTATTAGCACAAGAAAGGAAGCAGAAATTCAAGGCAGATGTTTGAGATAAGAATACAAATGGTATATATGGCTGCAGCAATCGTTATGCCCTATTCATTAGAAACCTCCATTTGGGGACAGAGGAAAGTGACAAATTCCAATGATGGTTTATTATTTACACAGCATGGTGGATAAATTAACCGCAGATGTTTACTGAACTCAGTGCACTAACTGAACTGCTCTCCTGCACACTCAAGGTAATTACAAACGTATCCGCCACGTGTCCCAATGGCACAACCATAAAACCTATCAAGCTGGGACTCTCACGCCAGTGCATATTCAAATGTCCCTTTATCAAACTCTTCAACTTCATCCTCCCAGGTAGAGGAAGGCATGCTGCTGTATGGGTCTAACAGGATTTTGAAGCATCTGATAATTAGAAGTCCCAAGAAGATACACAAAATCCCAACAAAAGCAAAGCCAGTCTTTTGCTCCAGAGTCAAGGAGAAAGCTGATACTTCGTTGACACTCATCTTAGCTGAAGAGTTGCCACAGTAGGTACTACTCATTATTCACGGGTGCATTGTTGCAGCTCTTCAGAATTCCTGCGAGAATCACCTCTTGGCCTAGGTACAAAATTGGACACAGTTTAGTTTTACCCTTATATGGAATTGGGCAGCTAGTTGTTTCATAAAATATGGCATTTTTCAAACCCTCTTGACTTAACTCACAAAAGATGGTTGAAAACATCATCAGATACCTATCAGAGTGAAACTGATATTAGAGATACTACTTCTACTGTAGTAGTCATGGAATTGCCTTTGTGGACACATAACACTGTGCCTACATACTCTAAATCTAAAATCCAGTATGAAAGTGAATATCAAATAATGGACCCTAACAGCTTTTGATTCATTGCTAGATGGTTAAGTCCCTGCTTCTTTGATCTGAACTGTCATCTAATTTTCACTTCATTTTTGCATGTGTAATCATAGAGCATAAGCTGGTCAAGTTGTTTAAAGCCTATACTTCAAGGTTTATCTCTAGTGCCATTTCGTCTGACACAGATTTTGATATTTATTTATTTGCTTTTAAATTAAATTAAAATTTTTATTTATTTTTTAAAGACAAGGTCTTGCTCTGTTGCCCAGACTGGAGTGCAGTGATGTGATCATAGATCATAGCTCACTACAGCCTCCAACTCCTAGGCTCCTGGACTAAGGGATCCTCTTGCCGCCTCTCCAGTAGCTGGGATTACAGGTACAGGGCCTGATCCTTTTAAATGGATATAATGTCTTCTCTCTTTTTCACCACCTTAGCTTTTATACCTATGTGCTTTTATTTTCTTCTCCACAGCTACTTAATACACTAAATGTCAATTTCTTAAAGAGAAAATTTATGTTTTTGGAATTATGTTAACAGAAGCAGTGCACAACATAGCAGCTTGCAAATAACAAGCAGCAGTAGCTAGCCACCTCCCCACCATCGCCATTAGCTTTCAGAACACCTTAAATAAACATAAAATCCAAGTTAAACAACAGCATGTTTTCTCTGCAAACTCAGCTTCAAGACAAGCACCCCAGTGCCCCTCCCAGCCAGATTTCTATTCCTAAGCCCCTACGATGTCAAGATTGTAAAACTACAACTAAAATGTTTAGGAAGTATATGTTGAATTGAAACAAAACTTTTTTTCCCATTTGATGTCTTAATAAATGAATTAAATCAACCAAAATAAAAAATTAGTTAATTAAATTTAAATGATTATTAATGTACAGCCACCTTTTTTGAGAAAACTATCGCCAAATAAGTTGTCATCCAATAAATGAGAATGATAGACTGCCGGTATTTTCTTTTTTATTGCTGCTGCTTCTGATTATTTCTTAGAATTATGTTTGTTAAAATAATTGATGCTTGAGATTTTTCTGGACTCAATTTTCAGAAAGCAACTGAGACAAAACAAGGGATGGGAGTTAAGGAATGCAGAATGAGAATAATAGTCCTTGTAGCTTTTAAAATTATTCTGCAAATAATATACCAATTAATGCAATCAATGTTTTGTTTTATAACAGTTTGGATTACAAAAGAACTTTATTCTCAAACTTTAAGTGGCAGAAATATGCAACATTCTGGGGTATGATTTTTTTTTTTGACTTTTTGTTCAATAAAAGGGAAAAAATATTATTCAAGCCCCTGTTGAATTTCTTTCCACTAAATCATTTTTCTGCCCTACTAAACATTGTATAGTGAAAATGCTTTAAGTTTTTTAAACTTAAGAACATTTAAGTGGCTCAGGGTGAGCTTTCTGAAGATTGAGTTCTTGCTGCACTATCTTGTAAAAGTCATGGGAGAGTAGAATGAGTATCTAATGACTCTGAGACTTAACTGGAATTTAAGTTAATTTTTCTAACTAAATTGCTAATTTTCTTGCTTTTGTCAATTAAAGATTATCTGTTGAATCCATATACTTTCTGGCTCATTTGTTTAATGAACAGAGAAACTGAATAGCAGGATATTTCTACATGGAGATGCTGGACCAAGCATTCTTCATGTAAGATTGATTCAGCCAAGTAACTTCTTCAAATTACTTTTAAACTAGAGTGTAGCCTTGTTAGGCTACGACAGTTGGCTATTTCAGGGGCTATGTGGGTAAAAGGAGACAATAAGCCTGGTTTATTGGTGGAGTCCCTTCAGTGAAGGATTCGTTGCCCAGTGGCAAGGAATGTTGCCACAAAACAGTCTTCAGCTGTCAATGCCTTTCACTGATTGCCTCAGTTGCAGAGAGCTGCCTCATCCAAGGTCATGGCCCTTCCAGGGAAGACCATATTCAGTGATTAATTGATGTGATAGTATAAAGTCATGGCCATCTTGACTCAAAGGGGAAAACTCTGAAGGACCATTCTAGCTCCAGAGTTCCAAATGGGGTCAGCTGAGGCTGTCTTATTGGGTTCATATTGCAGCTCAACTTCTGCCCACTCCTGCTTGAGTCTCCCTTTCTCCACAGGTGTTGAGCCCAAGGACACTCCTTAATAAACATCCAGCAAACTGGCATGGTGGCTCACACCTGTAATTCTAGCACACTGGAAGGCCCAGGCTGGAGGATCACTTGAGGTCAGGAGTTCAAGACCAGCTTCAGCAAGAGTGAGACCCTGTCTCTACAAAAAATAGAAACATTAGCTGGGCATGGTGACGCATGCCTATAGTCCCAGCTACTCAGAAGGCTGAGGCAGGAGGATCGCTTGAGCTCAGGAGTTTGAGATTGCAGTGAGCTATGATGATGTCACTGCACTTTAGCCAAGGCAACAGAATGAGACTGTCTCAAAAAATAAAAAACAAAATAAACAAACAAATAAATAAGCATCCAGCAAACTAAATTCTGTCTCAGAGTCTGGTGCTTGGGAACACAACCTTTAACAATTGGCATTGCAGAAGTTAAAATACCTGGGCAGTTTTAAGGATTTGTTCATTTTTCAGCTAGTTCATTTTGTTATCATGTTGAAATAGCCTAAACTGGTTATAGCTATGATGTTAGCTAAATTTATTTAGGTGTTTTTAAAAATTATAATGTAGAAACAGATACAATGTCATAGCTTATCACTGGAGAAGTTAAGTCTATTAGCCAGTTATTAATCCACTAGAATCTGTTATTTTTCTCAAAACCCACCAACACACCAAACAAATAAACAAACAAAAGAGGCGTTTTCTAGTGGTAGCAATAAAATACATCTCTCATTTGTTGCTATTAAATTAAAACACGATATTTTCCTAGTTAGACATACAAAATCCCTTATATTTTTTATTATAATTTGTTTAACATATACCAGATAATGTTTTGTTTTTAGAGTTTTAGAAAGTATGTGGATTAGTGAGTTATTTATTATTTTTAATGGAAAAATAATGACTTTTCAAGTAGTGGCCACAGTTCTTGGCCTACTATAGGTATTTAATAAGCATCTGAATTGAGTTAAACTAAATATGTTGAAGAATGTAATTTCTGTTGAATAAAGTTATTATTTTTAAAAATCTAATTTTTAAATATCCAGAAAACATGAAAGTTTATTTAGTTAAAAATGAAAAAGAAAACTTTTATTCGATTTCAATAATTGGCCTCGAAGATAAATATCAAAATTCAGTAGCTCTTTCAGAGTTCAGCGTTTCTGTTCTTTCCTATCAAATTTATTTAGTATTCTCAGAAAGACTCACATGATTTTTAGTATTCAAAGTAGTGAAAATGGATCTTTCCTTCTGTTGTCTAAGGAAAGGTATGTAACCATCATATTACTTTGACATTAATCTGTATCTGAAAGTACAGAGTTAAATTTTGTATTCTATTCCAGTGACTTTAAGATTTCTAGTATAATTATCCCTTCTTCCTTTGTTCCTGCCCTCAACATACTTGGCTGTTACCCTTAGCTAAGAAAATATTGTACGGTATTTCAAAGGCTTTTGGAATCAGGTAGGGCTCTAAACAATAAATGGATATACAGAGTCACTGTTAATAAATAAAGTCACTATTTTTACACTGCCTTGGAGGAATAGATAAATGGCTACTTAATGGCTTTAAACATAATTTATAAGCACTCTTTGTTCTTCTGTTATTGGTAAAAACATAGAAGAAATGCAATGCAACTAGGAAAAATGCTGAGAAGTGACCAAAAACTTTAAGGATGCTGTCAAGAAGTTTGAAAAGCTGAAGAAGCTTAAGGTAACATATAATAATATTTTAATTTAGTCAATGAACAAATAGATATTGAGTATCTGTTATATGCCAGTATTGTTCTTGGTGCTGGAGTACAGTGGTGAACTAGATAAGAATGTGCACCTGCCATACTGAGGATTACATCCCAATGGAGAAAATAGACACGATTATTTTAAAATATCTCTCTATATTCATATCTATATAATAAGCCAGGAAGTCACAGTCGTAAATGCTAAGAAAGAAGGCAAAGCAAGTTAAGAGAAAAGAAAATGATAGTGGATGAGGGGCACTCCTTTAGTTAAAGAGATCAGCAAAGGCCTACCTGGGGGGATAACATTTGACCCAAGCCTGAATGATGTCTAGGAGGGAGCCATGAAAATATCTGAAAGAATAGCATTGAAGTTTGAGGAAATGGCCATTGCAAAAGCTTCAAGGTGGGAGATGTTCAGATCAAGAAATTGACCAATAAGAGAGTAAACCCCTTACTTGGGCAAGGTGATTTAATGAATGGTATCAAATGACAAAGAAAAGGCAAAACTACTTAAGCTACTTTTGTCTTTTTAACCAAGGTAGAATGGTCTTTAGAAATGAAAAATACAAAACAAACCACCAAACAGTGTAAGTGGACAAGGATGTAGTAGAATAATTATCACAAAGATGTAGTGGAATAATGTTTAACCACATTAAATGAGTCGAATCTCCCAAGATCAGATGATTTATAACTTGCAGATATACTTTCAAGACCTTTGAGAAATTACTAACCATGGGAAAGCTGCCAGAGGTAAGGACATGGACAAATGTCTCAATTTTCCAAAGGACTAAGGGGGAATTGTGAAAGTTATATATCAGTATAATCTTTGTTGCAAATCCATAATTAATTATTTAACAGGTAATTTGTTAACGTTTAAGAAGTCACTAAAAGTTAACATCAGTTTAATAAGTAGTGCCGAATTCACTTCCTTTTTGAAAGTTTGCTACCAACATGGTGAATCAGAAAAATAGCATGGACATGGTTTAGTGATTTTGGCAATGCATTTAATGGTCTCCCATGCTATCTTTGTGGGAAAGACATGAGATATACCTGGATAATAGTATTTTAATGCAGATTCCTAGTTGACTGAATTACCCTAATAAACACTGGGTTCTGCTGTCATGGAGATGGGTCTCCAACGTAGTAGCACAGAGGTCTAACTTTATCTATATACTCTTTAGTGTTTCTGAACAGTGACTAGGTTGAAGACATTGAAGTGATGATTATTACATTTGACGCAAAGCTTGGCTGAAACTATACGGTAACATACAGAATCAAGATTCAAAACAATTTTGATGACTAGAATTCTGGGTTGAAACCAGAGCATAAAATTTAAGAGAAACACTTCTAAAGTCCTGTGTTTAAGTGAAAGGAAGGGAGATGCACCAACCCCAAATAGAGGAGACATGACTTGGCAGTTCATGTAAAATAAGTCTGTAAGCTGCAATTAATCAAAATTTAGTACCAGTCAAAGATATGAGGTGGTTGCCTGAAAATGCAAATGTTGTCTTAAATTGAATGGGGTGCAAATGATAGAAAGTAATAACACTATTATTATGTATGTCAGGCCATATATAAAGTAATACTGTATATATTCACTATACTTTCATCCAAACATATTTATTGAATTGCTACTATATTTTAGTACATTTCTCTACTCAAAGAGATTCTAACTAGTAAAGAAGAGGAGCCACATATAAACAAGAATAAAACAATGTAACCTTCTACAAAAGCAATAAAAAGGGAAGTAGAAGCAAACCTGTATTTAAAATCTACTGTGTATCAAATACTCTTTACATATATTATTTTATTTAATCACCATAACAGCCATATGGTTATGATATTATTATCTTCAACATGTTGAAAAAAAGGAGATTCAAAGAGGATAAACAAATATAGAAGGAATAAAGAGATTTCACCCCCTTGGGGATCAGGATAATTTTTCTTGTAGGAGATTGTATTTGAACTGAGTCTTGAAAGATAGAAAAATGTAGATATGTGAAGAAGAAAAGAGCATGACATCAAATGTGAAGGCAGAAGAGTGCTGGTTTGTTCAGAGGACAGTGAGCAATTTGGTTCAAGTAAAGGGAGTATGGGAAACAAAATGTTAGAAAGATAGGTTAGAGCCCAATTTTGAAGTATTTTGACTGCCAGGGTAAAAGTTTGAAATTAATTTACATAAAGGTTGAGTGGCTCGATAACAAGACTGAAGTAGACGTAAGTTTGAGGGAGAGAGCATCATGGAAAAGAAATGGTTTAGGTGAGAAGCAATGAGGGTGTGCACTAGGCAGTAGATGTATAGAGGAAGAAGGTATGGGTTTGGAAAATATTTAGAAAAATAGAAGGGATAGGATTTGGCAACTGATGAAATATAGGTGGGCCATGGAGAGAGAGAAACATCAAAGATGACTCTATTAAGCCTGGACAAATGTAAAGAAGAGTGTTTTCATTAACCAAAGAAAGGAAAATAAGAGCAAAGTATAGATTTAGAAAGTAAATGAAGAATTTTATTCTGGACTTGGTGAATTTATGGTACTCATGCCTGGCACACAGTAGAGAGTTAATAGATATTTTTAAATAAATGAATCCAGATCATTTTGTCCCGCATAAAACTTTTGATGGGGAGAATATTTTAAGAGTATTGTTGTCAAAGTTTGTGTAGAAGAATTTGTCCAGGATGGAGGTACCTCAGTACATAAAAGTATTTGCAGATCAAAACTTAAGAGAAGGAAGGCTGGGCGCGGTGGCTCATACCTGTAATCCTAGCACTTTGGGAGGCGGAGGCGGGTGGATCGCTCGAGGTCAGGAGTTCGAGACCAGCCTGAGCAACAGCGAGACCCCCGTCTCTACTAAAAATAGAAAGAATTAATCTGGCCAACTAAAATATATATAGAAAAAAATTAGCCGGGCATGGTGGCTCATGCCTGTAGTCCCAGCTACTCGGGAGGCTGAGGCAGTAGGATCCCTTAAGTCCAGGAGTTTGAGGTTGCTGTGAGCTAGGCTGATGCCACGGCACTCACTCTAGCCTGGGCAACAAAGCGACACTCTGTCTCCAAAAAAAAAAAAAACTTAAGAGAAGGAAAGAATTGTTGAGTTCTGCCTAGTAAAGGTAAGACCTAGGAAGACAATAGGTGAATTTAATTATTTGAAGTGTTATCCTGTAGAAAGCCAGATAGACTTGTTCTAGATTGATCCAGAAGACTGTTTTGTTGTAATTCCATTAAGCTCTATTTGCTGTTACCAGAAAGGATTGAAGATGGAAACATAGCAATTAGTTTCAAGGAATGCCTCTCCTAAAAAGAAAAAACAAGATCTCCTAGTGGGGTTATATAAGAAGTACTCAGGATCATGAGTAAGTCTGTAGTAGGAAGTTCACCCATAATAAAGGAGGCTAGGGTTTCTATTAATAGAAGAAGAGTCTGGTAAACAAGGTCAAATTCTGCAGTGGTGATAGAGTCTAAGCACTGAAAACCAGGGCCTTGGGTTTGGCATTCAGAACTGTATCATTACAAAAATTTAGTTGAGTGTCCAGGAGGGACAATAAATTGAAGGGGATTTAGGAGTGATGGGTAATGAGAAAATGGAGTCAGGTGGTAAAGAAACTTGACAGAATACAATTTTACTTGCACAAAAATTAAAGGTGCAGAAGCTTAAATCATGAGACTAATCATTTTCAATAGTAAGTACATGACTGAATATTCAGTTTTTAAAAGAACAGCCAAGTAAATTCACCTGAGATTCAAAGAACTATGACATTTCAACTTTTAACAAAAAAAATTGGGCTGAGAAAGAACAGATGTATTATCAATATTTTAAAAGGAAAAACTTAGACTTCTATATTCATCTTAAAATTCTACTTTATACCAAAGATGAAAACAAAATACAGGTCAAGGAGAACAACTGAAAGAGTAATAATCAAAAGCTGAAAAAAAGTCTGGCCATTACTGCAGCCTGTATCTACATAAGCAAATAAAAGTAAAAATTTAAGCAATTGCCTAACAATATGTTCAGCAAATAGATGATCTAGGTAATTTAAACCATATATGTAGCAGTTGAAATACCTGTATTTCAGGCCTAAATTTTTCAAGTAATTGCTCAAAATTTCCATTTTACTTGCTCTCTGAAATGAATTTGTCTGATTTCGATACGAAGTCCAAAGTTTTTGAGGATATACTGCTCTAAGTGCTGAGCTTTGTAACTTTCTATTGATACAGAGCATAATACGATATAAAATATTGTTAATAACAAAATATTATTAAAAACAAATAAAAGTCTTCAGTTACAACACTGAGTTTTTCATAATTAGTAAGGCATCCAAAATATTCAACAATTATAGTTAAAAGATACATTTTCACTTTAATCACTGGCAGAGATGGGAAAACAAAAAATCATTAGGTTCTGTAAAACAGACATCATAATGCCTACCTCAGGAGGAAAACATCATCTTAATATCTTGTTTACTGGGAAATAGAAAATGAAAGAAATATGAGAAAATTTATGTTAAGAAGTTACAAAACCATAAATTTAAAAAAAACATAGGAGAAAAAATACTTAAGAAAAAAATGAATTTTCAAAAAAAAAGTAGAATGTACAATCGGGTAGTGGTAAAGTTATTTTAAATATGCTACACCACAAAAATGGGAAAAATCAACATTGCACAGTTTAAATATCAGGATCAATATGTATTATGATTAAAATATTTAAGTATATTTTTATAATACTACTGCAAATGATAAAATACTGCCTTTAGCCATATTTACTGGAATAAATGTTTAGATACTTTAGAAATGAGCAACTCAGTTGAAAGTACACCATTTATTTCATGGCAATTGTCAGGCACTGAGATTTCTAAGTCCTGATGAGTCATAAGACTGGACTAAGGGTCTACCTGTAGATATTAAAAGGCCCAAATCTCATGAAGTTGGCTCCTAGTTAGCAAGCAATAAATAAAAAAGCAGTCTTTTTATGATCAATTATTACAAATTATACCACTGTAAGTACTCAAGAAAAGATAACAGTATTTTTATACCTGATATATAGCCTGTTATTTTCATAAATGTTGTATGTGATGTTTATTTCTTCTGTGAAGTAAGTAAAATAAGTTTACTGGTTAGAAGATATAAAAATTCACTTTTCAGATGAAGTTATGTAATTTGTGTGCAAGAATGCATAACTGCAGAAACCAATGCTAAAAAGTATGTACCAATTAAAGAAACTCCTGTTTTTTTTTTAATCAACAGGTTTTTTTCTCTTGTTTATTTATCTAGTAATGATATTCCAAATAGTAAATATGAAATAGTAACTATTAGAGTGGAATATAATGTTCTGGGTAAAAAGTACTTTAGTATTGGCCATTAGATATAATAATCTCTAATGATAATGGTATGACAGTCATAATTTCATGAAATGAGACATATAAGAAAACCCAAGCTTAAAAAATAATGAACCCTCCCATACATAGACCATATACATACACATCCCACACAAAATATACAAGATCATTAAATCCTATTAAAAGTAAAGAGGAAAAATAAGCAATTTTGAATACACATCTGCAGAGTTAGTTAATCATAAGAAATGGAATGTGTTGAAATCACATTAAATTAAATTACAAACCCAGATGTCTTCATCATAGTGAAGTGCATAAATTTCAGGGTTTTCCAGAGATCCAAAACCTGGGGATCTGCCAGAATCCACCCCCAAACCCTCAGATTTCAACCTTAAGAGAATTTATCTCTTAAGAGGATCTTTGGAGGGCTCCTCAAGGACTCTGACATTCCTTCCTTCCAAAGCACTGGGAAACCTGGTCTGAAAATTCTCAAAATGACTCACTAGAGAAACCTAGGCCATCATTATCATTCTGCGTTGTTTGTCTCCAGTTCTCTTTCTACATATTAAACCGAAGAAGCATGGAAAGTTCCTACAAAACATTATGGGAGAAGCATCAGCAATCTGCACACACACAACATATCCTTTGATTTTTTTTTTTTTTTTTTTGGCAGCATCATCAGCAGCGGCGGAAGCGTTAGGGCCGCTCTCTCCCCTTTGGAATTTGAACTACATCAGACTTGCAGGCTCCCTCACCCCCCACCCCACCTCTGGTTCCCTGGCTTCAGAAATGCCAGAGAACGAGAACGTACTTCTCTTCTGGGTCTGCATTGGGAACCCTGTCAGTTACTGCGGAGGGAACCGGGAGAAAGTTACTTCGCAGGCAGCGATGTCTCACCTTCCATGCTTGTTGCCATGGAGATGAAATCCAGCCAGTAGACTTAAGTGTTGGCAGGATGGCCTGCGTTCGCTGATCGGCTCAGTCACACTGAAAGGCGCGTTCTGGGAACCTGCGTGGTCTCAGGACCGCGGTTAGCGCCCTCCTGGCCTACGTGTGTGAATGTCTGTGTCTCGTCGGTGAGGGACAGAGGACGTGGGCGCCCGCCGAAGTCCGTGTGCGCGCGCGCGTGTTTGCAGGCAAATGTGCCTGGATTTCTTCGGGGTGGCAGTGTGTAAATACTCACGCGCGCTCGAGCTGTGTGTGTGAGAGTGTCTGACCGCGTATATCCGTGACACGGAAAGCAGGTGGGAAGGGAGAAGGGCGAGGGAGTCAGCTACAGCAGCAACAGGCTCTGTTTTTCAATTCTGCTAAAAGAAAGAGAGAAGAAGAAAGAAAGGAAAAGGAAAGAAAAAGATAAGATCTCATTTTCGCTTATATCGCACCCCTGCAGGTCAGCAATCAGGGTTCATCACAATCTTTACTTCCTAAAGCACCGGGTGTTTAATTCATTTATTGCTGAAATCCTTGTTTTCCTCTCCTTGCTGCATTCCTGGCTGTGCCGCGGGCATTTTACTGTGCTCGGTGACAGCCGTCACAGTCAAATAGTAGGTGCTAAATTCCTACATGTTTCTTCTCATGCGATCAAGGAAAGATGGGAGTGAAAGGTGTATTGGTTTCACTGGAAACTGAATGCGTCATTTGGAGTTCTTTTTCCCTACGCTTTTCCTTTTCTCTTCCACACAAACAACTGAATCCCCTACGGTTTCTAGGACTAGGCGCCTGAGCGCTGTCCTTAGTGCTGAAATTTGAGCGGTGAGACCTCACTCCCAAAATAGTGTGGAGGAATACTCGGATAATGCCCTAGATAGCTGCCAGACACGTTTTCTAAACAGTGTTGAATATGTAGATTCCAAACCTAAACCACGTTGAGAGCAAAGCAAAGCAAAGCAGGGCAAAGCAAAGCAAAGCAGAGCAGAGCAAAACAAAACAAAACAAAACCAACAGAAACCTCCCTTCTCATCCCTATTTTAGGGGTCTGGTGGTTTCTCCGAACTCAGTTATAAGGTTCCCAAATCTATTTATGTTTTGATACTATATCCAGAACCTACGAGTTGCAAGTACCTGTAGATTGCCTATAAACTTAATTATTCACCTTATGAACTATTGTATTGTCATGTGGTTGGGTAAAACGTAGATATTGAATTGGGACATCGTTCATGTAAAAAAAGAAAAGACTGAAAATACATAGTGTAAGTATAACCAGGTTCAATATTGAAGTAAACACAAACTTTATGGTTATTTAGGGTACTTATTAATTTAGGAATTTCATGGTCTTACAAAAACATGGGCAAGGTATAACTGTGAGTTCATATAAGTCCACATTAAAAAAAGTTATATTTTTTCATTTAAAATGATTAAAATGTCCTAAAATATAGGTGAAATAACTCCACACTATGGAAGAGAGTGGAAAACATATCTTATTCTAGTGAAATTTTCATAGCCAATGGTTTTACTAACTCTTTGTAAGGTTGCTAAGGGCCACATCCTTTATTAGTACTCTGTGCTGTAACAGTGATTCTTGAAATTTAATGTGCAATGAATCCCCTAAGGGTCTTGCTAAAATGCTGATTCTGATTCAGTAGATGTGGGATTGGGTCTCCGATTCTGCATTTCTAACAATATCCCAGGTGATGCCAGAGTTTGCTAGTCTTGGGACCATTTCAAGTAGCAAGGTGCTAGAGATATTGTATTCTGGCAATGCAATCACTCACAAAGCATGGATAAGGAGATCATTTTCTTCCATCTATTATTCTGTGTATGTTTCTAGACTGTCACAAAAATAATATATTCAAATCAGTTCAGAGGTTAATCATGTAAACATTTTGTTTGCACAGGATTAACTGTTTATGAATTTGTTTCATCTGATTTTGATTTTGACATTGTCCAGACCCATGGTACAGTTGATTCCACTCTATATTTCCATACTGTGATCTGCAATTATTCATTCTCTTTGAAAACCCAGCTCAAGGGAACAGGGAACAGAACTAAGTTATATGATTCTGCTGCTGATGTATGGGCCTCCAAGAATTTATTATTGTGGTTAGGGACTTTGACATGTCATTTTATGACTTTAAATATGGCTCCATGGTAAATGCTCATGGAGCTGATTTTAAAAATCTGGATGTTACAGATCTAATTCTCACTTAGTTTAGAAAGTGGGATAGTACTACTGTTTCATAGATCATTTGTGGGAATGGTGACTTGTCAGGTCATTGACATCATATACACGTGCTTAGATTTTGAAGGTTGCTCTGGATGGTTTTCTGATTTTTTAAAAAAAATCCATACCTACATTACCTGACACAATGTTTCCAGTTAATGCTTTTGAATTGATGCCAAAGGAATGCTTTCACTATAAATTATGTTCCTTGGTGTTAGTTGGTGCATGACCTTGACCCTTTCAAACTATATGAAAGGTGGTGATGCTCTCAAAAGACTGCAAAATGGCCCATTCAGGAAAACACAATGGATTAAAAATCCATTATGTTCCACTTTGTTAGATGCTGGGATACAAAGATAAATGAGATTTCGTCCCTGCCCTTGAGGAGAAACATTGCAAAACAACATGGCAAGTTCTACAAAGTTCTGTAGAAGCATGGAAATTAATATGCTATTGATATTTTATTCTCCACTGCCAAAGAAGTGGTAAAGAATCACAAAAAGGTAAAACACAGAGTACTTGCACTTCAGGTCCTTGACAATATCTGCTGCCCAACTTTTATAAAAAATTGTTGAAAGAAATAAAATATATGAATACTCTTCAAAAGCACATATGGTTAACCTATACTTCTGGAGAGTCTATAGTTTATTTTCAGGACAATCCAAATTATTACAAAGGTAAATATGTGAGTGGCATTGTTTAGACCTCCCTCAGACAGAATTGCTTTTACCATGCTTTGATATTGTGCTGTCAGCTTTTATACAAATATTCTGTATGAGACAACTTCCAGCTTACACAACCTGTTCTGTATCTACTATGGGGCTGTTACTAAAGCTTTTGTCGACACATCACTTACTATTTCTTATATAAAAATGCCTAAGTACTTTAGATTCCATAGACATCCCCTCCAAAATATTTCTTTTGATACCAATTTCATGAATTGAATGCTCGCTTAAACCAATCCAAGGTAAATGGTTTATTCTTCTCCTACGTAGAATGAAAATTATGTCACTGATCACATTTACCATTTTTTAGTTGCCAGGCATGTCAGAGTCAAACTAACAGCTAAAGATTAATAACTACATAAGAGCTTAAGGCTTTTATATCTGTGTTCTTTCTCTATCACCTTAACTACTGGAATTTTGTTTTCTTAGGTAATGATATGTTATTTTCTTTGAATTATCTATGTTAATGTGTGACCTTATGTAAAAGTCCTCATAAAATCAGTAGTGGAGTAAATAAATAGGTAAATTTCTCTACTTTTTGGCCAAAGTATGTTGACTATTAGGTGAGTGTATATAGTTGTTTTATAAAATTTTTTTAAGTAAGATACTAAAACATAGAAAAATATATCATCTATTTAGCTATAAAGATAAAAATCTAAATTATAATGGCTAAATATTAAAAACTTAAGGTGGCAGAAGAAATTTTCCATTTATATAATAACAGATCATCCTAACTTCAAATCACTTTGTTTTTCTGTTTCTCCTTCTATACAATAAATAGTGTCTTTTATATGACTAAGCCTTTTTAATTATGTTAGAGATGGGAAGAATTATCTACCTTGTTAGAAGTCATGGTAACTATAGGAATTTAGAGAACATGACAGCCCCACTATAGCGAATACACTCTAGAATGGGGGTGTCACAAAGAAACTGAAAGCAAGAATTTTCTCTAACAAGTCAGCTCAGAATTCTTATCAGAGGACAATTTTTCTTGTATGAATTCTTGCCACCCTGGCTCCAGTTGACTTCTTGTAAAGTGAGATCATTTCTTGAACATATTAGGCCGATAAATTACCTTCAACTTTTCAGGGAAATCTACATTTTGTCTGGTAGAAGTTTGATTATTCTTCCTGAGCTAAAATATTTTAATGTAGTTGTGCCTTTTTATTAGAATATTGCTATAAATTCAAACATTGGATATCACATTTTTCAAATGCAAAAAAAAAACTTCATAGTTTTTTGTTTTGTTTTGAGACAGGGTCTCACTCTGTTGCCTAGGCTAGAGTGCAGTGGTGTCATCATAGCTTACTGTAACCTCAGCTTCTGGCCTCAAGCAATCCTCCTGCCTCAGCCTCTCAGAGTACTAGGATTACAAGCATGAGCCACTACACGCAGCCTCAAATGCAAAAAACTTTTAACAAGTATTAACAACAGATACATATTAGTGTTGATATAATTATTTTTAAAGATTAATACAATGCTTGTTTGGCTTTAGATGATGTTAAATACTTAGTTATATTCAGAAGTCAACTGTTTGTTTTTTAAAAAATGTATTCCTATCTATTTTGAGTGTCATTTTTATCTACTCATGATTTTTTTTCTACATAAGTGGTTTTAATATGTTTTTTAGGAGAGAGAGTAAGATTGATTTTGAAATTTCACTCGGAAATATACCCATCTGTCTAAAAATACGTATATGCAGATATTGTGCTCACAGCTCAGGCATTCGTGGACTTCTGGAAGTTAATTTCTATAATCCCAAGTAATTCAAGGAACCTACTTAAAAATCTGCTATAAATAAATAAATGGTTTGTGATCTCATTTCCAGTTTTGCAAGTATTGAATGGCTTAAAGTCCTGTATATTTTGTCAACCACCCTATTAGTTTTCTGTTTTTTTCCTTGGAGTTCTTCTCTAAGTCATTTTACCATATGATATCTTGAGAGTAGTCAATGTTGAATGTGCTGAAATAAGATTAGAGAGTACAGTAATAGGATGATTAGATTTGATTAGAAAATGACTGAGTGGGATTTTGTCAACAGTAAAGAAATTATCTAAGTGTGTGGACTCATAAGTGAATTGAGCATGATGACACTTCAGTGAAGTTAATGATCTATTGCTGGTCTATTTGATGAGTCCCATTGAAAATGAGATGTTATGTCTGCTGGTAAACTTTTCTGCAAAGAAAAATGCACTAAATGTTTCAGTTCAAAGTAATCTATTTAAATGAAGTCTCATTTAATTAATTGGTTTTAATTTTACTGCCCATAGCCTTAAATTGTTTCATTTAAAGTGTACTTCAAGCCCTCCACTATATTTATTATTGAATCTAATGAGTATGATAGGATACCTTGGGCACAATCTCCAGGAATGTGTGAGCTATAACTACAATCTAATATATAGTAATTAGCTTAAGTTATTTTGCTTGGCTAAAGAAACAGAGAAACAAAAACAGTTTTTTTTTTCTGTTATAATGTATGCTTCTTTAATGAGTCAGTTAACATAATTGGCAAATAAGGATGTCAATAGAATGTGGAAATCAATTGTTTTACACACGATTTTCCCCAATACATTAATGTTTTGACTACCAAGTGAAAGCAGCTGAACGCTAAATCCACTAACACAGCTGAATGCAATAAGCTGTGGAGGAAAGCACAGTGCATACACAGTGCCATTTGGGAACACTTTTTCCTCTTAGCTCAGTTTGACCACATGCTCTGTCTTGATAATGTGTATTGCATAACTCTTCCTGATCTTTGTGCATTTGTCCTTCTCTTCATAACTCAACCTTTCCTTGTGCTTGTCCCATCATTCTTAACTAAAACAAATTTGTGGAATTCTAAATATATATTGTAACATATATTTCAACTTGTGTTTTTAACTGTGCTAGCACTTTTATTAGGTTTATAATGTCTTTGTAGTGCTATGGTTGTGATGCTGTGTAGGATTTTTGTTCATTTTTCCCCAACATGATTTTCTCCCTAAATCTTGCCAGTTATTTTTTCATTGAATAGACAATTTTTTTTCGTGCGGTTTTAGGATTACAGAAAAGTCAAGCGGAGAGCACAGAAAGTTTCATATATCTCCCTTCCCTTTCTCCCACAGTTTCACCTATTACTAACATCTTATAAAAGTGTGGTACATTTGTTAACAGTTGATAAACCAATGGTTGTTACACTATTACTAACTAAAGTCCATAGTTTACATTGGAGTTTATTCATTGTGTCCATCAGTTCTATAAGTTCTGACAAATGCATATGCCATGTATCCAGCATTATATTTTCATACAAAATAGTCTTATATCCCCAACTATCTCCTATTCATTCCTTCCTCTTCCCCTCACAAGCCCCTGGAAACTATTGATCTTTTTAACATCTCTATGGTTTTGTCTTTTCCAGAATATATGTACAGTGTCATACAGACTCTGTTGCCTTTTCAGACTGGCTTCTGTCATTTAGCAATATGCATTTGAGCTTCCTTCATGACATTTTGTAGCTTGATAGCTCATTTCTTTTTATTGCTCAGTAATATTGCATTGTATGGATATACCACAGTTTGATAATCTATTCACCTATTAAAAGATATGTTGGTTGCTTCCAATTTAGGGCAATTATGAATAAATATGCTATAAGCATTTGTGTGCAGGTTTTTGTGTGGACAATAAAATTTTTAACTCATTTTGGTAAATAACTAACAGCATGATTGCTGGATTGTATGATAAGGTAATGTTTACCATTGTAAGAAACTGCCAAACTGTCTTCCAAAGCAGCTATACCGTTTTGTATTTCCACCGGCAATGAATGAGGGTTCCTGTTACTCCATATCCTCCTCGGCATTTGGTGATGTCAGTGTTTTTGGATTTTAGCCCTTCTAATAGGTATATAATGGTTTGGTCATTTTATATGCTTATTTTTCATCTGTATATCTTCTTTTGTTATACGTCCGTTCAGAGCTTTCTACTTTTTAATTGGGTTGTGTTCTTATTGTTGAGTTTTAAGAGTTCTTTGTATATTTGGATGAGTCCTTTATCAGACAATGTGTGCATTGTTAAAGAAGAAACACCTGTACACTTATAGTAGATTTCTATATCTAAGTTAGCCAAATAAAACTCAAACCTCTCATATTTTAAGTAAAGATAAAAGGAATGAATATTTACCCAGGAAGATATAAAGTCCCTTTAGGCAACTATAGAAGACAATTAGAAAGGCCAAAAAGGGGCCTTATCTTTCAAGACTACCTAAAACTCAGTGTAAAATAAGTTGAAGTTAGTTGCCATTGTTTAAAAGAGTAGTTTAAAAATATGAAGATTTTAAGGAGAAAATACAAATGTAATGTTTTGAGGACTGATTAATTTTAATAATTTTTATGTAATATTCTATATTTTCAGTAGTTCTTATGTGACTGTCCCCAGGACTTTAGGTGATGCTTAAAGCAATAAGCAATTGGGAAGAATAAGGTCTGATTTTTCAGAAATGTTATTGATACGAATTTTCAGAAATATTAGGAGTCCAGCTGCAAAAATCTAGTTTGAAATACATGGACACTTATGCAAGCTGACATTTGCTCTGTGACTTTGGGACTGTCAGAACATCTACCCTGACAGGACTACCATGTGGTTTCCTTAGTAACCTGAAGGATATTACAGGGAACTCATATTTGAGATTTGTTAATGGAGTTAAAGGAATAATATATGTCACAAGTATTTTTACATACTTTATCTTGTTTAGATGGGTAGGCATTTCTAAATCTAACAGACTCAATGAGTGAATGGATTGTTAAAATAAAATGGAGACTAGACTTGAGAATCTTCTGAGCAGATAAAATCAGTTTGGCCACATAAGCAAAACTTAAATTATTTCTTGTAAATGCCTCGAATAACCATAAATTCAATTTAACTCACCTTCTAAAAATGGAAAAAGAGGATCACTTTGAACCAATTCTCTGACATCTGAAAACCCCCATGGTAATAACCAATCATCGTAAAAGCCAAACAACTGCCTCATTTTTGCATCATAAGTCAACTTATAATGCCATGACTCTGTGCTTCCTGTCACCACTTTCAGTTTGGGGTTTCCCAGGCTGCAATCTGTTCTTTTGTGTGTATGATAAACTTTAAAAATGTTTAATTTGACCTGATTTTATTTTTGACAGGCTGAATGAACAAATACATAGAATAATTCTCTTCTTTGCATTCAAGTACCCCAGAAAGTATGTCAAATGGCTTAGAGACTACACCAAAATAAATTCTGCTAATGAGAGGAACTGTTGCAAAATTTGGGTGGAGGACAAGAAGGAGAAACCTTTACTCTCAGCAAATGGGAGACGGAACATCCTGAGACTTACCTTATTGCCACAGGTCAGAGACATCATTGGTGGTAGTTCTTTGTGATTTCTGCCCTTCCTAATTTTTCCAACTCTAGCAATAGCCCCTGGACCTTTGTCTCCCAGCCCTACTAATTATTGTATAAACCTTTAAGACTTTGCATTAAATCCTTTCTTGCATGAAATATCTGTAGTGTTTGACTGAATCAAAAACTTTATTTTGCTGATTGCTGAAAAATGTTAGAAATAAAAATCTTGGAAATATACCTTATCAAGTTTGTTTATATACATATTGTACATATATACATATGCATATTAAACATGTTTAAACAGTTTGTGAATTGAAAAATTAGTATATAGTGACATGAAAATACTTCAATCTACCATTCTGCAATATACCATGGGAAAAAAACGTATCACCCTGGTATACTACAGAAAAACCATTGCTTCCAACAAACTAGGCTCATTAGCAGCCATCAGGAATGGTGTGGCCTTTGTTGAAAAGGGCTGTGATATGGTATAATTTTTTTTTTTTTTTTTTTTTTTTTGAGACAGAGTCTCACTCTGTTGCCCGGGCTAGAATGAGTGCCGTGGCATCAGCCTAGCTCACAGCAACCTCAAACTCCTGGGCTTAAGCAATCCTTCTGCCTCAGCCTCCGGAGTAGCTGGGACTACAGGCATGCGCCACCATGCCAGGCTAATTTTTTCTATATACATTTTTAGTTGGCCAGATAATTTCTTTCTATTTTTAGTAGAGATGAGGTCTCACTCTTGCTCAAGCTGGTCTCGAACTCCTGACCTCGAGCGATCCACCCGCCTCGGCCTCCCAGAGTGCTAGGATTACAGGCGTGAGCCACCACACCCAGCCTGGTATAATTTTTGAATTCTGTTCAGTTTCATGAAACTGAGGCAACAGAAATCCAATGGCAATGCCTAAAAACAATGGAGGTTATTTTTCTCCACAAACAAGAAGTTTGGATGTGGGCAGTCCAGAGCTTATACAATGACTGTGAGATTACCAATGTTTTAGTTTCCTATTAATATCTTTCTGGTCTGTCATCCTTAGCTTGTGGCATTTGTCTTTGTATCTGTTGACTTTTGGTTTCAAGATGGGTATTCTATCCTCTAGACTCACAAGAAGGAAGAAAGGCAAAGAACTTATTAGGAAAATAAAGACTCTCCCAGAAATGCTATTATTATTACTTCTTGTAAGTCATTGGATAGAGATGTGTCTTGTGGTCACTCCTAGAATTTAAGCTGGGCACATTGTTATCTTAAACAAAATTGTGGTTCTGTCATTAAGAAAAAAATGGAAAATGGATATCATATAGAAAACTTCTTGTAGTGTTCTACAGCATAAAGCAAAAGAGATAACCAAAACCACTGTAAATGATGTCTTCAGAAAAACATTTTAGAGTAGTCTATGTGTGATCACAGTGTAAAAGAAACTATTGAAGCAAATCAGTCATTTCAATTAAATTAATAGTCATCAGGATTATGATCAGTTCTATTTGATAGAAAGACCCCAAATAACAGCAATTTATCAAGATAGAAATTTCTTTATTTCTTTTGAAAACAAGTCTAGGGGTAGGAACATCAGGGTTGTCACTGTGACTTCATGGTGTCATCAGAGACCTGGATTCTATTTTCTTGTTCCACCATCCTTAGCACTTAGGTTCCAATTACAAGGTCACTTCATGGTCTAACAGGGTTGTTTTCTTGCAGACATCATTTCTCTATCGCAAGCCAGCAGCAGGAGGAGGAAAGAGAGGACAAAAGGATCATTCTCTAGGTTAAGTTAGTTCTTTCTATGGAAACTGCTACATGGTCCTTACATTTCTGTTTATATCTTATTGGCCAGAATATAGTCACATGGGCATATTTGGCTGCAAGTGAGACTAGGAAATGTAGACTTTTAGTAATACTCATAGCCACCATAATAAATTGGCTTTCTATTACCAAATAAAAAGAGGGAGATGGATTGTGTCAGTTATTATCTCTTTCATCATCATTTATAGGATTATCTTCAAATATGCAGGATAGCATGTGGATGAAACACTATAATTCATCAATGTAAGAAATCTATTCTTTCTTCCAAATGTAATTGAAAACTGAGAATGATGTTGCTAAAAAGGATAATTATTTAAATTAAAAACAAAAATTGATATAAAGCAATCATTTTCATTAATATTCTGAATTAGGATACCAAACTGAGGATAGTTAAAAATATTTCCAAATAACACCTATGGCTTTGGACACAGGAAGCCTAATTCATGGGATTATTAAAGAAGAGGGAGTAGCTATGTTCTCAAGAAGGAAAGTAGGGCAGGGCTTTTGGAAATTTGCTCTTCTGATCTGCCTTTATTGGGGTTACTGGGGTGAGACTGAGGAAAAGGCAGGGTGACTAAAGTTAAAAAGTTAGAAAGTGGTTAAAAAGTTGGGACTCAAATATCTGGGAATTATAGGAGTCTTCAAGGAAAAAAAATACATCCCAATATTGCTTACAAAATCCAAACGTAAATCTGTCACCAGGCAATGACTCTGGGATTGTAAAGTTGAAAAGCAAAACAATTATCAAAGGATTTCTAGCAAAACTCTTGGTGTTATCTGAATTATTTGAATAATAGAAGTGAAAGTGGAGCTTCTGCCTGGATTATTCAGAAAATTGTTTTAATTCTAAGCTTCACTTGGCCTATGGAGACTTTATACAGGATGCATTTTTGGAATGCTAAAAGCTAAAAAATTGACTCTTAAATTAAGCAGAGCTGTGGGGAGTGTGGGGTGATGGCGGGGACAGAGAGAGAGAGAGAGAGAGAGAGAGAATAACAAGTAGTTGATAGTCAGAATAAGATTAAACTTCTCTTTCTACTGACAATAACCAACATCCACATTTTCATCATAGGATGAACTTTTGAATAAAGGGAAATATATATTAGATTTTAAATATAGCCCATAGTATTTTTTAAAGTTTTAAATTCCTTTTTAAGCTTCAAAAAAAGAGAGAACTTTGTGCCTTCAAATCCATCCATTTAATTTACATAGTCAAGCAAATTGACTTAAAAATCATACTATATTTTCTTCCTATTGTTGATCTTTGCCTTTTAATTCTTAGAGGCAAAGAAAAAGAATGATTACATTCTAGTTGCCATTCCATTCCCTTCTTCTTTTGTAACAGGATCCTGGGCAGTGAGCCCAGCCCAAATCTGTTTGCCAACCTCCCCTTCAGCTAAGTGTGTCACATGACTAAGTTCTGGCCCATAAGTGGAAGTGTTGTGTGAGAATTCTGGGTAGGATCCTTCTTTTCTGGACTCCTAACCTACAATGGAGACAAGATGCCTAGACCTCCAGCAGCCATCTTGGGCTGAAGGGCAACATTAAGAATGGAAGCCTCATGTTACAATAGTGAAAGATTAAGGTAGCAGGAATCTGAGTCCATGAGGACTGTGGATATTATACCTTCTCTGGGATGCTCCCTCTGCACTTCTTTATTTGAGAGTAATAAAATCTATCTTGTTTAAGACACTATTATTTCCAGTTGCTATTACTAGTGGGTGAACACAATTTCTAAATGACACACATATTAAGGTATTAATTGAAAATATTTTGGAATTTTAGGGTTACATTTCTAGATAAGTATAATGGCCTCTCTCTCTCTCTCTCTCTCACACATACACACACACACACTCCAATTTGTAAGAAAGAAAACTAAGTGGTTTCATGAAGTTGTGCCAGTAATATATTTCATGTGATTGTAAAGGATAACACTTTTGCAACGGGAACTGTGGGAAAATAAGAACTGGAGTATTACTCAAGAATTTTTCAAGGTGAATACATGTACTAAAAAAAAAAAACAGAAGAGAGGAAAAATGGAAAATATAGAAATGGAATTCAGCAATAGAATATTAATAACTATTTTTTCTTCATCTTTTGCAGGTTTAGCTAAGGTAAGTACATTAACAGCAAGAGAGGTAGGACAGATCCATCCATAGAGCAGTTAGATAGAGTGATAAGGATTAATCATTTTTTTCTCTTCAGAAGTTGCCCCAATTCCTTCCATCTTTTCAAATCCAGATCTTCTATGAAGCCCTCACCGATGCCCCAGTACGAATTAACCTTCGCTCTTAATGCATTTATCAGGACTAAGCTACAGTGAGTGAGGCATTTGTCTTGGGCACAACATTTAAAGGGGCGCTCAAAAGCTCAGTAGTCAAGATAAATATTTTAAAGGAATATTTTAATTGGCACACTAAGACACGCAGGCCAGTCTCCTGTTTTTGTAAATACATTTTTAATTGTACTTTGCTTTATCTCTATTATGGTGCTCAAATTGTGCTTTTTATGATAGTCCTCTCCCAATAGGGCCGTACTCATTTTTGTATTCCTCATGTGCCTACTACTCTGTTTTAAACATAAAGCCCTCTTAAAAAATACTGAATTGAATTAAGGGATTTTTGCAAGAATATACTGTACTAGGGATGGTAGGGTTTAATTTTTATTGTTAAATGCAACTATAGCAAAAGAGTAACAGAATGATGACTATTGTGAAAGTACTTATAATTTAGTGCTGTGGGAAAATCACTTAGATTCTCTTTGACTAAAACTCCACTGAGCCTGGAGAGACAGTGAATTGTAACACTACTTTATGTCTGTAAAGCACTTTTTCCTACATAAAGTTCTCTCTTTTAATTCTCACCTCAATCCTGCAAGGGAGGTATTGTTATCCTTAATTATTGAGGAGAGATTGAAAAGTGAAGTGATTTGCCCAAGGAGTTATGGGCAGAAAGTGGCAGAGCTGGGGTTCTAACTCAGATTTTGTCTGTCAAAATCGAGTCCCTTTTCTGCTACTCTAAACACTGTTATCTCAGGGTTGGATGAGAAATGATTTATACAACAACTATAATAGCATTTGTTGTGTTTATGAAACAATGTAGGCAGTATCCTAACAGCAGTATTTCATCAAGCATTCTCATTCAGAGTAAAACGTTCTGATTTTGTTCGTGTGTGTGTGTGTGTGTGTGTGTGTGTATGTATGATTGATGAAGTAGCTCAACTCTTCAGGCACAGGATCAAATGTTTTATGGCATTTTTTGGTAGAGGTCAGGAACCTACATATTGAAATTCCGAAGAACGAGGGAAATTGAAAAAAGTATGCATCACTTGAGTATTACTTTCTAACTACAGCTTTACCACTAATGCGTGTATGACACTCTGCAGAACACGTAAACCATGTATGTTTGCTTCTTTATGAAAAGAAATGTTTGGGAAGGTGTTTGAATTTTTCAGCTGAAAAGGTTATTTCAGTGTGAAATATTATTATAGTACTCAAGAGTTAGGAGTTGATTAAATTTAATGGGTTTCTTTTTCATACGTAGGGGAAAAAAATCTATTACTATATTTTAAAACTCCACATGGTAATTAAATTTATTTGAGGGCCTGTAACTGCTTCACATATGATTTCCACCAGCATGTTATAAACACATAACCAAAAACCAAAATGTCCATTATTAGCCAATCTAGATGTCTTATGAAAATTATAGATTCCTCCTACCGATTGCTGCCCAGAGAATTAAAAAATTTCAATTTTCTTTCACTAAGCTGATAGCTGAGTTCCAAGGAAATCCTCACTCTTAAGAACAACCAATTCTTAAAGAAATTCCATGCTATTCAATTGGTGAATTGCAATCAATCATCAACACCTATTTATTGAGTGTCCACAGGGTGCCTAGGCATTGAAGTGGTAGGTGATCATTCAAAGGATTTCTAAGGGGAGCCTGAAGATCTGCAGACACCTTTAAAGATGCAACGTGGTGTGTGCTTCTCTAACTTAAATTGTCCCTACCTGGAAAGAATTGAACAGTCTGGGATTCAGAGCTCCCAAAGTTTCTAATCCTTCTTTTCAAACGAAGACCCCATTGGGTGCCAAGAGACAGGCGGCATGGTGGTCAGCATATGGCACCACCTGGGGCTTCAGGCCTGGTCACACCCTCCCCCGGCAGGTACAGGGCCGACTGCGGCACGGGCGACCGTAGCCCCCGCCTCCCTGGCTCCCCTCTCCCCCACCTCCCCCACCTCCCCCGCCCCCTGCACACCCACTGCCCCCGCACGCGCACACACCGTCTCCCAGTCGCCCAGCCTCGACCGGTTCTCGCGAGATCCGGGCAACTGAGCACTCGGGGCCTTTTCAAATCGGGATCCGTTACCGCTTCCCTGGCCGCCGCCATTGTCGCGCTCGGAGCCCCTTAGCGCAGGCGACCGAGGCGGAGGCAGCGGCGGCGGGATGGCGGACGCCGACAAGCCCGAGGTGCCCGGGGCCCCTGGCGACGACAGCCCGCATCAGCAGCCCGCGGAGCCGCCGGGCGAGTCGCGGCGAGAACCGCATCCCCCGGAGGCGGAGAAGCAGCAGCCGCAGCAGCACAGCAGCAGCTCCAATGGCGTTAAAATGTATTGTCTTTTCCTCCGGGGGTTGGGGCGAGGTGGGGGCCAGGGATTCGGCCGAGGGACCGGAGGCTGGACTAGGCCTTGATAGGGGACAACAGCCTCTCAGCCCCTAGTCGTTGGCTGCCCGAGAAGCAGGTGCAGCCGGGCGGCTCCCGGGCCTTTCCCTTCCTGCCTCGGGCCTGGCGCGGCCCGGTGAGCCGGGGCGGAGGGTCGGGGGGAAGGGAGTCGGCCCTGCTCCCCTATCTCTGGGCCGAGACGGCGGGACACCCCTTCTTCCCTGACTTCAACTGAGGAACCTTTGAGCAAAGCCTGGAGACCGCCACGGTTTGCAGGAAAATGGTCCCCCTTTTAAGGGCCAGTAGTTAGTGTTCATCACTAGGGGGTATCTAGGGATGACATCATCGGACATTTCCTTTTAACCACCGAGAACGCACTTAAAAGGAATATCCCTGGCCTTATTTGGAGCTTTACAAGTTTAGTATTTTGTTGTTTTCTAAAATGTATATTCATTTTTGAACTGATACGGAGAGGAAGTTTAAGAATGTGCTGTTAGACTCAATCTATTGTGTTACCCTTGCATTGGCTAGACTTTATTCATTACTTTTTAAAAGGGATTGTGCGTTGCTTCTCCACCCACTCGCTAACATTTGTCAGTTGTGAAGGCTATTTTAAAAACTCTGGTTTGATGGTCTTAATCTTGGTACAATGGTAATATGTTTTTTTTTTTCAATAGAAGAAAATCCCCTTTTAAGGTTGCAGCTGTCATCAGTACCTATAAAGAATTTCATTGACTCAAATTCGTGATAAATTCTCATTATAAGGAAATGTTACAGAGAAATACTATGCTCCCCTTTGTTCCTGTCGTGTGGGGGGTACGAAGTCAAGCATTTATTTTCAGCTCTTTAAACCTGAAGTTGAAAGCATGTTAGTTTAGTGAAAACATCTTTTCCTTTCTCTGTTATGCCTCAGAGTAGAAAGCAGTAAACATGTGCTCACACTAAAATAGGAAAGGGAAACGTCTGACTTTCTCTTGCATAAAAATGTTTGAAAGAGTATCATAAGATCTGGACCATCCTGTGTAGGAGTTGATTGCAGATGAAGTGGGTAGCTCTCTCCATTATGACATTCTTGCTTTCAAATGGATTTGAATAAGATAGGTAGCATCTTCGGAAACTCACAGAATTTTTTCCTGGATGGAAAGTGGTACACCTCGGTAATTGAAGAACCAGAAAGTAAGTGAGGCACTTTGTACCGTGCCTGCCAAAATGTGGGCTTTCAGGGATTTTATTTGGCATTAAAAAATAGAAATGAAAATCCTGGAATGATGAACTTAAAAGTATGTGCTGTTAGTTCATATCTTACCATGGGCATATGTGCTATCTTTTTCCTGAACAAAAAGCACAGCCTTGAATATCTACCTGGGTATGAATAGTGTGATAGTGTTGGTACAGGTGAAGCTGGTGTTTAAATCTACATTAGATCTAAAAGTCCAATCCCATTAAAAGTCTCATCATGGTTTAGCAAGAAAGGAAAAGATGGAGTAGAGAGGTGTGGAAAGAATCCTTTCTCATTTTAGGAAGAGAAAAATATAAGGTGAAGAAATTAGGAAATATTACTAGTAAATACAGATTCTTTCCAAATTGCTTGTAATTCATCTTTCTCCGTTGCTCTTTTCCCAGAAGTTGAGTAGAGGCTAGTTTACTCTCAGGGATTTTCTTTTACTGTCTATGCCATAAGAACATATAACATACGATGGTCCAGCATAAGTCACTCACACTGAATAACTAGGGACCTAAACCTTTTTGACTCTGTGAACTAGTAGGAGTAGTTAACAACCCCAACACATAAACTTTGAATTGATTACCATATGTTTTTGATGATAAGAATTCACTGTGGATGATAAAAATGACCAAATATCGCCCTAAAATGTGTATTGCTTAGAAGTGAATAGAGTACTGTTTGTCATCAGTATTGAAATAACTTTTGATGAGGTTAATCCGTAGTTGTTGAGGCTGGGAGACTACTGTGTCTTATTCATCTCAAAGCCATTTAAAAAGGCCCAGTAAGTAGTTGTTGAAGAAATGCATAAGTGAACTTTTATGATTATGAAACCCATATACAGAGAATTTAGTTGGCATGTTCACATCTTTAGGTAGGAAATTAAAGATTTGTTTCCCTAGATCTAGTCTTTTCTTTTATGCCAAAATGGTATACTAGCTCTCCTTTTTTTAAAAGTGAATAGAAGGGAAAATACCAGTACTCTTAATATTCATGTGTGATTAAGTAACACCTTGGAGTAAATGGCGTTTGAGGGTTATATTAGAGTACTTATAGAACATTAAGCATTTTAGAGTAGTAATTTTTATTATATTAGGAGTAAAGACTGGAACTGGGCTTAATTCCCCTCCCCCATCTTCAGTGAGGTATAGTTGACAAATAAAAATTGTATATATTTAAGGTATATAATGTGATGTTTTGATATATGAATACATTGTGAAATGATTACCATAATCAAGCTAATTAACATATCCATCACTTTATGTAGTTACTTTTTTTTTATAGTGAGAATACTGCAGATCTCTTTTAGCAAATTTCAAGTATAAAGTAAGTACGTTATTATTAATTATAGTCACTATACTGTACATTAGATCTATAGAACTTATATATCTTGGAACTGAGAGTTTGGACCCGAAGAATAGCGTCTCTCCCCACCCCCACTGTTAAAGACCCTTCTACTCTCTGCTTCTATGAGTTTGACATTTTTAGATTCCACATACAAGTGAGATCATGCAGTTGTTTTCTTTCTGAGTCTGGCCTACTGAACATAATGTCCTCCAGGTTCATCACATTATTGCGAATGGCAAGATTTCCCTCTTTTTAAAGGCTGAATAGTATTCCATTATGTGTGTGTGTATCTATATGTATACTCCACATTTTCTTTATCCACTTACCTATAAACAGACACTTAGATTGTTTCCATATCTTGGCTATTGTGAATGCTTCATTGAATGTGGGAGTACAGATACCTCTTTGAGACTTATTTTATTTCCTTTGCAAGTATACCCAGAAATGGCATTCTGGATCATACGGTAGCTCTGTTTTTAATTTTTTGAGGAACCCCCATACTGTTTTCCATAATGGCTGTACCAATATGTATTTGTATAAGGGTTCCCTTTTCTCCACATCCTTACCAATACTTACCTTTTGACTTTTTGATAGTAGTCATCCTAACAGGTGTGAAGTGATATCTCATTGTGGTTTTGAGTTGCATTTCCCTGATGATTAGTGATGCTGAGTACTTTTTCATATACCTATTGGTCATTTATATGTCTTCTTTGGAAAAATGTCTATTCAGGTACTTTTCCCATTTTTTAGTCAGGTTTTTTTTTTTGCTATTGAGTTTTTTTGCTAATGAGTTCCTTATATATTTTTAATATTAACCCCTTATCAGATATATGGTTTGCAAATATTTTCTCCCATTGTTTAAGTTGTCTTTTCATTTTGTTTATTGTTTTCTTTGCTGTATAGAAACTTTTTACTTTGATGTAGTCTCAATTGTTAATTTTTATTTTTGTTGCCTATGCTTTTGGTGTCATATCCAAAAAAATCATTGCCAAGACCAGTGTCTTGGAGCATTTCTCCTGTGTTTTCTTCTAGGGTTGTATGATTTCAGGTGTTATGTTTAAGTCTTTAATCCATTTTGGGTTGATTTTTGTGTGTGTTGTAAGATAAGGATCCAATTTCATTTTTTTTGTATGTGGATATCCAGTTTTCCCAATACCATCTATTGAAGAGACTATTCTTTCCCAATTGTATATTCTTGGTACCTTTGCCGAAGATTAGTTTACCGTATATGTGTGGATATGTTTTTGGGCTTTCCATTCCATTGGTTTGTGTGTCTGTTTGTATTCTAGTACCATAGAATACAAAACATAGAACTACCAAAACAGTAGTACCATACTGTTTTGATTACTATAGATTTGTAATATAAGTTAAAATAAAGAAGTCCTGCTTTGTTGTTGTTGTTGTTGTTGTTGTTCAAAGTTGCTTTAGCTATTTGGGGCCTTTTGTGGTTTCAAATCCAATTTTAGGATTATTTTTTCTATTTTTTTGAAAAATTCCATTGAAATTTTGATAAGGATTGCATTAAATCCATAGGTCATTTTGGGTAGTATGGACATTTTGACAATTTATTTCTGATCCATGAACATGGGATATCTTTCCTTTTTTTTATTATCTTCAATTTCTTTTTATCAGTGTTTTATAGTTTTCTGTGCACAGATATTTCACTTCCTTGGTTAAATTTATTCCTAGGTATTTTATTCTTTTTGATGCTATTGTCAATGGGCTTGTGTTCTTAATTTCTTTTTGGATAGTTTGTTGTCAGTGTGTAAAAACACAACTAATTTTTGAATGTTGATTTTGTACCCTATTACTATTGAATTTGTGTATCAGTTTTAACAGTTGTTTTGGTGAAGTATTTAAGGTTTTCTATATGTAAGACCATGTCATCTGCAAACAGAGATAATTTCTTCCTTTCCAATTTGGAAGCCTTTTATTTCTTTTTCTTGTGTAATTGCTCTGGGTATGACTTCCAGTACTTTGTTGAATAGAAGTGATGAGAGCAGGCACCTTATCTTTTATAGCTTTCAACTTTTCACTGTTGGGTATAATGTTAGCTATGGGCTTGTCATAAATGACCTTTGTTATGTTGAGGAACATTTCTTCTGTACCTAATTTGTTGAAAGTTTTCATTATGAAACGATGTTGAATTTTGTCAAATGCATATTCTGCATCTGTTGATGATCATTTGATTTTTTTATCTTTCATTCTGTTAATATGGTATATCATATTTATTGACTTAGGTATATGAATTCATCCTTGCATCCTTGGGATAAATACCACTTAATCATGGTGTATAATCCCTTTAATGTGCTGTTGAATTTGGTTTGCTAGTATTTTGTTGAGAATTTTTACATCCGTGTTCATTAGGGATATTGACTTATAATTTTCTTGTAGTATCCTTGTCTGGCTTTAATATCAGGGTAATGCTGGCCTTGTAAAATGATTTGAATGCACTCCCTCATTTTCAATTTTTTGGAAGAGTTTGAGAAGGATTGGTATTAGTTCTTTAATGTTTGGTGGAATTTACCAGTGAAGCCATCAGGTTCTGGGCTTTTCTTTGTTGGAAGATTTTTGATTACTGTTTCAGTCTCCTTTCTCATTATTGATCTGTTCAGATTTTCTGTTTCTTCATAATTCAGACTTGGTGAGTTGTGTTTTTAGGTATTTATTCATTTCTTCTGGATTATCCAGTTTGTTGACATATAATCAAAGTAATCTATGATCCTTTGTATCTCTTTGTTATCAGTTCTAATGCCTCTTCTTTCATTTCTGATTCTTTTTTTCCTTAGTCTAGCTTAATCTTTGTCAATTTTGTGTATTTTTTCAAAAAGCAAGTCTTAATTTTGTTGATCTTTTCTATTATTTTTCTAGTGTATTTCATTTATTTTTTTCTCTAATTCTTGTTATTTCTTTCCTTCTACTAACTTCGGGTTTAATTTGTTCTTTTTTCTAGTTCCTTGAGGTGTGCAGTTAGGTTGTTGGAGATCTTTCTTTTATCTTCATGTAGTCATTTATTGCTATGCACTTCTCTCTGGTAGTTTTCCTCTGGCACTGGGATTAATTTTGGATCTCATACTATACCCTTATACTTTTTAAATCACACATTAAACTGTTTCTTCATTTGATGTTGGATATTGATTTTTTTCAGAAATTTATGTTATAATTTGGGTAGGCGTAATTCACTCTTAAGAGTAGGTAACATTTTTGTGACTATTCTAGAGGCTTTAAATACATTGGGGGGAATTGCCTAAAGGAATAGTTTGGGAATTAGTACATGTAATTCTGGATATAGTGCCAATATTTTTGTATTATGTAGCATCATTTCCTTAAGAGTTTTCACTAATTTTTACTTTTTATTCCATAGTGTATTTATGACATAGAAATAGTTCAGAAATTGTGTAAATATGGCTTAGTTTCTTAATAGATCATTGTTCTAGTCTCTAAACTGATATGACTTCCATAGATAATCTCAGTTTATACACTGTAGATAAGCAGTTTAGCAGTATTTTTTAAAATGCTACTAATTGGAGAAAACTTGAAGAAATTACTCTCTAGTTATCATTCAAGTAAATATTGTAAAGAAGATGTGTATATTACTGCTTTTTAATGGAATTGTCAGATCGTTGTAAGCAAATGTTTACAATATCCATGTAATCCCCACTCAGGTCAAGAATAGAATGTCATGAGTACATCAGAACTTTGTGTAATTTTTACAATTGGTTTCATCCAGGAAGAAAATAGGCAGGGATAGGGGTAAATTTATCTAGGTAGCTGCTCACCTGAACAGAGACTTAGTTATTTTCACAAACATTCATTGAATTTAGCCTAACCCTATTATGTAAATAGGTCCTTCGGGGGATTAAAAAGAAGGGTTTGTTCTTATATCTGCTGTATCCAGAAACCAGAGAAAAGGCCCCTGTGTCTTTTGACTGCTTGTTGTCATTTTCAGAAGTGCCACTTTCTTCAGACAGGTAGGTACTTTAGAGTTGAACACTTGAGATAACACCTTCTAGGCTATGCTATTTCTGATGAGGGAATATATTTGATAGTGAAGATGTCCCTGTCAAGGTCTGAACAGGTGGCAAAGCAAATTGGCAAGGTGGCCTTAATGTCTCTTTCTTTATTTTAACAGCTTTTCTGGCAGACAGTGGCAATGTCTGTGCTCAGATGAGTGTGGATTCTTTTTTTTTTTTTGAGAAAGAGTCTCCTTCTGTTGCCTGGGCTAGAGTGCTGTGGTGTCAGCCTAGCTCACAGCAACCTCAAACTCCTGGGCTCAAGCGATCCTCCTGCCTCAGCCTCCTGAGTAGCTGGGACTACAGGCATGCGCCACCATACCTGGCTAATTTTTTATATGTATATATATATTTTAATTGTCCAGATAATTTCTTTCTATTTTTAGTAGAGACGAGGTCTCGCTTTTGCTCAGCCTGGTCTTGAACTCCTGACCTTGAGCAATCCTTCCACCTCAGCCTCCCAGAATGCTAGGATTACAGGCGTGAGCCACTGCGCCCGGCCCAGTGTGGATTCTTAATAGACTGTTCATTCAAAATTTACTATTTATACAGCACATGTTATATGCAGTCACCATGCTAGGTGCTGCTGAAAGCAGATGGTTTTTGTTCTCACAGAGTTTATGTACTGTATTTATGGCTGTGTTGTTACCTGCTCAGATGAGTAGTGTCTTAAGAAATTTACTGTGCTGTGTAACAGGTGACTATAGTTAGAGGTATGTGTGTAGCACTGCAATGTACAGATTCCCAGAATTGCTTGGCTTAAAAGATAATTTAAAGCCTGGGTTATGAAACTTATTTGGTTGTCAGAATACAGGAAGCTTAAAAAAATTTAGACTGCTGGATGTCATTCCTAGAGATTTTTATTAGGTGTGTTTGTGAAAAATTGCTTTAAAATTGAAGTTGATTGTTAAAATAGTTGTAAATTCACTAGAGCAATTAGTGATTTAAAAGAAATTTATTGTTACTTTTGTAAAAAAAGATTCCTTTTGAAAAGTAAATTGCATTTTTAAATATAAATCCAGATTTTTATCTATAGGATTTACTTTAAGTGTACACCTACATATTAGGGATGATTGGTGTATAGCATCATGTAGTTGTGTTGTGATTACAGTCTTATCAATTAAATTTTTTCCCACTTAGGGCCTCATTAAAAAGTAGATCTATAAAATTTTGTGTAAGTTGCATTAAAGTACTGCTTCTCTCCTCCAGCCCATCCCCTCATTATAGTTAATATTACTAATAAAAATGGCGTGATTTCATGTACTCACTGGCAAATTGGTTTCCCTGATCATCACCTAAGTGCACTTTTGGGAATAACACCAATTGGGTGTTGGGCAGATGTGCGGGAGGAGGGGATGGGTGTATACCTACATAATGAGTGTGATGAGCACTGTCTGGGGAATGGAGATGCTTGAAGCTCTGCCTCAAGGGAGGGGGGCGGGGGGGGGGATGGGCAATATACATAACCTAAACTTTTATACTCCCATAATAAGGTAAAATAAATAAAAAAAATGGCATGATTTGGTGAAGTACCCTATCCTAGTTTATAGGTTAAAACAGAAATGTTAAACATAAAAATATTAGGATGCCTTGTAAATTTTCTGTTGATTAAAATTAGGAATAGAAAAAATTTGAGAGTTTTATGTGAGTATATACATATATAGATGCAGATGTATAGACATAGCTCCATATTTTATTATGCTTTTAAGCAGGGGAGGAGAAAGTTTTGGGAACTTTTTCAGGGTATCATTTTGTAAATTAGCTTTTTAGAGTTTTGAATGAAGCCCAGAAAGTTAAGTCTTCATTATAGGTGGCTGTTTTACATACTATAGAAACATAATCACCTATGTCCACCTCCCCCACTCTAATAACATTTATTAAGTAGTATGATGGGAAAAACTAATTGGTTGTTTGGATGCTTGCAACTATTTAACACAATAAAAAACAAGGATTTTTTAAATGAGAAGTTTGGTAACATGCCCAAACCCTTGCTTTGAAATGGCATTGGTTAATTTCAAAGCTATCAGACTGACTCTCCAGCTACTTTGTTGAGGTCTCGCTTGGTGGAGAGTTTTGTGAAGTGATAAATATGAATTATTTACTTAATATAGACTTACATTCTTAGAAGCACAACTGAGGGTTTTGTTTGTTTTAAATTCATAGGGAGAATGATGAATCAGTGAAAGAAGAGAAGTCTGACTTAAAAGAAAAATCTACAGGAAATAAGAAGGCAAATAGATTTCATCCTTATTCGAAAGACAAGAATTCAGGCACTGGAGAAAAGAAGGGTCCAAATCGTAACAGAGTTTTCATTAGCAATATCCCATATGACATGAAATGGCAAGCTATTAAAGATCTAATGAGAGAAAAAGGTAACTATCTCTGAAATAAACCACTACTGGATAATCTTCATATAGAAAGGGGAGGGAACTAATTAAACTTTTTTATTCTTCTGAGCCACACAGACTCAAAAAATTGATTTTTATTTCTTGATATGTGAATTAATCTTTTCCTCTTCTTTCATTTGACACAATTTCATTACAAGGTAGTATGGATAAATGAAGTATTTTTCTTTTTGCCATTTTAGTGGGATAGTAGCGAGCCAGCATATGCATGCCACCAAGAACTTTGTTAAAGTGATTGCTTTGTCTAGTTGAAGTTTTTATAGATTTTTAAAGGACTACTGCATTAGTTAAGCAATACATTTAGCGTGTTAAAGTATGAATAATAAGGTCTGATTATTTTTTTTCCAAAAGCTGTTTTGTTATTATCTTGGTGGAGTCTGGAATCTGGGTGTGGAATTTATTTTGTTTGCATTGTCATGACTGCCATGATGCTGTCTTTGAAGTTCTATATTAAAATTGCATTACTGCTGTTGCAGTTTTCAGAATAATCTGAAAACCTTCATCTTACATATATGGTTGGTTTTGGGGAAAAATAATTTTAATACTTGATCTTGTAAAAGTTAGTTTTGTTATCTCTTGAAAAATTGAGTTTCAACAGTCCTGCAAACTATGTACTTGGCTTTGAGGCTGATCTCTTCTAATAAATTTAAAAAATTTGCATTGGTGTATCTGTTGTAAGGTGACAACTATTTGATTGGTTTTATTCATTGACTTTATTTAGAAAGTGTGTGGTTTGCTGTGAAGCATGACTTGTAAATTTAGTTTACTGATGGCAAACATGATTGAAGACATTCAGGTAGAAAGTCACCTTAAAACAGCTGTTGTGTGTAGGCTGACCAAAGTTATTTGAAAAGTGCAAATGTTGATGTTTTTTAATATGATAGGCTAAGGGACCATTTGTATGTATATGTGCATTTGTTCACCAACTATATCATGCTGGCCAAAATATGATCTGTAGCATGAATTAGGTTAATATGGTTGTTAGCTTTTTTTAGAGAATGTGGATGATGTACATTTCTGAAAATTAGTTAAATTTACCTAGCCATTGATAGGAGGTATGTTGGTCTGGTTTTGATTGTTGGTGAATAATAGGTGCTTCTTTGTAGAGTTGTGCACAGGTGTGCAGTAAAGCAAGATATTGGTGTTTAAATGTATTGTTTCTTGGTATCTTCCTTTTGTATGTCTTATGTAGTTGGTGAGGTTACATACGTGGAGCTCTTTAAGGATGCGGAAGGAAAATCAAGGGTAAGTGCTGTGGGCAATAATCTGCTTGAGGTTTAAAAGTTCCTCAGCAGTTTACTTTTTGTATAATACTTGTACCAGTTTTTGGAAACTTAAGTTTCATTTTGTTTTACTTTATTATGCAAGATTTGAGGCTTTATACTAGCAAGTCTGACACTTATCCAAACCAAACTAGCTGCCCGGAAGGGATGGGTTTTGTAAATGCTCATAAAGGGCATTCACTTTTCTGATGCACTAAGGTAATGCTTCTTTTTAGCCAATAAGATTTTAATATAGGATTTCTGTTGTATTTTGATGTCTTCAAGGATATTTTAAAAGTACTGAGTTGATAATATTCCTTAAGAGTTTTTTTGAGAGGCCTATAGCTTAAAGGTGTTAATCAGAATGTATATTTGAAACTTTTACTGAAAAGCTTAGTTTGGTGGCCTGCAGGACTACATAAGAGGCAGTGCTCTGACCATTTGGTATGAATGACATTTATGAATAAATTGACATAAAAGAAATTGGTTGACAGTAGATTTTGATTTTTAGCAACAAGAATGCAATATACTGAAGAATACAGTGAAAGCTCTTTACAATGTTTAATTATATTAAAAGAACTAGTTAGGTGCATGAGAAATAAAAACTTTGTCATCACATTCAAATGGCATTTTGAACAGTAAACATAAGGAAATATTTTAAAAAATGATTCTACAAATTAGTTTCTTTAGCATAGGTAATTTTTACATACTTACAGCTGGGTGCTGTTAAAATTATATACAGCCAGTTTTAATCTAACAGAGAACTTTCTTCAAAATAAAATTAATATTTATTTGCTATTTTGATTTTAATAGAGTTGAAAAATATATTGTACACAATACATTTTTGGAAAATATTTGTTACTATGTAAGGGTAGGTATATTGGAGCCTTCAGTTGTTTCCTTGGATTACTATTGATTGAATTTGTGCAGTGACATTAGTTTTAACTTGAAAGTCATCTAAAAGTAAAAATGTGCTCCAAGCTTGTTAAATGCTACGTTTTACATCTTAGAGTTGAAGATTTACAGAAAATTTGTGATCACTTGCCTGTTATGTCCTGGAGGTGTAAAAGATGGAAAAGTCATTATACTATATTATTGTACTATATTGTTACCTTTAATGAATTAAATGTTAGAATCTACCATTACCTTCGTCTACTGATCTAAAACTTTTTTTTCTTTTGCATATTTTGACAAATCTACCTGGATATAGGGTTGTGGGTAAGAATTTTTTTAAGTATCTTAAATCAAATTAAACTTCTGATTGGAAAAAAATTAGTACATAAACATTTCCTATACATTTTTCCCCCATTAAGTGTGGTTGAATTCAAAGATGAAGAATTTGTAAAGAAAGCACTAGAAACTATGAACAAATATGATCTTAGTGGAAGACCCCTGAATATTAAAGAGGTAAGATTTCTTATATTTGGAATTTAAACATTTAACTATAAGGATGTGCTTTCTTTGGACTTTTCATTTTTGGTAATGTATTTGTCTGAACTATACCTTTTTTTACGCATAGATGCTTATAAAGCTGTATATATTGGTGATAGTTTTACTTGTACATGATTTTCTATTTGCTCTTATGCAGTTATCCTATATATTTTGATTTATTTCAAATTATTGTAAACAGAGGTATAAAATTAAAAAAAATTTCAGGACCCAGAAATTTAAAGATGACAGACTTTAGGTGCTGACTTTATTTGGTATAGACATTTTAATTTTTAGATTGTGTTATAGTTGATAATTAAAGATTGCTTAATAATGTGCAAATATCTTAGGGATTTGAATAAAATTGATGTTCACTTTTAATAAAATTAACTTTGAAACTTCCATTTAAAAATTTAAGGAAAGTTATAACTTTATTAGTGAAATTTATAACTAGAACTCAGAAACCCCTAAAGTGGAAATGCTCTCTTTATATGGAATTGTTGCATATAAATAGGTTGACAAAAAAATAACCGGAAGATACATAAAAATGTTATGTACAGTTAGGTGTAATTGACCTTGGAATGATTAGCTTGTAAAGCACTCGTTTTCATGGGCAGCTTTGTAGTATTTTTATCCTAAGGGTTTGATTACAGACCAGTTATGCACATATCCTTGCTAAAGTCTGTGCTAAGAGAGAGAGATGGTTTAACCTGGGGAACCTGAAGATTTTTTACTAACACTGATGCTAATTGTTGATTGTACAGCAGTACTGTCAGTAAGCCTTGGCATTTAACAAGTGATTTGAGTCCCAGCTCCATCAGTTTCTAGCTATATGACTAGGTATGTTAGTTAACTTTGCTAAACCTCAGTAATTGTAATACTACTACTGATAACACAGGCATACCTCAGAGATACTGTGGATTTGGTTCCAGACCACCAAAATAAAAGGGAGTATCACAATAAAGCAAGTTGTATGAGTTTTTTGGTTTTTCAGTGCACATAAAAGTTATGTTTACATGTACTATAGTCTTTTAAATGTGTTACAGCATTACCTCTAAAAACACAACGTACATACCTCCATTAAAAAATACTTTATTGCTGAAAATGCTAGTGATCATCTTAGTCTTCACCAAGTCTTAATCTTTTTGCTGGTGGAGGGTCTTGCTTTGATGTTGATGGCTGCTGAAAGTTAGAGTGGCTGTGGCTATTTCTTAAAATAAGACAGCAATGAAGTTTGTTGCATTGATTGACTCTTCCTTACAAGAAATATTTCTCTATAGCATACAATGCTGCTTGATAGCATTTTACCCACAGTAGAACTTCTTTCAGAATTGGAGTCACTCCTCTCCAACCCTACTGCTGCTTTATCAACAAAGTTATGTAATATTCTAAATCTTTGGCTGTCATTTTAACAATGTTCACAGTGTTTTCACCAAGAATAGATTACATCTCCAGAAACTTTCTTTGCTCATCCATAAGAAACAACTCCTCATCTGTTTAAGTTTTATTATGAGATTGCAGCAATTCAGTCATATCTTGAAGCTCCACTTCTAATTCTACTTCTCTTGCTATTTCCACCACCTCTGCATTTACATCCTCCACTGAAGTCTTGAACCCATCAATATCATTTATGAGGATTGGAATCAACCTCTTCTAAACTCCTGTTAATATTGCTACTTTGACTTCCTCCTATGAATCATGAATGTTCTTAAATGGTGTCTAGAATGGTGAATCCTTTCCAGAAGGTTTTCAGTTGACTTTGCCCAGGCCCATCAAAGGAATCACTATCTATGGCAGCTATAGCCTTACAAAATATATTTCTTAAGACCTCAAAGTCAAAATTACTCCTTGATTCATAGCATCAGAATGGATGTTGTGTTAATGGGCATGAAAACAACATTCATCTCCCTGTACATCTCCATCAGAGCTTAGGTGAGATGATTAGGTACATTGGTAGTGAGCAGTAATATTTTGAAAGGAATTTTTTTTTTTCCTGAGCAGTAGGTCAGAGCAGTGAACTTAAAATATTCAGTAAACTATACTGTAAACAAATGTGCTGTCATCCAGGCTTTGTTCCATTTATAGGGTACAGGCAGAGTAGATTTAGTGTAATTCTTGGGCCCTAGGATTTTCAGAATGTTAAATGAGCATTAGCTTCAACTTAAAGTTACCAGCTGCATTAACCCCTGACAAAAGAGTCAGCCTGTCCTTTGAAGCTTTGAATTCGGGCATTGACTTCTACTCTCTAGCTATGAAAGTCCTAGAGGCATCTTCTCCCAGTAGAAGACTGTTTCATCTTCTGGGTCACTTGCTGCAGTTTCTACATCAGCACTTGCTGCTTCACCTTGCACTTTTATGTTATGGAGACAGCTTCTCTTCTTAAACCTCGTGAACCAGCCTCTGCTAGCTTCAAATTTTTCTTATTCAGCTTTTCCTTCCTCTCTCAGCCTTTGTAGAATTGAAGAGGGTTAGGGCCTTGCTCTGGATTAGGGTTTGTTTGGTTAAGGGAATGTTGTGGCTGATTTAATCTATCTAGACCACTAAAACTTTCTCCATATCAGCAATATGGCTGTTTTGCTTTCTTGTGCGTATGTTCACTGGAGTACTACTTTTAATTTTCTTCAAGAACTTTCCCTTTGCATTTACAACTTAATTTACTGTTTGGCATAAAAGGCCTAGCTTTTGCCTATCTTGGCTTTCAACATGCCTTCCTTACTAAACTTTAATCATTTCTAGTATTTGATTTAAAGTGAGAGACACGAGACTCTTCCTTTCACTGGAACACTTAGAAGTTATTGTAATCTTATTAATTGGCCTAATTTCAATATTGTATCTCAGGGAACAGGGAGGCCTGAGGAGAGAGAAAGAGACAAGGGGAATGGCCAGTCAGTGAAGCAGTCAGAACATATACAATAATAATCGATTGAGTTCATTGCCTTATGTGGACATGATTGGTGGTACCCCAAAACAATTAAAACATCAAAGATCACTGATCTCAAATCACTATAACAGATGTAATAATAATGAAAAAGTTTGAGATTTTGCACCAATTACCAAAATTTGACACAGACACAAAGTGAGCATGTGCTGTTGGAAAAATGGCTCCGATAGACTTGCTCGACACAGGGTTGACACAAATCTTGAATTTGTAAAAAATGCAGTATCTGTGAAGCACAATATTATGAAGCACAATAAAATGAGATATGTCTGTATTTACCTAATAGGGTTTTTATGAGGATTAAATGAGATACATGGTAAAGAATTCAGTCTCTGGCATCAGAGAACCTGTGTGACTCAGGGCAAATCACTTAACCTCTCTTTTTTCTTATAACTAAAACGGGAATAATAATAGAACCTACCTAATAGTGTTATAAGGACTCAAAGAGTTAATACATGTAAAGCATTTAATTGTTAGCTATTTATTATACTTATATAAAGCACTTAGTACAATGCTCAAAATATTGTAACTACCTAAAAATGTTAGCAGTAATAGTAATGATTGTTGTTAATCCTAAGAGTGCTTGGTCTCTTGTTCTTGAGTGTGCAGTGATGATAGCTTGACATTAAAGGCCTTGCTACAACATATATACATGTATCCTAAATCCCTTTATTACAGTTAGCTTCCAAATTCTTCTAATCCTGTTTGAGCCCCTGGGGGTTATTATTTTTGAAAATTTTTTGACAGGGACGTGGATAATTGGTAGAAAAAGTTTAGACTGTTGTGGCTTGTGTCAGCTATTTATTTGTGGTTTTTATGTATAAGCCAGGACCAATTCTTCAGAAATATGTTGGTATCTTGAATAATTTCTCTTATAATCCTCAGAATGATTATTTTTGAGGGTTATAATTTGCTATTTTATGTTTCCTATTTCTTGTCAAGGGACAAGTATTATAGATTCTCAGTGTCTTTTTTTTTAATTGGAAAAAACGTTTATTGGATGTTAAAGGCCAAGGCCATGTTATTTCATTCTTTTAATTTTAGCACACTGTAGATCTTCAGTAATATTTCAGAGGCCGTAGAGTAGAGTTATATGATCCAAATGCATAAGGATGCTTCCATTTTTAACTTTTTTTAAAGAGAGAAAATGGTCAAATTTGGCCTGGATAAATGATCAGGGATTTATTCAGTTAACTTTTTTGGATTAACATTAGCACAGGCAGTCCCTTTCCTGGGATTTACAGTTGGGTGGCTGGGGTGAATGCTTAGAACTACCATTGAGATGGAAGTCTAAGGAAAGTATATTTCCAATGTTTCTTAACAGATCCAAGAATTACAATTTTTCATTTAATTAAATGGGGATTAGTAGTAGTTATAAATGTACTATGGGCCCTCTAAAAGCAATAGCAGTCAGTGACTGTCAGGCTGACAGCAAGGCAACCGAGGAATAAGAGCCATGTTATCTAGTAGGTCATTTGTTTTATGTAAATTTTATTTTATATATTATATATGTATATGTGTGCATGTATTATGTGTATATATGTTTGTCATATATATAAAAGACAAAAAATAGCAATATGCTTTATTAATGTGATAAGCACAGCCTATATGTCTTAATAGTTCAAGAAACATCTTCCCCATAGGTAACTACTATCCTAACTTTTGTATTTGTACAAGGTTTTGAGTACTCAGACCTGAAGAATTTATTATTTATTAATTTAAACATTTTATAGAATTTATTTCTTTACTTTGTAATCCTTTTTATTCCTTCATAGTGAAGAAATACATTGGAAGCCAGAGTAACTTTATTCTTACATTCACCTTTTATCCTAGAGAACAGCTGTCCTAGAGAATTTGTTGGTCATCCAACTTTCTTTTCATTAGTACTGTATTCACAGACTGAGGCCAGAAGAGTAGAGTTGATGGTTACCTTTTTAGCATAATCTTTGGTATTGCAAATGTTAGTCTATCAATGTTGTTTATATGGTTTTTGGCTTTTTTTTTTTTTCATTCCACCTAGTGGAATGAGTGAGAAGTACATTTAAACTTGCTTTTTTTTGGTTTTGTTTAAACCTAGGGTATTTCTCTCATAAAATTAATGAAATTAACAAAAAACAATGTTTAATATAATTATCCATTTGGACACTTAGCCGTGCTTTATCTCTCCTTTGCCCCCATCTCAGATCATAATCATTACTGAGGAAGGTAAGAGGTTAGAAGGTAGATAATTATTCAGGAATGAAATTTATAGATGATAATAGGTCTCCCTCTACCACAGTATTCCTGGGTTTTATAATAACTGTGTGTCCCATTATTGAAAAGCTTTGAATTAGTCTGAATTTGGCATTCCATTGGGCATCCAGTGGTAAGAATTCACCATTTCTACATTTTGGAAAGAAAAGGGTCACAGTGAGTACTTTGCTCTCATATATGTGCATGTGCCATATACTTGTACACTAGTGTGAGGGCAAAACTAAACTAATTTCAAGTTCTTAAGTGACTTTAGTGGTTGGAAAGAGGTATTTAACTGACATCTCTGGAGACTGAAATCTTTTGTCTATCCACAGGTTTTTATGAGACTCAATTCTCTGGATGAGAAAAAAGCTCACTCTCAAGAGGGTCAATAATTTGAGCCAAATGGGATAGTTACTGTAGAATTTGAAGTTGTTATTTTAATTATGTAGATTTACTGATATATTTAGTGGCATTTAACATTCAATATGTGTTATAGGATCCTGACGGAGAAAATGCTCGTAGGGCATTGCAACGAACAGGAGGATCATTTCCAGGAGGACATGTCCCTGATGTGGGATCGGGGTTGATGAATTTACCACCTTCCATTCTCAATAATCCAAACATTCCTCCTGAGGTTATCAGTAATTTGCAGGCTGGTAGGCTTGGTTCCACAATTTTTGTTGCTAATGTAAGTTTAAGCTTTAGTTTAAAATTTTGTCATTCAGATACTTAGTTCTGATCATTAGATAATTTAATTAGATGAATGACTTACAGGTTTCCAGAACATTTTGCTTATTTTTACTCAAATCCAATTTAAGTCTGTATACTTACAAGATTAGAGTTTAAGTACGACTGTTTGGATTTTTAAACAGAGAACTGTAGAATTTATATACATTTAAGCAGTTCTTGAAATTATTTACTTTAATAATAGGTATTATGGTGCATATTGGTAAATGGATTTCTTGTGGCCTTGATTATTGTGAATGTGCGTATCATAGTTGGTTTGTCATTTGTTCTAAGCTTTTGGAAGTCAGTGAAATTAATACTTTTTAAAATCTGAATTTCTCTTGGTAAAAATAAATATGCAAGTTTCAAATGTTACAAACAGGTTGAGCACTTGAGAGATGATTTTGGAAATTAAAAATAATAAGGATAAGGAACAACCTAGATGTAGCTTAACTGATTTTAAACAACTGAAGATGTTTATTTGAAAATTATTGATATACTATTGAATAAGAATTATAGTTCTTTATAGTTTTGAGGGTTTAGAAAAGATTATTTTGTATTTATAAATGGGGAGAGGGATTTATTAGGTTTGTAACTTTATACAATTTTATGTTAAGCTTGACTTCAAAGTTGGTTGGAAGAAGCTAAAGGAAGTGTTCAGCATAGCTGGAACTGTAAAGCGGGCAGATATTAAAGAAGACAAAGATGGCAAGAGCAGAGGAATGGGCACTGTCACTTTTGAGCAAGCAATTGAAGCAGTTCAAGCAATTTGTATCCTGATTTACATTTTAGCTTTATTTATGAAGTGGAAGCTTGATACCATTTTGTGGGGGTAATAGAATTTAAGGTTGCCTGGCTTAGAAATATGTTAGACTTTAGTCTCCAGCACATAAAACCTTTACTATGTCCAAGTACTAAAGTCACTCTTAAAACTTGAATTAGCAATTTTTATAAGGCTGGTATGAAGTTTTTTTCTACTCTCTTCCTACCACAGCTAATCATATGTATACATGCTTTTGACAGTTATGTAATCCATTGTACATTAAAGCAATTGCTTTAAATGAAACCTTGTTAAGTTTCTTTTTTCAGTGGTTGAATTGAAAAGAGTATATCTTATTTGTGCATTTAAGTATAAAGCAAAGAAAGATTTTTTTGAGTATACAGGAGTGGCTAATACCAATAACTATTAAAGATGTTAATTAAATATTAGAGATAGTTGGACTTTAAGATTATTAAAAATTAGTTGTGTTCAAGTATAATTTTGTAGCTATCTTAACTGCCTTTCCTTGACTGAACCAACAGCTATGTTCAATGGACAGTTTTTATTTGATAGACCTATGCATGTGAAAATGGTGAGTTCCTATGTATCACCTCAACCCTCCAACCTCTTCAAATCTTTTATCTGCTCTTCTGTACGTTATAGTTTTTTTTTGGTAATATACTAACCATATAATAAACTTTTTTGCATTTAGGATGACAAGTCTGTTCCTCATGAAGAGTACCGTTCACATGACAGTAAAACGCCACAACTACCACGTAAGTAAAAGCTACTATTAGAAACAACACAGACCTTTTTTTTCCAGTTTTATTATGTGCTGAACGAAACTGTTTTTGTACCTACATCCTACATTGCACACAATTTGGGATTAGTTTGGAATTGTGTAAGTAGTTTCATGCTATTGATTAGGAAGACTGAGAAGATACATGTGTATGCCATTTTTTTCTTTTTGGTAATTTTTTCCTGAATATATAAGCGATACATCCTAAAATATTTGGTAGGCTCAAACACATAAAAGAAAAAAGTTCTGCTATAATTTCATCACCTACAAGTAACCCCCTTTATAACATTTTTGTATATTTTCTTCTAGTCTTTCCTTCTATGTGTATTTTTTTATGTAGTTGGGAACTATCATATAAATAAATGTAAATTTTTAAAAAAATATTAGAGTATAGGCATTTTTCCATGTTGAAAATTCTTTCCAGATATTTTTTGTTGGTGGTATAATAGTCTGTTATACAGATGCTCCATAAAGCAGGGGCCCCCTACCTGTGATGAGTTGTCTTAATTATTTCGTTATACACTACAATATAATAATAATAGAAATAAAGTGCACAGTATATGTAATGCACTTGAATCATCCCGAAACCACTCCCCAGCTCCCAGGTCCATGGAAACTTGTAAAAACGGTTCCTGGTGCCAAAAAGGTTGAGGACCGCTGCCCTAAAGTATTTCAGTGTTTTAGGTATATTAACTTCTATTTCCTTTGATAACCAGCAAAGTAATGTGTGCTTTTTTGCATATAAATCTCTGTTATATTTTTGGTTATTTCCTTAAGTTAGATATTCTGAAGTATATGTGCAGTTCTCGGTGTATGTCCATTGATTAGTTTTATCAGATTGTTTTCCAAAGGATTAAAAAACCAAAATGTACTCAGTATCTGTGTCTCAATGCCTCATTTGAAAAATAGGGATAATAATAGTACCTCCTTCATAGGGTTGGCTTGAGTATTACATGAGTTAATATGTGTAAAATATTTAGAACCTTTCTGGCATAATGTAAACACTCAAGAAATATTAGCTATTGTCTTACTATTTCACTGTACTTTCTCTGGTTATTAAAGATTTTTATCATAAAATATTTTAAATATATAGACAAATTAAACAAACTATTCTGTAGCTATCATATGACATATTTGTTGTATATATTTTTTCTTTAAATAAAATTTTACATAATAAAGTGGAGATTTCCGCTATCCTCTACCCACCTTTCAACATATGCTTCACCCAGAGGAAACAACTCATGAATATAGTATTTATCATTTAGGTTTTTATAATTTGACTACACATTTGTAAATCATAAACATATGAATTGTTTTGCTATGTTTAAAATTTGGTATGAGTGACGTAATATCGTATATTAGTATTATATAGCTTGTTTTTTATTTAAAATTGTTTTTGAGATTCATTTATGTTGATAGATGTAGCTCTAGTTTCTTCATTTTAACTGCTGATACCACATTTTATACATTTTTCTGTTTTTCAGGTTATTCTAATTTTTAGTTATTAGAAACAATACTGAGTTGGGGAGTATTTGTTCTTTTTTAATAGAATTATCTGTTCTCTTAGTATTTGCTAGAAATAGTGTGTAAAACTGTCTTGGCCTTCATACATTGTTTTGGGTAAGATTTTTAACTACTGATTGATCATATTTCCCTCTATTGCTGTTTGAGTGAATTTTAGTAATTTCTGTTTTTCTAAGGATTTATCTATTTTTGCCATTTTCAAATTTATTGGCATAAGATTGTCTCTTAAATTTCTGCTGCATCTATAGTTCTGTCTTTTAAATTCCAAAGGTTTGCCATTTTTCTTTGTCAATTTTGCTAGAGATTATCAGTTTTGTTAGTGTTTTCAAAGAACTGAATATTGTTTTCTCTACCTTTAATTTCTGCTCTTAGCTTTGCAATTTTTTTCTATTTCTTTGAGTTTAGTCTCTTATTTTTGTCCTAACTCCTTAAGTTGAATGCTTACTTCAGTAATTTGCAGCCTCTCTTTTCTAATATAAGCAGTTATGACTGTGAAGTTAGCCAATGGGCACAGGTTTTGCTTGGAGTATTTTTATTATGGTTCAGTTTTTATAAAGTATTTAAAAATTATGATTATGATTTATTGAGCCATGTATTATTTGAAAATATAATTTTTGAATTTTCAAATGTATGAGGTTTTTTTTTCTTATTAATTTCTAACTTAACTTTATTGTGGTCACTGAACATGGTCTATATGATTGTGGTTCTTTGAAATTAATTTGGACTTGTATATGGATGGCCTACCCTATGGCACATTTTTGTAAGTATTCTAGATGTGCTTGGTGAGTGCAGTGTTCCATATGTGTCCATTAAATCAAGTTTGTTAATTATTTAAACTGTCTTAGATCCTTACCAATAATTTTGTTTACTTGTGCTATCAATTATTGAGAAATGTGTCTGGTAAAATCTCCCATTAGAATGGTGGATTTGGGCTAGCTGTAGTGGTTCACACCTGTAATCCCAGCACTTTGGGAAGCTGAGGTGGGAGGATTGCTTTAGGCCAGGAGTTTGAGACCAGCCTAAGCAACATAGGAGACCCCATCTCTACAAAAAAATAGAAAAATTAGCTGGGCATGGTGGGTGCATGCTTGTAGTCCCAGCTACTTGGGAGGCTGAGGCAGGTGGATTGCTTGAGCCCAGGAGTTTGAGGTTGCTGTGAGCTGTGATTACACTGCTGCACTCTAGCCCAGGCAACGGAGAGAGACTCTTGTCTCAAAACAAACAAACAAAAACAAGTAATTGTGGATTTGTCTATTTTTTCTTGTTTTTATTTAAATATTTTGAAGCTAATTTAGTAGATGCATCCAAGATTAAATTGAGATATTTTCCTAGTGAATCAAAAAATTTTATCATTATAGAGTGATTTTAACTGTAGTAATTACCTTTAAGTCTTTTGTCTGATGTTAATGTAAGTATAACAGCTTTATTTAGTATTTGCCTGGTACATTTTTCCTGTCTCTTTAGTTTTTACTGTTTTACATGTGCCCCTTATAAATAATGTTATAGCTGGGATTAGATTTTTAAAAAGTCAATTTGACAGACTTTTCCATGAAATCAAAGAGTTTATTACATTTATTGGTTCATTTGGTTAATTTCTGTTATTTTATTTTTTGTTCTATTTTTCTATGTTTTACAAGTATTTTTCTCCTTTTTTAGTGGCTATTCTGGATATTGCAATATGTCTATATAAAGCCTGAAGTTAATATGATTATTCTCTTAATAGTAGAGGGACCTTCAAATACTTTAATTCTAATAATTTTCCTGTGGAATTATATGCTATTATTGTTCAATGTTTTAGTTCTATATTGCTTTTTTTTCCTATATCACAAATTAGACATTATTATTATTTACCATTTTGTCATATCATCATTCCTCTGCTTTTACAGATGCTGGTACTAATTTTTTTTTCTCTGGAGTATTTATTTTAGAAACTTTTAATGAGGATCTGTTGTTAGTAACTTCTCTCAATTTTGGTTTGTCTATAAATATCTTCAAAGATGGTGTCACTTGTTATATAGTTTAAGATTGGTAGTTATTTTCTCTCAGCACTTTGAAAATATTCCAGTCTTCTGGTTTCCATTGTTGCTATTAAGTCATCTATCTACTGAATAGTCGTTTCTTTGTAGATAATCTGTGTTCTTTATGTAGTTGATTTTAAGGTCTTTGTGTTTGGTGTGCAGTTTTCCTTTAGTATGGGTGTAGTTTACTATTTATTGGGCTTTCACAATCTGAGAATTCAGTTAAAAAATAAATGTCAAAAATTTGTCAGCTATGTCTTTGAATATTCTTTTCCCCTTTGTAGGGCAGTCCTTCTCCTTTTCCCTGGGTTTACCTAATCAGTCAGGGTGTCATCTTTCAAGACCGTAGCTTTATGCAGGGGCTTCCAATTTACTTTCTCACTATTAATATTCTTCTGTTTGTTTAGATTACAAACCTGTACTATTATGTTCATACTTTTTATGTTGCATCTATTCTTCTTGAGTTTTACATTTTTATATACTCTTGTCTATTGATACATAGTATGTACTCATGGATTTTGACAGAATCAGTTTGTTTTAGTTAAGTTAATCATTATAACCCCTCTGCCAACTAGTTTTTTTCCTCTCTCCTTACCTCCTTTCCTTTGCTCAAATTATAACTGGGCAAGTGGGAACGTCATTCCCTATGCTTCTGATATTCTTACTTTTTGGTAAAGATAAGATTTCCCAGATCCATTTTGATTTTTCTTGTTTTAATACACAGGATTGACCTGCCTTCAAGGAGACCTGGTTCTCTTAGTGAAGAATGATATAGATGAAAATTTGGGTGCTTGATGTACACATAAGCATTGGTGATGGTCAGATATGCTATTGCTTTCAGGTGGGCCGTTTTAGAGGAGTGAGTGGGAAAAGATTTCCTTCATGTTGATCTTTTACAGTTTAATACAACATGCTCTGTACTCTAATTTTTTTTTTTTTTTTTGAGACAGAGTCTCGCTTTGTTGCCCAGGCTAGAGTGAGTGCCGTGGTGTCAGCCTAGCTCACAGCAACCTCAAACTCCTGGGCTTAAGCGATCCTATTGCCTCAGCCTCCCAAGTAGCTGGGACTACAGGCATGCGCCACCATGCCTAGCTAATTTTTTCTATATATATTTTTAGTTGTCCAGATAATTTCTTTCTATTTTTTAGTAGAGATGGGTTCTCGCTCTTGCTCAGGTTGGTCTTGAACTCCTGACCTCGAGCGATCCACCCGCCTTGGCCTCCCAGAGTGCTAGGATGACAGGCATTAGCCACCGCGCCCAGCCTTCTGTACTCTAATTTTATAAAATTAAATGTAGTATATGGTTTTCTAAGCTCCTAAGACTTAATTAATTTATACTTTTGACTAGCAAGGACATTAAAACCATACTCAGATTTAATGGATTAAAACAGTCCCCATCTATATGTGTTCACTGTTTTTAAGGTCATCAAATTATACTCTTTAAAGTCTTTCCAGTTAATTTAATTATTTCAATTTAATTAAATACATATTAATAAATATATATAAATATAGTTTAATTATTTTAAAAAATAAAAAGAAATAAAAAGAATTGGATTTAGAGAAAGAAGACTCAAATTCTAGTCTTAGCTTAATCACATAGCTAAATGACATTGTATGGAAGTAACTCAAGGTCTCAAAAATTTCCTCATCTATGTGGGTAGTAGATGTGTAAACACTTAAGATGCCACATAAATGTAAAATACGTATGTCAATGGGAAAACTAGGTAATGTAATATTTGTTTTATTCATTGTTATGTTTCATTATTGACTTTTTAGTTTGATTTAAATCATCTTAAAAGTAATTCCAAGATTTTAGGTGGTTCTACAAATTTGGGCAAGATACTCATTTTCAGATGTATATTCCATTTATAAAGTGATATGATATTCAAAATCCTCTTGGTATTTTGGTAGTCCTTTCAGTATACCTTTAAGTGGGATATAAAATGGACCTGTTTCACAAAACACTTCTCCTTAATAAATGGTATTATAGTCAGGCTTCAGTGTGCTGCTTTCTAAATGAAAGCAAGAACCAGTGCTTGCATTGGCAAATTTACAATATTTTAGAGATACTGTTATACACATATAGTTTTTTTCAAATTTTAGTGCTAGTTAGTTAATCATATATGGATCTTGCTAATATTATTCTCTTTTCTTTCTTTCTTTCTTTTTTTTTTTTCTGCCTTTTTAAGAAATTTTGATAGATTCAGGGGTACAAGTAGTTTTTGGTAACATGAATGAATTGTATAGTGGTGATGTCTGGGTTTTTAGTATACCCATCACCGAACAGTGTACCTTGTGCCCAGTGGGTATTTTTTCTTCCCTTACTCCCCTCCTGTCCTCCCCTTTCTGAGTTTCCAGTGTCCATTATGCCACTCTGCATGCCCCTGTGTACCCGTAGCTTAGCTCTCACTTATAATTGAGAACATGTATTTGGTTTTCCATTCCTGTGTGACTTCACTTAGGATAATGGCCTCCAGTTCCATCCATTGCTGCAGAAGACATTATTTAATTTCTTTTTTGTGGTTTAGGTGGTCTTGGAGGCATTGGAATGGGACTTGGTCCAGGTGGACAGCCTATTAGTGCCAGCCAGTTGAATATAGGTGGTGTGATGGGAAATTTAGGTCCAAGTGGTGAGTATTCTAACTTTCTTATTTCTTTTTAAATGATACATTTGCTAGGTAATAACGCTTACATTTGCTAGTCTGTAGTAATATTTAAAGGGCTGTATTTTATAGTGGTATATTTAGGGTGTCACTTCAGTCTGAAAAAGAAATGAAACCTTGAAAGCAGCTGACATGAAAGAGAGTTAGGCAAAGGTCAGGAGGGCGCCTCTGGGGCCAGCCATATTGTAGCTAGCCATTTAGCCACATGGATTTTGAAATGTCTTTAAGGCAGAAGGAGAATGTGATGGACATGGAGTATTTGTGAAATGGCTGAAATGCTACCATATCATAGGCAACTTAAATTTGTGTATCTAGTTGGGAAGGTAGCTTTTCAGGTAGCTATTTGGCTGTTCACCTGGACTAACTCATAGTTCATTTTTAGAGACTGGTTTTCAAACTTTCTGGTGTCAGAACCCTTTTATATTCTCAAAATTTGTTGAGGACCAAAAAGTTTTGGTCATGTGCTTATATTTGGCAATATTTACTGTATTATAAATGAAAACTTAGAAATGTAAAAAATTACATATTTATATAAAAATAACAATAATAAACCCATTATCTGTTAACATAAATATGATTTTTAAGAAAAGGAACTGTATTTTCCAATGTAGAACAATTAGTGAGAAGAGTAGCATTGTTTTAACTTTTCACGTATTTCTTTAATGTTTGGCTTAATACAAGACAGCCATGCTGTTATATCTGTTTCTGCATTTAGTTTGTTGTGATACTATATATCATATAGTCTCTGGAAAATGACACCTTAAACTCATGAAAGAATGAGAGTAAAACAGTCAATGTCATAGTAGTATTTGATGACTGAAATAGTTTTGACCTATTGAACCCTCAAGGGTCCCCAGACCATACTTTGAGAATTACTGTTTTAATTGGTGGACTGATAAATGTTGTCAGAATCCTACTTCTGTTGAGATGCTATAGTCACACTTTAAATTATGAGAGTAATTATGGTAACCATTCTGATCCAAGCAAATTTTCTCCACCCTCCCGCAAACACATACTATTTATATTTTTAAATTTTTTACAACTCCCTTAACTGCCATGTTAAGAGGAGTCCTTACATTCTGGCCTAATCTCTAAATCTGCTATAGCAATCTTTCTGTGTCTATTCTGAAACAAAATTACCTAGTCCTAGATATTCTCTAACTGAATGTTGTAGGTGTGACTAGTGAATTTAGCTTTCTTGTCTAATGTTCAAAGAAGCCTTTTTGAAGACTCATGATTAGAAAACTGCTATGGCATAGTACTTTAAACCATCCTTCCTGTACCCTGCTGCTTCTCTAGTGTTTCATTATGGCTAGACCAATGGTATCTATTTTGTTATAATGCATTATGTCATTCTTTAGTCATAAAAATAAAATTTACTCAAAGTACGTACTGTGTATTTTATTTGAGGTATGGGAATGGATGGTCCAGGTTTTGGAGGAATGAATAGAATTGGAGGAGGTATGTATAAGCATTTGTTTTGTGTATGTACCCATCTCCATTTTTAATAAACTGGGAACTCTTGAGAATTCAAAGAAAAAAAAAGTCTTGGTTTATTGTTGGCTCATGTTGTAAAGGCTGCTAGGAGAAATTGAGCTCAGTACATACTTAAGGATAGGTAATGTGTTAAGAAGTAGCTACACAGGTAGGGTGGCTGAAGAGCTTATTGAGATATAACATTTACAAAATGTACCTTTCAGTTATATAACTGACAGTCAAATCTCAAAATTAATCTTTATTCCGTAGGAATTGGGTTTGGTGGTCTGGAAGCAATGAATAGCATGGGAGGATTTGGAGGAGTTGGCCGAATGGGAGGTAGGTAAATGTATGGAGTGGGATGTGTGTGCTATGTTTAGTTTTCCCTATTATTAAAATTTCCCCCCCATCACTTAGGAATGGGTGCTATAGATGTCTTCAGATAGCATATGGGCACTAAGGGGATAAGAGCAGCCATGGTATGGGAATGGGCATGGTATGTTTGGCAGGTAAGGTAAGTTGGGTAAAATTACAGACTTTTGTATTTGTGACTTACGCTGTCTTTTCAGTTTAGTTTAGATGTATGTTCCTGAGTGTTTTACCATGCGTTAATATGCTTGAAAAAGGGTTAATTTGTTGCACAATCTTTTCAGAGCTATACCGTGGTGCGATGACTAGTAGCATGGAGCGAGATTTTGGACGTGGTGATATTGGAATAAATCGAGGCTTTGGAGATTCCTTTGGTAGACTTGGTAGGGTTGGCTGTATACTTCTCCTTTTCTTTTCACAGGTTATACTTTTTAAAATTTGTTCTCCTTTTTTTGTGAAAAATTAGAAATTTATAATGTTTCATGCAACTTACTACCTGAAGAAAACATTTTAGGGATTTTAATGTACTTGCTCTCCTTTTCATATCTTACACATTTGAACCCTATTTCCAGAAGACTTTATAGTTTTCAGTTATTGTACATTTTCTGAGAGCATAGTACCTTGGGAATTTTAAAGTATGATTATTTAAATTAATTAGTATCTTTCCGTCCTTGTTTAGGCAGTGCAATGATTGGAGGGTTTGCAGGAAGAATAGGAGCTTCTAACATGGGTCCAGTAGGATCTGGAATAAGTAGGTTTAAATTTTACTAGAATTTATTCAGTAATATTTGAGTGTTTGCAAAAACTTTGCAAGAATAGTTATTGTATAGTAATACTTTGTTCATCTATGTTAATATGTCTTGTCATAATATGAGAAACTTTGATAATTATTGAGCTAAGCCTTTCTGATCATTATTTGAAATTTCTGAATTAACTGAATTTTACCTCTTTGATATCTCTAAACTAACACCACAGTTTGTGTTAACAAGCCAATCCAAGAACCTTCTTTCCAACTAAGGAATGTGGGGATTTCTCTGATTGTGTGTCAGGAACAACTTTTGCTTTAGGACCAACTTTATTTCCATGCTTACTTTCTGTAACAGCTGTTAGTGACTAGCTCATTTCATCTGTGAACATCATGTCTTTTGTTAAATGCAGATATAACACTTTTAGAGACCTCCTGAGGTTGACACCTAAGGTTGAAAGACGTGCTTTCCTTTCCTCTTAAACCTTTTCTGTGATAGAATCAAGGGTAGTTGCCACACTGGGGAATGCTGTGTTTCCCATCTGTTTCCACCTACCACATTTTAGGCCTTACATTAAGCCTTAATACGTGGCTTAAGTTTTTTTTTTCCTTTTTTTTTTTAACCTCTATCACTTACTGGGCCATATATCTGTGAGCTCCCCGTACTTTATTGACTTCGTTAATTAATTAATTTATTTTTTGAGATAGAGTCTCTCTCTGTTGCCTGGGCTAGAGTGCAGTGGTGTCATCAATAGCTCACTGCAACCTCAAATTCCTGGGCTCAAGCGATCCTCCTGCCTCAGCCTCCTGAATGGCTGGGACTACAGGTGCATGTTACCATACCTGGCTAATTTTTCTATTTTTTGTAGAGATGGGGTCTTGTTCTTGCTCAGGTTGGTCTTGAACTCCTGGCCTCAAGCAATTCTCCTGCCTTGGCCTCCCATATTGACTTCATTTAATTGATAAAATTCACAAATAAGAATACAACCTACTCAAAGAGTGAATTCTAAAATCCTATCGACAAAATCTACTTCCACTGTATCCTGCCCCTCATTTTATTCCTTCTTTATCATCTTTTAGCCTTGGCCATTTTCCTGTTAATCCTAGCTTTCCTACCCTCTTTTATCTCAGTGTTTATACTTCTGTTTCCCTAATTTTATATTTGTTATTCCCAGAAAGCCAATTTGAGGGTGATATTAATTTTTAGAATTTCCATGTATGGGGATATTAGGTATGAGAAACAATATTAAGTTTTGAGAATGGGTAAGATTGTAATAATTAAGGGGGCCAGGAAAGAGTTAGTACATAAAAAGGAAGTAGGTATCAGCTAGAAGCTAAATTCTCAAGCTCTGGCTAAATGGGAGATACCATTTTTTGTTGTTCCCTTCACAAGTTCTGTATAATATTGAGATTAAAAGTTATGTTTTGCTGTGATTTTCTTGTATATTGAAAATTGATTAACAGTGTAAAGAAAAACTGTGTGGGAAACAGAGGTGAAGATAACTGAGGTAAAAGGTAAGCTAGGAAAGGAATATTTACATGTGAAAAGTATGAGAAGGGTAGCATGTGTGCTGGAGTTGTAATAATTTGAATTTATCTCTATATATCTTTGTTCTAGCAATTATTGTGCTTGATATTATTTGAAAATAAAAAATAAGGATTAAAAACCACTAATATTAATGGGTAAAGTGATTGATACAGGATTGGTATAATTTATATGATGTGTTTTATGATCAGAATATAATTTTATAGAGGTATATCTGCATAATATATTTATATATTGGCTGGAATTACAATTTCTCAACTAACCAAATGTATACCAAAGTGAATTCCTTGGAAAATTATCTGTATGAAAATGATTTTATGTTTATAAATGAGTTAATTTTTCTCTCCTCTTTTTTCTCAAAAATGACTCTTCTTTCCCTTCTTCCTTCTCTTTCTTCTTCTTTTCCTTATGTTTTCGAAACCCAAACACAAAACTCCCAAATCCTCCCTTCCCTTCTTGAAAATCCAGGTGGTGGAATGGGTGGCATGAACAGTGTGACTGGAGGAATGGGGATAGGACTGGACCGGATGAATTCCAGCTTTGATAGAATGGGACCAGGTATAGGAGCTATACTGGAAAGGAGCATCGATATGGATCGAGGATTTTTGTCGGGTCCAATGGGAAGCGGAATGAGAGACAGAATAGGCTCCAAAGGCAACCAGATATTTGTCAGAAATGTAAGCAAATAAATGTAAAGGATAAATAAAATTCTTTTTTTTCTTGTATATATGTTACTAATACCTTTTTTCATTCTAGCTGCCTTTTGACTTGACTTGGCAGAAACTAAAAGAGAAATTCAGTCAGTGTGGTAAGTATGCTAATGTGACTGTAGATATGTTGATATAATTATGGAGGAGCGTTGGTTTTAAACTTTTAGACACTGTATTTAGCCCATTACCTGTCCAGATCTTTATTCCTGGATAGTCTGGATAGTGTGCCAGACCTAATTCCACTTTAAATGAATTATTTTGCTATCTTTTAACTTAGAGCAGTGCAAATTACTACTAAATAATAGGGTTTAGGGTGCAGCTTGTCATTGTCTCCTGTCAACAAGGGCTTATTTTATTAGCTCATTTTTAAAAGGTTAACATATCATCGTTTGCATTAAAAAGTTTTTTTTTATGAGAAATACTAATAAGTAGTATATTTACTTCCTTGTTTATAGTGTAGTACAGTGGATTGTCAGCATGACGAGCTGAGATGCTGACATCCAATTGATATGTAGTTAATAGGCAATGCATACGCTGCATTGCCTGCCTAAAATAGGAAACTTGGCTGGTAGCGTAGAACCCACTGCCAGGAATGCCTTAGACATAGGTATATTTTGGTTGCCCTTCTAATTCTTTTTTAAACTGTTCTTAACTATAATGATACTACCTATACAATCTTAATGTGTTTCTTAGATCTGTAGAAGATTAGGTGATTTATTACTTTTAAAAGAGACCCTTTTATGTACCATACTTACTTTTGTTACAAAATATCTTATCCTATAAAGTTCTCACTTTTATTTTATTTTGTCACAATGACAGAATTAGTGTGAGTGTCACTAAGTAACAGATTTTTTGATAGTGTTCTTCTGCTGTTAGTTGGGACAGCAGAGACTATAATACCAGAGACTATAATCACAATAGTAAGCTACATAGGTAGCAAATATGATGAACAAGGGTTAAAAGTGGCACATTCAGCCTGTTAGAGTTAACAGAAAGCTAAGAGTATTTGGAATATATCGTTAATTTTTCAAGGTCATGAAAGGGGATAGGATAGGTTTAGTGTTCTCTGACAAAAATAGCCTTTGTGGCCACTATCAGAGATAATATTATCTACTGGGTTCTCGTAGTTCTTTATACGTAACTCTGTTGTGGTTTTTATTATAGTGTAATTATTTGTTCACATTTTCTTCCATTCTAGATGTAGGCTTGTGAACGCAAGAACTGCCATCTTTTTATCCTAGCACCTTTCATCGCCTCTGTACATATACTATGAGTTTATATTATATTATAATTATTTGTTCATGTTTTCTTCCATCCCAGATGGAGGCTCTTGAGGGCAAGAACTGTCATCTCTTTATCATAGCAACTTTCATTATCTCTGTCCATATAGTAAGAGTTTATGAAATATTTATAAGTTAAATGTTTTGGATAGATCTTTATTCATTTATTCATTCATTAAATCTACAAATATATTTTTTGCAGTTTGCAGGCATTAGAATTATGAAGGTGAACAAATTCAGATACCCCTGCCCTCAAGAACAAACAGCATGAATTTGTCTAGGATGTTCTGTTGGCTCCCTTTGTTGATCATCCTTTTATTTTGCACTAATCTAAAGTTCAAGGAAGAAAAATAATATTTTTCAATTAAAAAATTTGTGGAAAATAAGTCGACTCGTAAATATTTGTCACTAAGAGAAAGCAAAGTAGTAAAGTCGTTTCGAGGTATTGGTTGTCTTTGTATAGGAGTAAGAAGATCTGCCAGATTGTATAAACAACATCTGGCCGTGAATCCCAGACTACAGAGGAAAGAACATATTAGGGCCTTAGTGAAATACATCAAATGGAGAGCAGTGGCAGCAAGTGTAGATAATTTCTGTTGGTGTAATTTCAGTAAAAAAAGCATCTCCAAATGAGATATGACATTATGTTAAAAAGTAGAAATGAACCTTAACAAGGTAAAGAGCAAAGGGGGCCAAAGAAATGACAATGAAAATTTGAGCAATATTAAGTTGACTGTTCATTGTCCTATATAGGCAGGTTTCCTTTTGAGGTCAGGTGTGAATAAGGCTTGCAGCAAATTTGGTCTTTTTGCGGGCTTCTTCTGGTTGGAGTGGCATTGTTTTGACAGATGGATATTACCAATTGAAAGACATTTTCTGAAAGGAAAAAGCATCCAAATCTACATTTGAAAAATTTCTGCAGTATTTTAGACATATAAAATAACGGTTAAATTATTCTTTACTTTGTTATTTTAGCTATATTTTTATATCCCTTTTTGATTAACCTATAGTTATACCTTAAGATTAATGATATTTGTTTTTACTCTCAATTTATTATAAAAACTTCTGACTTTTAGATTTTATATTATAGTAATACCAAGATATAAAGTTCCCTAATATATCTCCCTTATTTTTAACCTGAATTGCATTGATGGGAAAGAAAGTAAGTTATAATAATATAGAATTTAGTGTCCAGCTATTGACAACTGTGGAAATCATCTGGCTAATATGAACTAAACCATCCATTTTTATGGCACATCACTTTGTTTATTTATAAATCTTAAGAGTTTTTCTCAGTATGGGATGTTTCTTTTTAACCTACTGTGAGTCAGTAATGGCCTCTTTGGCAGTAAAGGCAGTTTTGTTTGTTTGTTTTTTTCCCCTGCGCCCAAACTGAGTAAGTATATTCTCTTGCTTGCTTCTTAATAAGAGTCTAGTGGTACTCCATGCATCTCTCCTAAACAATATCTGCCAGTAAATGGTCCCACTGGCAAGCCTTCCTGCTCATAAAATGTCTCTAGTGATTAGCTGTCCTTGATGGAGCAATTACAAAGCCTGAGAAAATGTTGTATTATGGGTTATATTACCCTCAATACAACATTTTCTCAGCCTTTATAAATTCAGGAAAAAGTATTTTTAGACCTTCCCAAATATAACAAGATGAGCAATAAATGAATATAACTGCTATATTCCAATTCCTTCTAATTCCAATAAGCCCCTAAAGATAATGTTTTTGACCCCAGGCTAATAAGACACACATCTTTCCTGTAGTAAAAGAGATCTCTCTTTTTATCATGCCCTGTGTAATTCCTCAGTGACATGCATTTTCAAGAAGGCTGAGTAAAAATAAATTAAATGACCTCTCCAAAGTTGGACTCCACATTAGTTTCGCTTGTGCTAATGGGGTCCAATAGGCATGGTCTTTCAAACTTGTTCTCGTGTTGTCTATATATGTTAGTTGAATTCTGGCTTTCTGGCTCAGCATGATGCAGGACTATAACGTTTTAGAATTTCAGTGCAAGGAAAGCTTGTTCCCAACTATTCTTGCGGTAAGACATATAAACAAATATATTAGTAACTTTGTTCCACAGATTTCCATTATGCAATATTTCTACATCAGTATACTTGTTAACTGCATAGAAAATGGAGACTTGTGGTAGATTTTATTTACTAAAGCACTTGCTGCTTCAAACATGATGAGTGGACTTTAGAATAACTTAACAGTAAAAATAATTTCGTAATAGCAAAGATAATATCTGAAGAACATTCATTGATAGTCACTTTCATTCGTTTGTAAAGAAACACCAAAACTTTGTGTTTTGTCCTTAATATCTTAATTATGCTTCTTATGGTAGAATATCTGATTTTCCTTTTTTCTCCTGTGATTATGTTACAGCTTCACTTAGGCACTAGATTTTATTGAACCAGTTATTTATTTATAAATGCTTTGACTTGGTCTATTTTTAGATATGCTCTTTTATCAACATTTCCCAAAGTGTACCCCACAGATGTTAATAGGCTAGGTTAAATAAAGTGGAAAGGTTTTTCTTACTGAAGGATAAGTCATTTCTATTACTAGTATATGTAACAGCAATATGTTTGCTTATTCTGTGATACTGGTTTCTCATGGCATGCTGTTTTATCCTTTACTATTACTAAAATAGCAGTCATATTTTTGTTTTCATGGAATCATACAAGATCAGTAGATATTTAAGTCAGTTGACGAAGTCCTCAGTATGTAAAAAGGCAGGCCTAATTTTAATCAATTATTTGAAACTATTTTTTTCCTGAATTATTTATCTTTAGAAAATATATTAATTGGTATTTTTTTTTTCAATTGGTATTTTTATAGGATTAGGAAGAAACTTAGAAAATTTACAACTCTTTCTGGTTCCATCCTTCTGGGATTTTTTGGTGACAGTCAAACCATGAAACAAGTATCTATGGACTACTCTCTGTATAGCCTGAATGTCCAAACTATAAGAAGGTTCAAGTATCTTAGCTGAGGGGCCTTGTCAGCTAGAAAATTGTTGAGATCATTTTGAGGTCAGGAATGTGGAGGTCTGAGTGCTGATTCCTAAACTAAGGGAGATAATTTAAGAAGAAAGCAAAAAAGAGAGAGAAACTTGTTTTGAAAGATTGAGAGATTATGCAAAAGATAGTGACATATTTTCCTTTAAAATTTTGAAGATTTCTTGCTTGGGTGAACCTTACTATTGGTAATAAACCTGTGATGGGATATTTAAGAAAAACCCTAAGTTTTTAGGTAAAATTAGAATAAGGAAGAACCTTTAATCTGCCCTTGAAAATTATACAGTCCCTTTCAAAATCACTATTAAGTGCTGCCATTTACAAAGGTAGGCTTCTTTAATTCAGCTTGCTTTTTTGCAGATATGAGCATTCAAGATATTAAGAGGACTCTGAAAATTGTGGTGCATTTATCTTTAAAGTTTTTTTTAAAAAATATATTTTCCAGTTTTATTTTATGATGTTTATTAGAAAGTATGATTGCTATGGGTTTTTATTTTTTCCATTTTAATCCCAGTTGTAGGTTAAATATTACTTGGGTCTATTTTAACCATTATAATGTAATTCCTCTGGAGATTAATTAGCCTGTTTTATAACTTTCAGAACATATTTAAAGCCTGCCTGGCCTGGGTAACAAGATGATGGTTTTGGCTCAGTATGGCATTCATTATCTTAGACCATTTAATTCGTGTTTAGTAGCTGAGCAATTGACTACCATTTGGTTTTCAAAAGAAACCCACCAATGTGGGTGGATGAAAAAACAAAAGTAGAAAAGTATCCCAGGGTATTGTAGATAAGAGATCATTCAGATTAATATTTCAAGGCGGAAAAAAATCATACTCATGCATTGAGATTAAAAATTGATCCCCTCACCTGGGAAGGGCTTATGCAGTTTTTTGATGGGCCCTCTGTTTTTACCTTTCCCTTTCTTCCTTAATTCCCCCCTCTCTTTATGGAACTGTATATATCTGGCTGTATGATTGGGTTGCCAGAGTATTAACCCATAGTGATCTGGCAACTATAATATTTGAAGTTCTCTAACTTGATTTGTTTTGACACATACATCTAGAGGGGAGGGAAATATTATGGTAAGTAGTCACACCTAAGGAAATTTATGACCTGTTTGGATTGGGTGATCATGTATTCCAGTTTGCCTGAGGATAGTCTCACTTTACATCTGTTACTTACGTGTAATTATTGATAACTCCTCCTTTTAATCTCAGAAGTGTTCTGGTTTAGATGATGAATTTTTATGGCCACTTTATATTTTTATAAATGGTATTGGTTTATTTCAAATATCAGTCTCTAGAGTTAGGAGTGATATTAACTGTACAAGGAACAATTGTCTGGTTTTCATCTTCCTCCCTGAAGTTTCTCTGAGGTTCTCTTTTGTGCTATTAACATGACTGTTTTTACTATTATTGACTTAAATTTATGCTGTCTCTTCCATGACTATTTCCATAACATATTTGGTGCCATTCTTAGACTTTGAGCTCAAATTGTGATAGTGAGTAAATGGCTTTGGCATTGTGGTTGAAAAGCTGAATTAGTTGGGGCCCTTTGTGGCCTGAGAGAAATTAGATTTCTGGGCAGTTGCACTTATTTGCAGGGGATGAAGGGGTGAAATGAGGATAAAAGGAAGAGAGATTAGGAGATTGGGCATTAAATTCTAAAAATAATTTTGTTTAAATATTTAAGTTTGTTTTGGGGCGTGGTGAGTTGGTGGCATTTTGTGCTACCTTGACTTACTGCTATAAAATTCACTTCAGAAATTAGGGATTTAACATAAATAAAATACGTTAAGTCCTAAGCAAATCTATCCCGGTTCCCAATTTTGTATATTCTAATATGTATCTGTTTATTACTTCATGTGAATTGTATTATATTCAAAATATAAAATGATAATAATGCTTATGTGATTTGTAATTTTTAAATCATTAATATTAATGTTCTTAATCAAATTACCTATCATTTCACTGGATGTGGGGAAGTTTAAACCTGTATAGTGAAATAGAACCCATTTAAACTGGCTAATAATTCTATGGATTTTCTTTTACAGGTCATGTAATGTTTGCAGAAATAAAAATGGAGAATGGAAAGTCGAAAGGCTGTGGAACGGTCAGATTTGACTCGCCAGAATCAGCTGAAAAAGCCTGTAGAATAATGAATGGCATAAAAATCAGTGGCAGAGAAATCGATGTTCGCTTGGATCGTAATGCATAATTTCAAACCATGGTTGGAACATTCCTACATCTGTTTTGCTGAATCTCCTAGTAAAAGTCATTTTTTAAGTAATACTGTATGCTTACAAAAGCTGTAAAAATGTACTTTTAAAACTCCCACCAGCTTTTAACAGTATAATGTTAAAAATATACTGTGATTTTTGTTAATCTCAAGTTTGGGTTTTTAAAGACAGCAAGTCTGGTCATTCAGTTTAAATGAATGGTTATACTGTTTTTAATGAAACAAGCCATTTTCTTCTTGTTTTCAGTACTATATAGTGGGATTTGTTTGTTCTAGTTTCCCCAGCTTTTATCAACTTATTGTGAGGTAAAACATAGATTTTTTTTTTTAAAACTTCTGTTTTATAATATGTAATTGCTCATGAGAAGAAAGGGCTCAGACAAATTAGGATGTGATTTTGGTTGGTTTTGAGTTACTTTGGTGATGAAGAATTACTGTGAGTTTTAGATTCTGAAGTTCAGGATGTTTTTTATTTGATTTAAACGAAGAAATGGATTTTTCCCTCTCTTCCCCTCCCTGCCATTCACATTTCCCACATAACACTATTAAAAATATCAACCTCCACAACCCCTTATTTTATTATTTCCAATAATTCCAAGTTCATATAGAATCGATAGTGTAGCAAGCCCCAAGTATAATAATAGGCAAACTCCTCCCAACTTTTTGTCTAGTTTCCAGCCATTGAAGTGAACTGCTAAAAAGAGAAAAATAATTGAAATGTTGAGAGAGATGGTTATGTAAGTTAGTCCTCTGCTGTTCACTTCTATAGGAGCTGATACATTTATAAATGCAGTTTTAATAAACCATGGAACGCCAAGACATAGCATATCAAATACATTGGATCCCACGATGTTAGACATAGCCATGTCTCCTTTACCTACATAAGAAAAACATGTTGTTAAAATATGCATACCAGTACTGTATTTTATTAATAGTTTTCATAAGGAAAAAAACACTGGATACTTTTTGTTGTTGGTTGGTTTTGGAATATTGTTATTAGAGCAAAAGTCTTATTGAGTTTGTATTTCAAAATTTTTCTTGGGTTAGTATTTATAGTTTAACATTTATTTAATAATAATTATCATTATTTATTAAACCATTTTTCAATAAGGTATGTAGCTTACTCATTGCTTTTCATTCAAATTTAAATGGTTAATTACTATTTGATGTACATTTCAGGTGAATATGATTTGGGGGATTAGAATAAGTGAAATTAATCTATTAAATAGTAAACTCTTGCTCTAGAGTCACTTTTTTTTTCCTTCAAAGTATGTTACTGAGGAAATAAATATTTTTAAAGCTACCTTTACTCAGTATATTCCAGCCAGGATTGAAGAATGGGCACTGCAGCTTGAGGGATCTAGTTTCTTACCTTTTCTTGCAACCAGCACACTTGAAATTGTGTCTGGTATGCTTGTTCCTGCTGCTAATAAAGTAAGGCCCATTACTGTATCTGGAATTTCTAGTGTTTCCCCTGTAATAAACATAGACATTACAAGTTACAAATCTTATAGATTGATTAACCAGTCTTTACAGATATTTCCTTCTTGAACAAAAATAAAATAGGCACATTTAGATTTCAGAACCAATATGCGTTTTACTTAGTTTTTAGCTAGCAAAATATTTGAATCAGGTTGGTAATTTGGGCAACCAATGTAGCACAGATTTTTAAGAGAAGATATTTAAAGATATTTAACAGCCAAAATACTACCAATGAGAAATTACCCTATTTGGTATTCTTATAGAAGTTGTAGAGGAGGTCCACCCTTTTTCCTATCAGGGCTGTCGTTTAATACATGCTAATGAGACTGATCATTCTCTCATTTTCTTTTCTAAAACAGTTTCCTTAAAAGTAGTCAGAGTTAAGCAAATTACTTACAGCTATCTTTAAGCTATAAATGTGTTAACATGTATATATACATTTTTAAAGTTCTGCTTTAGTGATGTACCTTAATTTAGTGTTTTCTTTGGGAAAGTCCATAAATCTCTTGAGGAAAACAAAACCTATTTGTTTTCTACTTGAGTCTTTCTAACATACAGTCCCCAATTTAATACTTCTGTTAAATTTGATGTCAGTTCAACGTTTTTCAGAAATGTATTCATTATGGGAAACAGAACCAGAGGGAAGTTAAAAAAAGATATTTAACTGTTTTTTTAATGTTGTAATTGAAAACTTGGTTTAGGATCTTTTTCTTTTTTTTCCCTTAAAATGCCAATTAAAAGAACTTAATTAGAAAGTTGCTTATTTATTGCATGCTTACATATTGATTCTCAAATTGGAATTGGTTAATTTTTGTTACTGGCTTTGTTGGAGTTCATATGTACATAAATTACACTAATATTTACATCTTGGTAGCTGTTCTGTGATCTATTACTTGATTTTGCTCTTTTTATTTTCCTAATATCAAATGTTCTGGCTGAAAAAATTTGGATAGATATAACATGCAAGCTAATTGGACTTTTTATCATTCTAAAAAATCTCTAATATTTCACATTTTGCTAGTATATTATTCTAAGACTTATATATTATATTTTAATTTGAGAAAAGTCAAGGATAAGCAGTTTTGGTTTGGTTGGTTTGTTTGTTTTTTGTGAAGGGCAAGATAGTAATTACTTTGCTAAAGAGTTGCAGTTATTCAGCTCCACCAGTGTAGTGTGAAAGCAGTCACAGATAATATGTGAATGAATGGGCCTGACTATACTAATAAAAATAAGCTGGGTAATTTTGGCACAAACAGTAGTTTGTTCACCTCTAATATGAGTCAATTTAGGTTAACCCTTTTGGGAGAAGTTCCTGATTTTTTGGTCTATGTTTATAAATTAGTTTTTCCTTTGGGGACTAGAGTAGATTATGGCCAGCAGTAACAGTTAAACAGTAATAGTTAAGTCTTAATTTATAAAGGTAGTAGAAACCTACAATGAAACTTTATTTTATACCCTTTTCACTCATTTCATAGTATGTTTATTTTGCCATATTCTAAAGCAAAATAAAATATAATCCAGTTAACAGCACCCATTGTTTTCCCAAAACACTGGCTCCTTGCTCTGTTTTTCATTATGAAATGGAATTCAATATGAGGAGTTTATTGTGGACCCCATGCAATGTGATTTAATTATTATCATAATAGAAAGACATCCCATGAATTTGATTGCATTTTTAAGATGATCCCTTGACTTGTATCCTAGAGTATATAGCAGTGAGAAATATAATTGATATGCAATATGCAACTCACAAAACCTGAGTGATCTTGTTGTTATTAATGTATTAATATTTAATCATTTAGTAAATAGCACTAATCTTTAGTCTTGTTGAAAAAGAAATTTGCTGCCTAGCTAGACTACTTGAAGTAAACATATGCGATTTGTTCTCATATGAAATTATTTTCTTTTTAAATTGTGCTATTGTGCTTAAAATACATACCAGTAATTGTGACCATCCAAACCAGGATATATGTAAATGCAGATATCCATAGTGCAGACATGAAAAAGGTTATCACAAAGTAGTTTTTCCAAAACGTTTTTCTACAATCTGGTGTGGTTAGAAAAAGTAATATAATAATGGGAAGAGATAATACCCAAAAAATTCTTTTTAAGTCTGCTTCAGGCATGTTGAAAACACTTGGTGGATCTGTTGTGGAAAAATTAAACAATTTTGAGTTTTCTAAAATTGCCAATTAAGTTAGAAATGCCCATTTAGAAAGCTATATTGAAATAAATTAGCTGTATCAGTTTTTAAAAGGCTACTTAAAACAGTTGCAGACCTCATTACTGATATTGTTGGCAAAAGGAAACTAATTGAAACTTTAGGGCAAATAATGTAAGATGTGATACTCAGCATTTCTTGATTTGGGGCCTTAAATACATCAGAATGTCTTGGCTCACTCGCTAAATTATGTTAAACATAGTGTTTATGAAGTATCAGTTGGCTTTTTCTTGGTTTTCTACAATGCGGATTGTCTTCAGTGACCATTTGCTTATGGGATTAACTTGACTTCTAACCCAGGTACTGGAATTGTCTCCACTATGTTGATGGTGCCTCTGCCTGCGCTATGTATCAGGTAATGCATACTTAGGGAATATAAAACGGTTTTAGCATAATCCTTTTATCAAGTTGCATATTTCATTCTACTTATACTTATAAGTGGGGTTTTTCTTGTTTGTTTCATTACTCTTTTATTTACTAAATTCAGCCTTTACCAAATTCTTACAAAGAACGTTAAGAAAATAGAAGGTAGTATATTCTACAGTGTACCTTATGAAAGTTGAGTATGTTCCTTTATTCAGTTTAAGTTAGTGGAAGACAAGGATAATGATAATATATTGGATAAATGGGGGAATTTAAAATTGTTTAAAATTTGTATGGCATTGACAAAATAATGTACTCATATATGAGATCAAATCACATTACAAGTAATGCTAGTAAAATAACTCATTAAAAAATCTGCCAAGCCTTAACCAGTGTGCCATTAAGTCATATTAGAAATAATTTTAATGCAATCAAAGAATTTGGACTGGTTCTTTTTAATTTCTTGTTACAAAATTTAACTTAGAGATCCATAACTCTTGTACCTGAAAGACTAGAAGCTATACTTTTTGTAAGAAGGGGAAAAAGTGATGTTTTAAGTTTTTTAAATAGTAAATTAGAACAAATTCCCTTACTAATGCACTTAGTTAAAATTAGTATCATTGTATACAACGACTTCATAAAAAACCCACAAACTTAAAATTCTGGCCCTAGCCGAATTTGACTTCCTACTGAACATATTTATCTAATGTTTTGCTACTGCTTCAAATGACGTTTAAACCTTAACTATTTTCTTCTTTCTTTTCTTCCAAACCAGGCTCTTTCCCGGAATTTACAGTTTTACAAGTGGTGCTCCCATTTTCTCAGTCAAGATCAAAACCTTGGAGTTGGTCTTTTTTCCCTTTTCTGGCTCTGTCTAGTCCCTCAGTTGACAAGTCTTGCCGATGCTTTCTCTGTATTGTCTCACATCTGTTCTCTTTTTTCCCACTGCTTTTACTCTACCTAGGCATCTAAGTGAACACATTAGCTAGATGTGTTCTGTAAGATCTCCTTGTCTCTTACCTAATATTTCAGTTCTTCTATGAACATTAGTTCAGGATAATATTCCTAAATTAACAGTTGTAATAATTTCCCTCCTCACAAACCTTCCAAGATTCTTAACACCAGCATTTAAGATGCTTCGTATCCTATTCCTTTCTGTCCATCCTTCCTCTGCTTCCTTACTGTGCATATGCTGTGTCATATATTAATACTTTACTGTCTACATCATTGATACAATATAAAGACTTCAGTAGCTATTACTTATTGGTCATAATATCAGGTCATTAGTTAAAATCTTACCTGTCCGGCAAGGCTCAGTTTAAATGCTTTGTGATTATCTCCTAACTCTCTTCACTAAGTTTTGTACAATCTGTTCTATTTATGAACCACAGTTACACTTTATCTTTTTATGGTACTTATATACCTTCATATTTTAGTTGTTTTGCTTTCTTTTCCCTATAACATTTGAAGTTCCTTAAGGGTAGGGACTTCCTCTTTATTAACTCTTAATCACCTCATCTTTTACATAATAAGAACACAATACTTGCCGAATTGAAATGAGATGCTTAAGTTTTTCTAGACTTAATGGTGGGCAGGATGTAGTTATTACCTTCAGAAACCTGACTAAGACCATGTAAACTTATAGAGAGCTGAGAGTAGCCAGAATCTTCATGAAATATTCCACTATCAGTTCTTGATTGCCGACGAATGAATGGTTGACCCTCATCTTCCCATCCCATCAGTGGCTGCTGTTCACTTCTCTCCTCCATAGCTTTGGCAAGACAGGCGCAGCAAGGACTGCATTTCTTTATAATATATTGGTTAATTTTAATGTCAAAACACAGCACTAAGACATACAATCCGTATATCAAAAGTAATAAAGTTCCTTCATACCTATAGATTAAAGAAGAGAAATTTGTGTTTTTAAATTAAAAACAAAAGTCATTTTAGAGTTAATAGCTTTTGGGCAGTATCTATCTAATGATTTTCTAACAGAAACAGCATTAGAGCAATCAAACATTTCTAGGTATTTTTTGTTTTGTAGATTTTTCCAGTTATAACATTATTGTATATTTATTGATAAGAGCCTGATACTTCTTTCTGTATTTAAAAAAGAGGATTATAATTCATTGTCTTTATGTATAAATTCTTTCCAAATGATAGACATAAAAAATTCCTTGAAACTAATAATTGGAGATTTTCAAAATAAAAGTAAAACGTAAAAAGTGAAATAGTGGTGGGCATTTTCTACCTCAGTTCATTGGCATCATACATTTCCCAAATACATAACAACTATAAGAGAATATAATATCTGTTAATTCATTTCAACTATGTCCATTCAAATTTTCTGGTATAGGAACTTTGTGTAAAATATTCAGAATATATAAGGCTTTGGCTGGGGCTTTTCAGTTTGTTATACAGAGATTTTTTTGATGATTGTGATGTAACTGAATTTGGTTTGTATTCACAAGAAAATAAGGACATTATAAAAAATTACTACTTAGGTAACAAGAACTGTTTATACTCTGGCAGTTAGCTAATGTCATCACATTTGAACCTTGCATTTACTTTTTATTTTATAGCCATAAATCTCTCTCTGCTACAGCTGAAAGAACAGAGTTCCTGATTTCCCTAATGGTGGGAGCCTTAGCTTGGATACCCTCACAGTCACTGTCCCTTACAGACAGCTGCTGAATTCCAGAAGGATTCTCAGTTTACCAACACAGTCTGTCTTTGGGGAAAAGACTAGATGTAGATGACTGGATGATTAATTTAGAAATTCTGCTCCCTGTTAGATTTTCAGTTTCTTAATAGCAGGTATTATACAGTGTTCTTAAGTTGTGTTACCCCAGATGGGCACCATTTATATTGTTTTCTATTTCTCTGATGTCCTCTGGGGGTTGTGCAGTGTACAACCTGTGGGGCTGTGAGTTTTACATTTCTTTATCCCTTATGATGCCTAGCATAGTAATAGACACCTAGTAGATCTCTGGTGCTTATTAGTTGAAAAAGTTGATGTCTGTTCACTAAGTTGCCCCCTTCATTTTCGTGGATCAGCTGGGCACAGAGAGATTACAGGAAAAATAATTTTTAATATTGAAAGCTAAACATTGTTGGTTCTTAGAGGAAGAAGGCTGTAGTTCCTCCTGCTAAATGAGCATCAGAGAAAAATTTGGAGGAATATAAAGGGACTTCTTTACTTCCTACACCATCTTTCTCCAATCTTTTGTGACAATGACCACTTCTAATCAAGGCAAGGTAAGCAATAACCCAGCAGAAGGAAAAAGCCAACTGTTGGGACTTCAGCAGACAACAAAAGTTGGGAAACTTTCTAAACAGGCAGCCAGTGGGGAGAAGGAAGAGTGGTGGTCTCTAGTAACTAAGGAGACAAAAAAGGAGACTGAGGTGACTAAAAAGAAATTGCAAAGTAATGAGAAGAACCCACCTAGTAGTATAATGAGCAAGTTAGTTCAGAGACTCATTGGAATATGGTGTGGAAGTGGCAGATTGAGTGAAATAACATTTCTGAACAAAAAATTACTGAACCATCAGAATTTCATAAAATCCCTCTCCGTAATTGTATTTTGTATAAGAGTAACAGTTATCTCAAGCTTACCAGTAAACTTGGTTGTCAAATATTATGCCAAGAACTGCTGCTACGCTAATTGCATATGCTGCACAGTCTCTGAATAGGGGCCAACATGAGAGTGTTGAAACCTGTAAAATGATAGTGAATTTATTGTTTCCATTATAGTGTAACTTCTTCAAGTACAATGCTTAGTTTAATACTAAAATTGCGTGTATATTTGTAGTTATATATTGTTACCTTTTGCATATTGCTTAGAGGAAAAGGAGTTTTAAAGAACAATTGTGTTTCTAAACCTACACTGATTTTCATAAATTTGACCAAGAGCTATTTGTGGGTTAACTTTAAATTGAATACATGTTTTTCTACTGATTAATAAATTTGATTGAACACATTACTAGTGCCTTGTTGTTTGTCTCAGACTATGAATAGTTATTTTTAGAATCTGTCAAGACAAAAAATTTTGTTGAATGGAGTTTTGCTTACATACCACATTAGACAGCAAGCCACAGGCTGCACAGATGCCAAGGAGGTTATAAATTGCAGATCCAAGAATGGTGCTAATGCCAATATCTCCCTTTGTGATAAATACACCTATGTGCAAGATAGTAGTAGCTAAGTTAGTGTTAACTTGAATAGAATAAAATCACATTGAGTAAGCAAAAAGTATAAAAAGCAATATTTACCTAGGAAAGCAGTAACTAATTCAGGAGCTGAACTACCCGCTGCCATGAAAGTTGCACCTGCAACATCCTGAGACAATCCAAGGGCTGAACATAAATGAAATTATTGTTATGCCTGATAAAGTGAAAGAGTATGTCTTTATAACTAAATACAACAGGTACTCAAAGCTACAACTGTACACAAAAACACTAATATTGACTTAAGCTGGAAAACTAAAATATGATGGTTAAAAAATAAAGGAATCTATTGTCTTGGTTTCTTTATGAATTCATCACTTGATGCTTCTATAGAAAGGATGAGAAAGCCAGGAGACTATTGGAAGGAACTGCAGCTCAGTATCCTGAGTACCAAGATATGGGGTCTCTTGGAACCCAGAAAAGAGACTCCTTTCTAACTGGTAGGGCTTGAGGTGAGTAGCAACAACATGATAATTTGGGAATCCTAACCCAACCTGAAAGAGGGGGTAAAAAGATAGTAGTAGTTTTTAAGATCTATAAATGAAGCTGTATTGAGCTTGTTCACAAATTTGCAATTTCAACCTTATCTAATTACAAACGAGAAGAAATTACTTGGTTAACTAAAAGCCCAATAAGTCTGATAATGTATAAATACAGCCTATTGATTTAAAACATGGACCTGTTAAAACTTGGCTCTAGAGTAGGAAATAAAAGAAAATATTTCAATACTATTCAAATAGTTTGTGTATATCTTCCAGACTTACAAGCATTCAAGTCCATTAACTTCAGTCATTGACAGGATGAAAGTCTTAAGAAATCTTTGAACCTTTCAATTTTAGAGCCAAGGGACCTAGTTTGTAAAGGAAAAGAGAAAGCCTTGAAGAAACTACTCTGTCTTTGCTTTGAGAAAGTTGAGATAAGGTGGCATCAGAAATCTCTAACCAGGCCTTACTGGTAAGCTAACTAGTCAGTAGAGGTAACATGCTAGATGTTAAATTATTATTATCTACCCTAGGTCACAAAGTGAATGTCAAAGTCAGGTTTTCAAGGCTTGATGGTGGTTATTTGTTGATGTTTGTTGTTGTTTACTATACCTTTGGATGCTTGATAGTTAAGTTTTCCCAGACCTTCAAACTCTGGTGTGCTTGTTTGAGTCCCTGTTATAGGTGGTCATTATTTCCTTCTTATTCTTATCTGTGGGACTGTCACCCGTTACCTGCTCCCAGGTCCATCTCATTTTCCACTCTGCTGGGACATTGGCCCTTGAACTTACTGATTCCTTTTTTTTTTTGTTTCTTGGTGTAGCAGATTGTATTTTACAATAATAGCTACAATATTTCTGCCCCACATGTGTTTTCATAACTTTTCTATCCCCTATCAAAAAAAAAAAAAAAAAAAGGGAATCTGTCTTCACCTCCTGAATCTGAATCCACGTTTGTGACTTTGACTAATGAGTACGGCTTTGGCAGAGCCATTTATTTGTGAGGCTAGGACATAAAAGGTGATACAATTTCCTCTCTTGGGACGTTTGTCCTAAGCCATCACATAAGGAGTCCTGCTACCTTGAAACCCCCATACTGGAGAGACTTCATTAAGACCCCATAAAGAAATAGAGATGCCTGAGGAACTTTGGCTGTTTCATTTCCCAGATTTGAGTCTTCCCGGCCTAGGTGCCAGAAATGTGAGGGAGTGAGCTTTCAGATGATCCCAGCCCCATCCTCTGACTGTAACTGCCTGAGAGAGAGCCTGAGCAAGAACCACCTAGCTGAGCCCAGTAAACCTCCAGGAGTGTGAAAGGTAATAAAGTGGTTTGGGGTGATTGGTTTAGCAGCAACATGTAGTCATCTGGCTATTGTTCATCTATTTGTTACATTTATTGAGTACGTACTATCTGCCAGATGTTTTTTTATGTGCTAGGGATATGGCAATGAATAAAACAGACATGTTCCTGCTCTCATGGAGCTTTAACTCTAGTGGGGGGAAACAGACAAACCAGATAAAATATGTATTATGTTAGAGATAAGTACCAAGGAGTAAAGGCAGGGAGTGGGAATATAAAATGTCATGGAGAAAGGATTGAAAGTTTAGATTGAGTAACCAGAAAGGAGTTAACTGAGAAAGTAACTAAAGACTTTGAAGTGAGGAGCTAGCCACTTGTATACCTGGGATAAGAGTATCCTAGGGAGAATAATTGACTGCAGAGGTTCTGAGATGGAAGGTAGCATATATGTTCAAGAAACAGAAGACCTGTGTGTCTGGAATGAACAGTGTGAAGGGAGAGCAGTCGATGTTGAGATAAAAGGTAATAGAGATGTGAGGCCTTATGGATCCTAGTAAGGACTTTGGCTTTTATTCTGAAAGATACGGGAAGTGGTTGGAAAGTCATCTACATACTGCCTTCTGATGATACCAGCCCCAGTCATTAGTTTGATCCCTCAGGGTTATTTGGTCTCAGAGGCCCAACTAGCTCTAGTGCAGCTGTTTTGACACCTGATAAACCATGGTGAAAGGTTCTCTCAGGATAGTTAGAATTATCTAATCCAGGCCCTTTATTGAATATCTCACTATTGCCTTTGGTCATGTCACTTGAAGAACATCCACCTGCATTGACTGATGAAGAGAGAGAAATGATGATCTGTGTAGCTTACACTCTGTCTTAGTTTTGTGTTGCCATAAAGGAATACCTGAGGCTGGGCAATGTATAAAGACAAAAGATTTATTTGGCTCATGAAGCTGATGTCTGGAAAAACTCAAGACTGGGCATCTGATGAGGGCCTCAGGCTTCTTCCACTCATGGTGGAAGATGACAGGGAGCCAGTGTGTACAGAGATCATATGGGGAGAGGAAGCAAAGAGAGGGGAGGTGCCTGATTCTTTTTAACAAACAGCTCTGGAAGGGAACTAGGAGAGAGAGTGAGAACTCACTCACCCCCAGGGAGAGCATTAATCTACTCAGGAGGGATCTACCCTCCTGACCCAAATACCTCCCCACCTACAACACTGGGGATCAAATTTCAACAAGAGGTTGGGAGGGGCCAAATATCTGAACCATAGCACATTTCATAGTGTTTCTTTTCTTGGTGAGAGTGCATGTATACATATAATCACTCCAGCCAGTATGTGTGTGTATATGTACACACACACACACACACATAAATACACATAAATATATATACTATATTCTTATTACAACTCTGTGATCTGTAGTAAGAACAACTGGCCATAAAAATAGAACAAAAAGATAAAGCAGCCTGCTCAGTGATTAACATTTTTTCCATTTTAGGAATTTACTTCAAAATAATATATACCATGTATACATTCATGGTATACAATTCTCTTTCATGTATATAATTTAGTATTAATAATATCAACTATCCTCAGTTGTGAATGGTGGTATTCCATTTTATGGATAAAGAAATAGGTCCAGGAGGTTAAGTAATTCAAAGTCACATGGATAGTAAGGGTCTTAAATGTAGGGAGTTAGAGCATAAACCCTGTGTCTATTGATTCTAGGTCCAGTGTTTCTGTTTTACCACAGAAACCCAATACAAAAATGGCACTTAGGCCAATTATAACTTGATGGGTGATTGAATCATTTTTTAGCCCCTCCTTCATGGCTAAACACGCCATTCCATTTTTTCCTAGGGGAAAAAGTAGTTACTAGGAGTTAGGAGTACTTTGGAAGTTTTGTAGCATATTCTAGAGAATTTATAAATTTAGTGCTACTGGGTATTATCATGAATTATCTTCCCAAATCAAATTAGGGCTAGCTAATCTATGGAAGAAAATGAAAAAGAACAGAACGCATTATCTTGAAATAACTGTCCAAACTTGGTGCCCCCTGAAGATTGACCAATCTTTGTTAGCACTAGCCGAAGAATGCTACTTTAGAAAAATTCAATCTCAAGAAAGAGAAAAGGTGATCCATTGGGCTGTTGCAAGGTAGAAAAATAGGTGGCTCTTTAGAACTCTTTCCATCCCAAACGGCAGTAAGAATGAAGCTTGTTGCTATTCACTCAGCTCTAATTGAATTGTGAAAAAAAGATTTTGTGTAGATGGATGTATAAAACTTTGAAGATATTTTAACAAGTTGTATCTTGAGGTTCTAAGAATATTTTGTTGAATGGTTTATACCTTTGAACTTTAGAATAGATTGGCTTTGTCTTCCCTGACCTTTTGGGTAGAATTTCTCTCTGCTATAGTTTATTATTAAAGATAAATTTTTCCGTTTTTGTTTTTCCTCTATCACTATTACTCTCCTCCCCGCCCCCCACCCACTCTAAAGAAATAATCACATTTCCTTCAGGGTATAGTAGCAATGTTCAAGATGAGATTTCTCTTTAGGTTTAGGTACTAATACATTGTTTTTATGAAGTGCAACTTCATTGTAATGAGCTCATTATTAAAATTCATCAGACTTTTTCTCAAATGTGTTCGGTGATGCCATGTTGGAAAGTTTATAACAATTTTTGAAAATCTTCTGGAAACATGATATAGTAGGAAGTGTATTAAACTATAACTGAGACCTGGATTCTGGTCTGCCAGTAACTTGATGAGACTTTAGATAAGTCACATAGACAAGCTTCGTATTTTGCAATCTGTAAAATGGAGAGTAGTTGGACTATACAATCTTTAAGGTATCATCTAAGTTTTTTAATCTTTACTCAAAATGTAGAATATGAATTCTTTTCCTTAAGACTCTATACCACTCTTTATTTTTAATTAAATTTCTTTTATAATTTAAAAAAACCTCAGTCCTACATTATTGAAAATTTAGAGGATGGAGAAGAAAATACAGGGAGGAAGAGTCACTTATACTTTTACCATTGTATTTTAACCACTGCTATCATTTTAATGTATTTCCAGTCATTTTCACAATGCACATTTTAATATAGTTACAACCATGCTAGATACAATTTGGTGTCCTCTGGCTCAATTTTTAAGTCTGCAAATTTTTGTGCTTTGTGAATTGATTAGAGTTTTGGGAACAATCAGAAGTCATTCAGACCCAACTCTAGTGACTAAGGTGAGCCGTCATGCTGACTAATTCTATTTAGGACCTAAAACGAAATGTGACAGCAAACTATTTTTTTTTTTATGATTTGCAAAACTGGTTCTGCAATTAATTTCAAATGTATTTCTAGAAATATTTTGAGTGAAATCAGCATCATTGTGCCCAGGGGGAAAAATAGTTACTGGGAGTTAGGAATACATATCTGCATGTATATGCTCTGTGTTGTCCAAACCTTACAGTTACCTGAGTTTTGGATCCATAACTTGTCCAAGGTCACAATGCAGAGGTGGGATGGGAACCTAGATCTTTTTTGACACCAAGAAGCTGCTCTTTTGGCTATCTTTGTGGGCAAAGTAAAGAGATTAATATATAGCTTTATCATTATTATTATTATTATTGTTACTTTTTCATGAAATAGTGTCTTGGTAATACACAGACTACTTAGCACTTACTTAGATCCTTATGTATGGTGTAGATTTAGCTGCAATCCAAGGGGACTACAATTTAGATCAGAGAGAAAAGAACAACAAACAGGATGAAATGCTCTTAGGAGGATGGGTGTCTGTGTAACAAGGAGGAAGCAGTATTCTTAGATGCTTTGTTCTTTGGGAAGTTTTTGCTTCTGTAAATTTCATGAGGATTAAGAATCAAACAATCTTCTGAAACTGTAGACTATCCAAATGCCATACTCACAGAATTATTCAACTCCCACTTTTACCAATTTGGAAACAATTCTACCTGGAATTAAAACTTGCATTTCTTTCTTATTGTCTGTTTCTGAAACATGAAGTAGGACACAGGCAAATATTAGTTCAAAGGAGAGTGAGTAAAAATAGTTTTTTAATAAAAATGTAAATATTTTATTTAAGTATATTTCCCCCAAATCTTATGAAGATCATTTTTACTTAAGGCATATTATAACTCAAAGGTATAAGCATGGTGGAGGATTTTAATTTCTAATTGAATAGCATATTACTGTAACATTTAAAAAGGAAAATTTCATAGCTAACTTATTGTGGAATTTGGGCTCTATCAAATGACTGATCTTAAGGAGTTTTTAGAATTTTCTATATCTGTATCTTAGAAAAATATGAAGAAAGCTGCTCTAAACTGTGGTTCAAAACCTCTGAGATTCCCATTACATACCAAAAGGATATTTTGTTCTCATTTTATGTTAACTTTTGTAAAAATGAATTGCTTATAGAGATGAGTGATAATAGTCCTGTTTGGCCTTTAAGGTAATCTGGTTTATATTATATTTTAAACTTATATATATTTGTTTATATTTAAATTAAACATAATTTAAAAGTATCACTTTCTAACAATAAAAGATTGTTAAAGATGAAATAAAATGGTATGGGTGCTAATGTAAGAGAAATAAAAAGAACTTTAAACAGAATATTCCAGAGATATTTAAAGTATAGTTTAAAGTTGCCACATGGCTTATTAGATGAAATAAAAGAATGAATTTCATGAGCTTACTTCCTACCTTGTGAAATAGTGCTTGCTTTTAGTTACCTTAAACTTGATTTTCAAGCTTTAACAGATGCAATATATATTTGGTTATTTCCTCCAAACTTATTTATATTGACTTTGATCATTCACCTCTCCATTTTCATCTTTTCTGAGTAAAGGATCCTAACCTTTGTAGTCTGTTCTTATGTAAAAATGAATATTCAGTGAATGCTTTCTATGTGCTAGGTACCTGTGTAAGCAGTTCACTTATATTTTCTCATGTACTTGGCACACAGCGCTATGAACTAAGGACCATAATCATCCTGTTTCACAGCTAAGATAGCTGAAGCGAGAAAAGTTAAGCACTTTGCCCAAGGTTACAGAGCTAGCAAATGGGGGGGCCAGGATTTGAACCTAGGCTGTGTCTGGCTCCAGGGCGGGCACTTTCAACCATCTCACAGTAGTAGTATGGCACTAGAGCATAGGATGGCAGTGTTCCAGCATTGTCACTGACCATTCAGCAAGTATCTCAACATAGAGATATAGAAAAAATGGAAAATGCCCCAAGCAAACCATACCAGTTATGACTACACGGTAATGTAGCTAACTCACAAATCAAGTCACAGGTTCCTAAGATAGGCTTACATGAATGGCCAGGGGCCACAGAAGCTCCCTTCCCTGCATTGTTGTCATTTGGATTCCACTCTGTCTCTGTCTCTGTCTCTTTCTCCTGCACACACCCCTCAGAGTACTGCCCCCCGCCCCCAAGTAAGCACAACTGGTGGGTATAGGGAGCTGCCCTTGGATTTGTTCTCACTGTTTGACCTCTAGCTCCCTTAGCTCTAACTTGGCCCCAGATAATATACCCCCTCTGATCACATCTTTTAACCCTTTTCCCAGGACCTCCATCCTGTTTCCCACTACAGAAGCCAGACCATTTCTCAAAAGGTAAAATGCCCTGAACAACTAGAGTATGATATATTTTTCCCCTCTATAACATGGATTAATTTCACTTTAGGTGTCTGCATTCAGAGAATCATCATTAGCTTCTTTTCCTACAGAACCTAAATGGGGGTGGGGGGAAGGAAGAAGATGAGATTAAAGGGATAGCAACAGCATTTTCTTATATTGGTTCCACACAGAAAAGATGATGGTAGAATGTTTTAGGCTGCCTAACAGAGATACGTGCTTTTCTAGCTTTTCCAACGTTGAAGGGTGGAGAAGAGGTTGTGTGACTTTTGTGATCATGAGCAAGGAAAAGGAAAAAATCCTTGCTAGAAGCCTCTGGTGGTGAGCTCTAGGAAATATTGCCAGACCAACATCTATAGGTACAGAAAGAGAGGGCACTTTCTTGACTGAGCTGGGGCCCTGCCAGAGTGTCAGCAAGAGGCTCTGTTCTCCCCCACTTCCAACTCATCTCTGCTTGGAGACTCCAGCCCCAAGCCTCTCCTAGTCTTCACCTTGCTGAAGATCCTATTGCTGACCAAAGGAGCTCCTGTGGGGACTTGAGGAAGGAGTAATGGCCTAATGGGGCTGGGGTGGGACAGGGGCCTACGAATTCTCCCATTGTATCCTAGACTGGAACTCAGAAGATGTACCCCACAGAAAATTAGGGACTCGTGTATGATGATGAGGTTCCACAGTAGTACACTATAATCTCATGTCTATCTTAGACAAAATGTCTAGGCCTGGGAGCCTAATTACTATGGGCAAGTGCTTATAACATGAATTTGCAACCCCTATAGGTTATCAAAAGTCTATTTTTATAAATAATTCAGTGTATTTATTTTGTAGTCTACTTCCATGATTACAATGGATATTTGATATATTTTTTTTGGTCAAAATTTTCAGTGCTCTTGAGACGAAAACTTCTTATATGATTGTTCAAACAGAACAGTTCTGAAACAACCATATTATGGCAGCTAATCTCAAACAAGGATGTATAAAATTATATCACATAGCAGTTGAGATCATGCTTGGGTTTTGATATCAGAGAGATCAGGATTCTCTCTGTGTGACTGTGTGGGCTTGAGAAATTATTAATACCTACCATCTTGACTTTGGTTTTCTTATTAGCAAAACCAAAATATTAGTCTCTACTTTGTTGTGTTTTTGTAAAGACTAAATGAAGCCATACATGTATATATTTAGCATCGTGCTTGGTCTTCTGCAATTGTATCATGATAAGTAACTGATAAATAAATAATAACACTAGTACATTGTGGAATGCTTCAGTGAACTGTTTTGAGGATTATGTTAATAATTATTAATTGACAAAATGGGTGGAACTACTACAACTCAATGCTCATCAAGGAACTGTGGGGAAATGCAAAGTATTTGCAGACTCTTCTGAAGCCAGTTTCTGTGGATGTAAACAAATTGCAGGGGACTTGTTTTTTATTGCTGATGTCATAATTTGGATAAGACCATGCTAGACCTTGAAAAGAGAAATGGCAGAATTAATTTATAGGCATTTAAAATTTTTTGAGCTAGCATTATTTCTATCTCATTTTGTTCCCAGTTCAAGACCAGGGTCAATTTTTAACGGCTGAAGATTTGGCAGTGGCATGGGCGTCTATCAATCACACATCTATTATAGCTACCATGTTATATTTCAGGGCAGAGTGACTCACTTGAGAAATGCAATTTTGCTGATGATATTTCAAAGTGATTTTACAAGTGGCAGGGTGGAAGTCATTATTTTAGACATATGAAGTCACTTAATGAAGATTATTTTGAAGTCATAATTTCTAAATTTTAATGCAATAGTTTCTTCTACAGGGCCAGAAAAGTGTATTTACTTTTTACCACTCCCAAGATAATTTTTTATAATCAAAATTCTTGATGAATTTATTCTTTCAGTCATGCCATTGTTCAGTAAAGTCATTGTTTGTATATGTATATAATACCTTACCATTAAATTTTCTTAATTTTATATGATTAACATTTTTAATTTCTAGTTTTTTACATTTTCTAATTAAAAGTGTGGTACAGACACAAGAATGAATAAATAGATTATTAGAATAGATTTGGGAGTAAAGAAACAGATTCACATGTATACAAGAATTTAGTATATGAAAATTGATCGACTTTTGGAAAAAGTAGCATTTTATCCTATAGCAAGATAAATTCTTAATGGAAGAAATAAAAACTATAATGTAAGTAGAAGAAAATATGACATTTTTTCTGACCTAGGGATAAAAAGATCTAAGTATAAAACCTAAAGGAGAATTATAAAGGAAAAAATTTATAAATTTACTTAAAAATATTTTAACTTTGGTGTGATAAACATACAAAGTACAAAAGCAAATAACAAACTATGAAAACATATGATATAAAGATTATATTAGAAAAAGTATTAATATCTTTATATATTTTTTAAAGTCTTGAAAATCAGTAAGAAAAAGACTAATACCCCCCCCCATAGTATATGGACAAAAACAAAACCACAGAATTCAATAAATATATAAAATGTTCACTCTCGTGAATAATAGGACAAATACAAGTTTTATAAAATAAAGTTCCATTTTAAAGCAATTAACAAAGATACTTCAAATATGTTTTTCATGGTTTTCTGGAATGGATGCTGGCATGCATTATGGAGGCTTAAATTGGCACACCCTATGTGGACTGCCTTTTGGCAATTATATATCATTAAGGCTTAAAATGTGTAGTTCTTCCTCTTAATCAGGAAATGATCAAAGAAGTGTGCAGAGATTTTATACAAGTATGGGCATAACGTTATTTAACAAAAAGCTTAAGCAAATCAAATGTCCAATGAGATTAATAATTATAAAAATTATGATATATTTCTAATGGGTCCCTACTATGTGTTAAAAACCAGCGTCAGGTGCTTAAATCATTTATTGAATCACAGACTATCATGTCCCCATTAAAAATAATCTTTTTGAAGAGTATTTAATGATATGGGGAAATGTGCACATTAAAATATTACATGAGGAAAAAGAAAGACCCCAAACGTTGAAGATTCAAAAGATTTAAAGAAAATATATACAACGTGGTAACCGTGGGGATCTCAGAGTGATAGAAGCAACAGTAATTTTACCTTTTTCTTCTATTTTTCTTGTATTTCATTAATCTAAGTAAAAATAATACGTTAAAGTAATTTAATCCTTATTAAAGAAAATAATGTCAAAGTAAGATGTAATGTCAATGTAAAAAAGTATATATTTACATCTACTTAAGCTAAATGATAATTATAATAAACTTACCCTAACCTATTCTATAGATTTTTTTCATTAGAGAAATGAGTGTTGAGTGCCTCTGCTCTTGCCAGTTACTGTTATTTATCCTAAAGATACTGCTAGACTGCAGTGAGCAAGAGACAAAATAACTTGCCTTGCATTTTAGCAGGAGTAGGGTGGGGGAGTAGAGTAGGGTGGGGGAGTAGAGTAGGGAGAGGAGAAAAAGGAGAGCTTACATTCATGTTCTTTCCCTTTGTGAAGAAATAGTAGCAATGCATATGTATGGCGGGGGAGGGTGTGGAGGATGATCTTTCTGTGCAGTCCCGTGAATATGTAATGGGAAAGCCAACCCTTAGCTTTGACATCGCTGTCAAGTGAGCATGCTCCACCAATTAGCTAACCCAGTGAGAGACAGAAACTGGAAACACTGGCACTTTTGCTTAAATAGTGTAAAACATCACAGATACTCTGATTTTAGGGACCAGTGCACCAATGAAGGTCTATCCTCAGAATTCTGGGCAACGTATGCTGCTGTAGGAGGAGAACTCAGGGCTTGGACTGGCTGATCTTATTTTCAGAAACCAGTAATGGAGCTTAATTTTTAATAACTGAATTTATAATTATCTGATGCCTGAAGTCACTTTACATAGGATGCAGGATTTACTGTTCTATGTATTTATTGACTGATTCTTAAATTTATCAATTAGTTTCCTTAATGGCAGGATGCTGGGAAAGGAAGAGGGGGAGGGTGGTCCTTAATTGCATATGTTTATCACTTACCTCTTTAAATAAAGTTATAATGATCTTAGAATAAAAATGAAAAAAGTTTTTTGAAGTATAAAATGGAAAGTATTCGGAATTTCATTGTCTTAGGAGTACATACAAAATGCATACAAGCAAAATCTTGGAACAGTTCTCATTAACAAACAGCTAAGCAGTAGACAAACCGGAAGTTTCTGGAAATAGGCAGTATAATAATAAAGTGGTGGGTACCAACTTAAAGATGCTCTGATGCATGTTAACTACCAAGAAAAACCACACTCGGCCAATTCCTTAAGAGACAGGACCCCACAAAACAGAAGTCACTGCTCTGTAACCAGTTGAGACGGAGAGAATTATTGCTGAGTTGTTTCAAAGAGAGCCTTATCTGTGTGACACACTCTTCCTGAAGGTTATAGGGAAGCTTTCCAGCCACTTACATTCACTGATGATTTCCAGGGAGGGTAAGAAGTACTCTTCACACACAATAGACACAGCCATGAACATGTAAAAGATAATTAGGAAGTAGATTATGATGCCGCCATCTCTGCGCTCCTGTTTTGTGAAAAACCCTTCGGGAAACTCTGATGATGGAGAAATAACACATTGGGTGCTATTTTCTGGTAAGGAAGAGGAGACAAAAGTTTGAAGCATTTGGAGTCACACATTCTAAGCTTACAAAGAGAGCGTCCTTAAAAAAACTGTAAGTGTCAGGTATCTGCGTAGAATTTTAAGAACCCAGTGAAAATGTATAACATACTTCCAAATATGATATAGTTGTAGAGCCTTAAAAATTAGTTTTTGAGACCAGAAAGAGATGCTTTAATGAATTATGGTGATGATGGTATAAAGAATTAAAAAGGGGAAATCATGAAATCACTCTTCCTTGTCTGCATTATTTCTAAAAAGGAATTCTGAACTCCTTTCCCTCCCCAAGTAAAAACTATATCTCTGGTGAGTAAAGATTTCTACTATCTGTACAATTTCATTTTCTCATTTCAGAGCCTAAGATGTCCACAGGTCTGCAAAGAATCATCTGCTGTTGCAGTTTCTAGGATGAGAGATTTTTTTTTCCAACAATAAAAACTGGAGACTTGCTTTCTTCATGATCTCTGTGAATTACTTCAGAACTATCTTTAAGAACTTATTTGAGGTACCAAAAGTGTTTGCTATCTTTCTAAATGCTAAAATTCAGAGCAAATTTCAAGCAGGAAGCATAGTAAAAGTTATGTGAGAATTTTCCTATCTTTGTCCCTTCCTCTGTGTGTGGTAGCAGCAGTAGCAGCAGCAGCAGCAGCAAAGGTAACTGACCCCAGTGTCCACCTACCTGTGGCCCTTGGGAGACGTTGGGGCAAGGAGGCTCCTGGGAGAGGCAGGTGTGTGGTGGTCCAGAGGATGCCGAGCAGTAGGGCCCTTCTTGCCCATTTTGGGCCCCCTTTTGTCTGCATTTCTGCTGTGCTCTCACTGCAGTGTGCCGCTTCAGGAAGGGAAGAAAGGAGGATTAAGCTGGATCATGTGAGGAGTCTCCTTCCTGCCCAATGCCCTGCCCAGGGCACATCTCAGCGAGACCAGCACAGGAGGCAGGGAGATTGGAGCAAGCCAAGCTTCTCTGACCGGGAGACCCAAGCCCCAGGGAGGCTGGAGGAGAAAGGGAGGGAGCAGACAACCATTACCAGCAGCTATTTCTATGGCCCACAGTCTCTGAGGGCAGAGCCAGGCAGTTGCACTTGATGAAAATGCATGGTTTTAGTTAATGTCTCCATACTAGCTCTGCTTTCGACTTTCTCTAGATTTGTAAAGATCTGAGTTTGCAACTGCTTCCACTGCTCTCTCTCCAGCCCTTGCTCCTAGAAGTTGTTGGGGCTGGTGTTTGCACATTCTTTGGCTAGCTTGGCACCCTTTTATAATTCTGTTTTGGCTTCTAGTCTTCATCTCCATTTAGGGCTAAAGGCAGAAAGGCCAGTTAGGAGGTGACTGCAATAATCTAGCCAAGAAATGATGGTGGCTTGAGCCAAGGCAGTGGCAATGAGGATGGAGAGAAGCCAACAGCGTCAAGAACTATTAAGGAGATAAAGTGGATCCTGTTCGATTATTGATTAGCTGTGCTTTCTCTCAGAGGGAGCTATCTAAAATGCAATTTTGACAAGCCAGGTAGTGTTCAAATATAGGCTACTATCTTCTCTAGCATTTAAGATATTTGCCAAGATGTTAACTTGTGGCGGTATAGTAACCTGTAACTAACAGCACAGGCTGTGGAACCAGACCACATGGTTTGAGTCCTAGCACTGCTGCTTACTAGTTATGTGACCTTGTGGCAAGTTATTTAACCTCTCTGCCCCACTGTTCCACAATCTATGAGATAGGGATCACCTCTGTTTGGGTTGTGGTGAGCATTATATAAATGAATGCACATAATTTGCTTACAGTAGCCTCTGCCATGTAGTCAATTTCTTTAATTTTTTTTCTTTTCTTCTTTCTACTACTATTATTATTATTTATTACTCTTGATTGAAATAGAAGCTTTTTTGGTTATAAAAATTTTCATAGTTTTGCAGCTTTCATAGTTCCTTTTCTGTGCAGAAAAAGCATAAAAATTGATGTGCTTGCAAAGTTTTAGATTTATAAACTGGCTTTATCTGGTGGAAAGGACTAAGTTGCTTCCTGATATTTGTGATCCTAGGTTGGTAAAAATTCTCAAACGTCCTTTGTTTTGCTGGGAATTGCTACCCATTATAAACCACTCTGAAGCTGTCATTTCTAGGAACTAGATATTCAGATGTGTGGTGTGGTTGTCAGGCTGGGATGATGAGTCACCAAGGCATAGCCCAGTAACAGAGCAGATTCTCAACAATCCGAGTCCCAGCTGCTGACAGCCACAGGAAGTGGCACCCTGGCTTGCTGGCCTGTGGCCTCAGTGCCAGCCGTGGTTCAGACTAGGGAAAGAGGCCACTTAGTTTTGTGCTGAGTGAAAGTATCTTAGCAGCCTCTTCTCTTCAACATGCAGTACTTAATGACTTCATAAAACAAACCATCATAAACAAATAAAGCACCAACAATAGCAAAAACTCAAACCCACAGTGAAAACTTCCAATGCATGTTGTCAGCTAATCCAAGAGAGGGAGCAATTGTCTGAAGGCACAAGCCAATTGCAGTGGAACAGGACTGCTTTGCACATAGTAGGTATCCAGTCAACATTTGTTGATTCATTACACTGTAATGATTCTTGAAAACACACTCCCAGAATAGGCATGCACTTGATGTAAACAAATTTTCCAATTAAATACGGATTTACTAAGAAAAGAGAATTTAGAAGGCTAATTAGATTTACTTTGCACACTTATTCTTCATTTTACAAAATGATCTTAAAAATCTTCTTATTGTAAAATAAAAAGCAGATAAAGCCACATGTATTTATAGTTTATCATGTTATTATTGTTATTATTTTTTTTATAAGATGAACAACCTTGTAAACACCCCAGGTCAAGAGATAAAACTTTGCCAGCTACCTAGAAGCCTCTTCATGTCTCTCAGTCTCATCTCCCTTGGTCTGAAAGTAATCTCTCTCCTGACTTGTATAGGAATCACTTCCTTTTGCGTGTATGTATGTGTGTGTGTGTGTGTGTGTGTGTGTGTGTGTGTAATAGTTTATCACTTAACAGTGCATCTTTAGGATGCGATAGCTTAGTTTTGTGTTAAAAATATCATTTACATTTTTTAGTCTATAGATCTCCCCTCCTTCTTTTCCTTATAACTTATCTGTCAGAAGAGCTCAGGACATTTGATCTGTAGAGTTTCCCTGCAGTCCTGGTTTTGATGATTGTGTCCTCATGGTATAGTTCAATATGTTCCTCTGTTTTCTATCTTTTTGTAGACTGGCAGCTGGATGCAGAGGCTTGGTCAGACTTGGTCCTGTCCCTGCAGCAAGACTGTAGATAGTGGTGTGTTCAGAGGCTCATCTTTTTGTAATGTGAGCACCCATTCATGCCCATTACCTAGATCCATTAATTCTTTGGGGGTTGTAAAAGGGTAGCATTCTAATTCTATAATTTATCTTTCATTTATTAGTTGGAATATTTCACAAGAGATGATTTTTATCATCTACTCTTGGGTACCGAAGAGTACCCAGTTTATATAGGAAAGACTAGAGACATGCTTCATTATTTCCCTTTGGTTACTGGTTCTCAAGACAATTAATCAGTTCTCCATTTTCCTCTAAAAATAATCAATTAGATTAAAATTATTATGAATTAATGTATTTAAATATATTTGATGGGTTCCAATCAATTGCAATTATTATCCTTTTTGAAGCTCACATTGTTTCATCTTTAGCCAGTGAGAGCCTCTTCAAGGTGGTTTCTGAGCATCTTTGACATGATCTTAACCATCTTTGATAGCTTCTTCACTATATGGTATAAAAAGATGTTCCAGGTTCATATTATACACGACAGCACCCATTTCTTCTGAATCTTTATTTTTTAAGTGGAAAGTATTTCAAGACCACAATCTAAGAATCTGGATTGCTAGAGATGCTTATTGCAATTGGATTGGTCATTGTTTCTAAACCTATCTCTCTCTCACACACACACACACACAGAACACACACTTTCTTACCTCTTAAAAAGTACTTCTGGAGTTCATACTGACACTTCTCATTCAAATCAGAACTACAGCTTTTCATTGTAATTTGAACGTTTTCGGTACTAACTCTATATCCCCTTTCTTTCATATCAAGGGTTCTGATTCTCAAGAACACAGGAGATGATAAAATTAGAATATCTGATATTTGACAATTTATAATTTTACTGGTCCCATATTACTTATATATGAGTCTCAAATAACATTGGTACTATCAGTACCAAAATAGTTATGAGAAGAGTTAATTATTTTTGCGTGTGCTCTTCCATTCTCCTCCTATTCGTTTTAAAGCTGTAGTCACTCTACATTGCCTGAGCATATAGACAAATGCACTGTTTCTCCCTTTAACCCTCATTTAGTCTTGGTTCTACAAGTAACTACATGTTACTTGTAGTCTTTAGGCTGTTGTTTCTCTAGATATTTTGATGCCTGAAACTTATTTTCCAGTAGATTCCTTAGAAGGACTCATGGGAAAATATTTCTTCAGTTCTCTCATGTTGCTAACAATTTGTCATTGATCTTGATACTTTGAAAGTCAGCTTTGTTGTATACAAAATTATTGGCTCACATGTTTTCTGTTAAATATCTGAAATATTCTATTTTCTTCTACCATAAAGCATTGTGTTGACAAGTCGATAATTTTCTTCCTTTTACAAGTTACATGCTCTTTTTTCTATGTACCTGAAGGATTTTTTTTTCCCTTAAAGTTTAGTAATTTTGCTAGAATATATCATAGTATTGGTCATTGTAGGTCAATATTCTTAGACATATAGTGTGCTCTTTCACTATTAGATTCAAATCCCTTTATTTTAGGAATGTTCTGTTCCTTTTTTTCCTTTTTTGGCTTTCTTCTTTCAGGGACTCCCATTATTTCTATGTTGGATATTCTTTGGGTATTTTCAGTATCATAACTTGGTTATAAATCCTTTTTATCTCTTTGTTTCTTTTTAGATTTTAAAAATTTTCATGCTTTTTCATTTCTATTTCTCTTAAGACATTATTTATGGTGTTAATGCTTTTATGTCCCTTCTAGTTTAATGTTCATTTTTCAAATGGCTTTTTTCCTATTATGTCTGATTCTTTCCTGAGTTTTACCACTTCATTTCTTGGTTTGTCTCTAATTCTGATTTATGTTGTTCTTTATGTCTGGTATGATTTCCCTCATGTCTTTTCGGTTCTAGGTTACAGTTTTGATCTGTTCTGTGGGTGTGTCTTCCTGGAATCCTTCCACTGTCTGGAGAGATGTTATTCTGCCCCTTATTTTCTTTTATTCTTTTAATAAATTTCTGTGGGCTTTGACCTCCACACTTTTTTCATTTTTATATTAAATTAATTTTTCTGGCACATTTAAAGGAAGGGTGTTATTCACTATAGCTTTTCTCAATTCACAGAGCTACCTCTTCTATTGTTTTCTCGTAGTATTGAAAAATAACGTGGCTTGCTTTCTTAAGTGTACTGGTTCAGTCCTCCACCCCTATGTTTATCTGGACCTTTTCTTCCTTTTTTTCTCTATTGTCTCCATCCTGCTTAGCTATTATTCCATTACTAGCAGTTTCAATATGTAGTTTCAAATCTTCATGCACTGGGCCCTGTGCTGGAAGAGAACCCAACCCTGGATGATCAGTTTTGAGAGTTCATATGGGTCAGATCTTACTGTGACCCCTGTATTCACACACCGTTGGAATGAGCCAAGCTTTTTTTTTTTTTTTTTTTTTTTTAGTTTTAGCTGCTATTCTCAAATTGCTGTATTGTACTTCTGTGCATACTTGCTGTCTATTTTGGGGTCTCCAGTTCTCAGGTCAGTCAGGTTTCCTGTGCCTTCCCTGTATTTTCCCCTGCATAGAAGCTGGTACTATGCATGCTTGGTGTCTTGTTCCTACTCATTTGTATTTGGGGTTCATAGGGATAGCTTGACAGAATGATATTTTAAATTTGTCCATGGGTCTTTGGATTTGCTATCTAGTTGCTTTGTCTGTTTTTATGTAGGGATTTGGAGAGATTGAAAAACCATGCCACTGCAGTCTCTATATTTGTTTTTTGTTTTTAACCAAGGGGATTCATAGTTATATTCTTTAAGAAGAAATTTCTTTTAGTACAGTGAACACATGGTTTGCTTTACTAAGAGTCTCTGTACAACCAGGAGGAAACCCATCTATGTTGTGTTGCCAGCCTTAGATTCATTTTTGATTCATGATATTTTCAACTTACAATGGGTTTATCAGGACGTAACCCCATTGTAAGCTGAGGAGCACCTGTCTTATATAAAGTTGCCTACAGCTAAATTGTTATATAGATTCATGCTGAGATCAAACAAAACAAAACTGTGAACCTATTGGATGTTCGATCTTGGGAAAATCATTTCATTTCTTAGGGCTGCCTTATTCTCATTTGTAAAATGAAAGTTCTGGGCTAGATATGATTCTAAAATATGTTCTTAATTCTTTCCCTTATTAATGCTTGCTAGTATTACACATTCTTAAGATCTTAGTGGTTTGTACTAAAAATAGAAATTAAAAGAAGTGAAAAAAAGAAGCCCCAGAACAAGCCATCTCTCAAAATACTCAATTAAATTCACCCGTTAAAATCAGTGCAGAGGTGGTTATTGAGATGTGAGCAAGTTAGAGACTGGGAGCCACTTTTTCTTTTAAGTAACAAAACCAACAGAATTATCTTTCGTCTTCCTTACTCACTGACCAACTTCAGGTTAACAGTTTTATCCCAAATACCTAGACCTCTGCTGAGTTCAACAGCACCTGTTATGCTTGGGAATCAAAGCTAACAGTTACATGAGCTTTGAGGTGTCCCTATGTATTATTCAGTGCAATTCTCCCCCAACCACAAAAGATAGAGAAGTAGTTCTCACTGGCTGCTCAGTAGGAGTATGTGGTGGCTTTTTAAGTTACTGATGATTTGGTACTTACCTAGACCAATTGAAGAAAAATCTATAGGGGTTGCTCAGGCATGGGTATTGGTAAAAACTTCCCAGATGATTTTAGGACAGTGGAAAACCACTTAGGTAGATATTGCTATCCTTGCTCTATAGATGACAGATTGAGTCAATTGCCTAAGATGTGAGGTTGCATATTTCCTCAGTGGCAGAGCTAGGATGGAGACAACGATCTGACTAATGTCAAGTGCACGAACATCCTTAACCACTAAGCTGAGCCAACTCCTCGGAATCTAAGTTTCATGAGGGCAAAACCGTGTCTATGTAACTTTCTGCTGCACTTTCAGTGTGCAACATAGTGCTGGGCACATGGGGGTATCTAATTAATGTTGAATGAACGAATGAAATATTAATAAACCAGTAGGTATTCCACATTGCATTTTTCCTTGACAATGTCCACAGGACCCTGTAAGAATACACTGAACGTTTTGTGAGTCTGCCTTTTTGTCTCATCCAAAATGCCATCTGCTCAGTTCTCTCAGCACTTGTCTGAGATGTCCCCTAACTCAGTGGCTCAGTTAGCTCTTCAGCTCCACCTGCTGATGCCTCGACACAGAATGGGCTTTCCCAGCTTCCTGTTTGAGGGAATACAGGAAAATGTACTATTAGGAGACCTGTGAAATCGGGCATTTGAGAAGATAGTTTGACTCTCCTCCATTGAACAAGAGCAAGAAACGCTGGTTACCCCCTGAAAGGAAGGTTTTCATAGGCTGCCCTGATTACTGTGAAGACTGAGGAAGGGAAAGGAAGCAGATGGCCAGGGCTGTTTCCATGCTTTGAATCCAGCTGATCAATATTACCTTTTTATTTTTTAATATTTTACTGGAATAGATAATATACATACAGAAGAGCACACATATTTTGCCATTGCCTTTTGCAATTTAAATATACAGAGTCAAGTCACATGGGTAACCTCTAAGAAGGTAAGTGATTGATTGTCACCATGCTAAGAACTGGAGCAGAGTGAATACTGAATGTCAATGCACTGTTGTCTGGCACTGCCGCCAGTCTCTTAGTTGCTGCTGTCCCGTGAGTGGCCTCTCTCGGGCTGCTGCAGCAGGACTGGGAGCTTTCCGCTGAGTCTGCTGAGCTCTTTCATTTTTTGCCTCTCACTATCACATGAGTGGCTAACTTGATCCACAGCCATGACTGAGTGTTGAGTAGCATTTTACTCAGTGGTTCATATATTCACAAGATACCTGCCAACTTTCCCAGACCCTCAACCTTAGTAAGTTTCCCAGCAATCTCACTAAGGGTGAGCACAAAAACTGGGTTGAGCTCTGGTTTAGAGCATGAGTGAACTTTCCCAATTTTCAACCCAGTTCTGATTGGTCCATCCCGCTGCTGTATGAGTCCAACTCTGTGAAAATTGTCTAAAACATTTTCAATTCCTAGAAGGCCTTCATAGTCTTCTCAAAGTTTGTACTTTTTTTTTCTTTCACTGAAAGGCATATTCCAATCTCTTACAGGGAGCAAGGCTCTTGCCTCACTAAGGTCTGCTGAAAAATCACTGACATGAGGGAGATTGATTAATAGGAGGGAAAAGATACAAATTTATTGAATGTGTCTACTCAGGACCCTCAGAATGAAGATTCAGCTCCCCAACAGGGTTCAGAAGTTTATATGTCTTTCTGGTAAAACTGGTTATGGGATGGGGGAAAAGCGGATTCTGTCCAGGGGCAATAAGGGATTGCTAAGGAGGATGGCTGGAGGGGGAATGAAGATTAACTGGTACATAATTCTCTACGGAATTCAAATGAGTCTGAAAGAGGGGACATTATCTTCTTTAAGAGTCTGTTCAGGTTTGTTCACATTTGTGGTCTTATAGGGAGGGAAAGAAAACAGCAATTGTTCTCCTAGGTGGGTCTGTATCTCAGAAAAAGAAACTTCAATGATTTTGGGAGAGCCCGTGGTTGGGGGAGAGGTCAGTGAGATCTTGGGCCTTCTTTGGTCAGTCCAGTATGTCAAAATGCCATATTTTGGGATAAAATATTTCTTTTTTTTTTTTTTATTTCAGCTTATCATCATGGGGGTACAAAAGTTCAGGCCACATACACTGCCCATGTCCCGCCCATCCCCCCGAGTCAGAACTTCAAGCGTGTCCATTCCCCAGACGGTGCGCAACACGCTCATCGTGTAGTTATACCCCCATCCCCTCCCCCACCCCCATCCATACACCCATCCCCTCCCCCGACCCCCATCCCCCCAAGGTGTAAAATATTTCTAATTTCCTTCACCAGCCGTTGTTCCCTAACTTCCTATTGCTATTAACTGCCCACTGCTTAAGTGTCATATCTCCTTCAGAGATGAAAGATTTGTGATTTCCCCAACTGCTTCTACAGATAACATTGTTATTGTAAAACCTAAGACTGATCTTTGAGATATCTTCCAGAGTTTGCACTGGGTGACAGTGGGTGGGGGGACAACTAACATCAACTGGGCCAGTGGCCACATGCGGGAACAGACCCAACAAGTCTTGCAATCCCCTACCCAGGCAGTTTCTGCTTCCCAACTCTATGAGTTCTTCCCCAGCCATCAGCAGACCCAATTCCCTAGCCCTTTGTTCACTAAACCACCTTTAACAGTCTTAGCTCCAAAATTCTAAGGGAGTTGGATAGAAGAATTACTTCCATCTCCTCACCTGGCACCTTGTGACAGGCAACTCCTGGTGCCTCAGTATATTGGCCTTTACCTGGGCAGTGGGCAAGGGACCCGGTCTGGTGGTAACGGGGAATTCAAATTATTTGGTAGTATTCCAGTTTAGCAGATCACATATTTTTTAAAATAGACAAAATTTTAGGGTGTAAATACTTTTAGAATTAGCCAAATCTGGGTTAGACCCCCCTTACCCCGTACTTTCCAAAACAGTGGGGAAAATATCGCATACTTTCAGGCTGTGTGGGTAAAGACAGAGAACGTAAATGTGGGTCTCCTCTCCCTCTGCACCATAACGTCTTGAGAACATGTTACTAGAACGTGACAGTGTGCTCAGCTCTCAGTGAAATGGAATGCACTGGGCAAAAAATCAGGCTGGGGAAAAAATTAACAGACAGGGATTTTCATTTAACTGTATTTACACAAAATGGAATTTGACATTTAGCCTGCTTTTTGATACTTGGGACTCCCACTTCATTTGTGCTCCCCTTACTCTGCCTTTGTTCTCTGGGTGTAGATAAAAGGCTTCCCTGAGTGTTTCGGCGTTTGGTGGTTTAATGAGGGATCTGGAAAAAGGCCTGCCTCCAGCTTGGTGTTGCTGTTTTCTCCTCTAGCTCTGTTTCACTGGGGAGTTGAGGGGGTGCCAAGTGAGAACAAGAAGTGGAGGGGCCCTGACTCAAACGTGAGAGAGTGTGAGATTTGTTTTTCTCACTTTAATATAATAAACCCCCTCAGGGTCTGAGTTAGCATCACCATTTTTCCTGAGTCTGCTGTGTGAAGGCTGCCGTCCCTACATGGGGAGATTAATGCCACCTGTACTATAAATAATCAGGATGAAGGAATTCATCAGGGATGCTTCAGAATTTGCTGGGCTTAGAAGTTCTCCCCTAGGTTTGGAACTCAGGAGCCACAGAGCTCATAAGAACTGAGCATGAGAGAGTCTGGTCCTGAAGAGAGAAAGCAAATAAATGCTTTGTAACTCTTTCTGTGCTGGGGTAGGCTATAAAAATTACTTAATGTGCTTCTAAGTCCTTTCTTAGCAATCAGAGATGGAGGTTGTCATAGCTCTGTTGTTGTTGTGGCAGAGGTGGGGTGGTGTGGAGCTGGAGAAGTAGGGAAGTGGGCTACAAAGATTGACCACTGTAATCTGAGTAGCTTAACACATCATGCCCAGGTAGTCCAAGACTGTTCTTGGGACTGGGACTACCGTCACTCTTGGCAAGTCAATCTCTCGAGTGCGCAACATGCAGAAGTCTTCGTGACAAGGGCCCTTGCACTCTGGACTTCTGGGCTACTCAGTCTGCTTTGTTCTTGGTTAATATTCTCAAGGATCTAGAACTACATTATGTTTTTCTAGAGCTTGGGGACAGACATATCTCCCCTTTTGCCCTTCTCTCCTTTGTTTTCCAGCTTCTTCTAACTGTTAGGACACTGTGCGCTACATGGATACGGCCCTCCCAGATCCCCCTTGAGGAAGGAATGTCTTCCCGGCAGCTGGCCTTGCTGGCAGCAGACAGCCTTCAGCCCTCAGCCCCTTCTTTATCTGCCTCAGCTAGAGAGCCAGAGGGCCGCCTTACCGAGGGCGCAAGCTTCACCGTGCACGGGCAGCCCACATCTAAGTGGGGCAGGGACATAAAAACCCAGCCAGTTCAGGCTGACACAGAAAACTCTGGTGGGAAATACTCATTTCAGAGCTCCCCACTGGTCTGGCCGAGACTTCATGGGACTTACTTTGAAGTCTGACTTCTCCCACTTCCTTTCCCAGGTGCTGAGCCCCAGTAAACATCTCCACCCCCAACTCCATCTCAGGAACAGTTTCTGCAGAGCCCTCCCTCAGTGGCTTTGTCTCACTGGGAGGTGCTAGCCTGCCTGGTAGCTTGGGAGAGTTCTATGTTCAGTCTTCCAAACTTTACCCTTGATACATAAACAGTGAGTGTTAGATTTTAGAAAATGCTTCTTTCCTTCAACAAATCTTGGCTTTCAAAACTGTTTTCCTCTATGAATAGAAGAAAAAAATTGCACTTGGAACTCAAAGTTGAGGAATGACTGCTTTGTTCTAGGCTGTGGCTGCCCTTTACTTGAAGCAATAAATGCCATTGATTCAGTGGGCGGGTAACCACAGGGCAAACGGAAATGTAAAACATGTTGGAAAGTATTCTGAAAACATTGTCTCCATTATATCTATATTAAAGAGTTTTGTGAACTCCAGAGCACCAGGCAAACGTTGGCCGTTACTGGTAGAAGAGCTCTGTCCCCTCAGCCATGTGGCCTGCCGTCCACTGCACATGGCCTCGTCTTCTCTTTCCCAGAGACTCGGTGGTTCCGGTGGTTTGGAAGGCTGGGATGCTTGTGCACCATGCTTTCTATTCTCCTTTAAACTCACACTTATTTTTGTGGCTCTGGAGGATCCTTCCAATCCTGAGATTTTCAAATTTTCCTCCTGGATGCAAAGGGAACAAGAGGTTCAGTTTCGAAGGTCAGGCTCTCTTTCTGTGCCTTCTGTGCTTATCTTTCGAGCATGACTGGGAAGCCATTAATTTGTCCTGCAGGTGGACTCACACTCCTGTCAATGTAGGGTGTGACCATTGGAGAACCTCAAATGACAAGGCACCTTGGATTCCCTTTTGAAGGAACGCGGCTTAATCGCAACACTCAGCATCCACTCAGCACCCATTCCCTTAGCAAACTGGGCTTCCTCTGAGGGGGTTGCTGAGAGAAACACGAACAGGGGCTGCCATGAGGTTGGGTCTCTCAGAGGACTGTGCTTCTTGGAGTCCTGGTCTTTATATGCCTGGGAATCTGAAGCAGAGGTCAGATGTTCCACCCAGGTCTCAAGTCTTACTTTCCTTAAGACCCACAGTTTTCTTTTAAAAAATGTCATAAAAGTTAATTGGCCCTTCAACATGGCAGAGTAGAAGTTTCCTAAAAAAATATATTATTAATAAAAATAGCTTTTTTGAGCATCCACATGAGCCATGCACTGTCCTAAACCTTTATGGTTATTACTGTATTTAATTCTGCAATAACTCTAAGAGAAAGTTGCTACTAATATTCAAATTTTATGTGTGAGGAAAGAGAAGCACAGAGAAGTTAAGTAAAAGGCACCTATTCTGGTCTGCCCCCTAACTGTTCATAAGGGGTTGCTAACTGCATTTTCCTTTGGTTCCTGAGTAACTATTCACAGAGCACCTGCTATATGCCAGCGCTGGGCGCAGCGTGCTGAGCAAACAGAGCTGGGCCCTGGACTTTCGGAAGTCAAGGATGGTCAGAGTATGTGGCTCTTGATGTCCTACACCTGCATATCAGCTTTTTGTTTGTTTTTTCAGAGAAACCTCAAACCCTCTGCTGCCTAGTTCTTCTTTAAAAGCTCAGTTGGGAGAAGCTGGGTTTCTGGAAAATTTCTAAAGGATGTATTATGTGGAGCCCATCTTCCTTCCAAGTTCCCAGTCTCAGTGAACAATGCCACCTTGGCTGTCATCCTTGACTCCTACTCCTGCCATCCCTTACCACCTCTGTCAGTCACAGAGTCCAGATCACTCTACCTCCTAAACGTCCTCAAGTCAACGCACTCTGCTCCACACCCACTGCCATCACTGTCTGCTGCCCAGAGTTCTGCAATGGCCTCCTGGCCCGTCCCCTGTCACCCACCTTGCCACCCTACAGCCCACCGTCCTTCCAACACCTATGTGTCAAGTGGGCAGGTGGATATAGGAGCACATGGCTCAGAGGCACAGCCTGGTAGGAGAGGAAGACCCAGCAAATGAACTTCAGAAAGAGGGTCACTGAGGCGGGAGCACAGCCAGAGGAGTGTGGCGTTGCCAGAGGGGCAGGTGGACAGCTTTAAAGGGAGGCATCGTGAGAGGTTAAGGTGAAATACAAAGCAGCCCATTACATTTAGCAGCACAGAGCTCATGGGCGTCCTTCAGAGCAGTTTCAATAGAGTTCGGTGAGTAGAAGTAAAATTGGAGCAAACTGTTAGAAAGAAGTAGAGGTTTTTTTTTTTCTTTGTTTTGTTTTTACAGTATGTGAAAGAGAAGCTGAGTAGCAGCTGGTGGGGGGGTGTTATTGAATGAAGGAGCTGGTTTGTGGCTGTTTTTGTTTTTACCGTGGGAAGTTCTATAGCATGTTTATGCATTGATGGAAATGGTCTCGTAGTGAGAAAGAGACGGAAAATGCATTGGTGGGTAGGGGGATCCCTGAGGCACAGGGATTGGGGTTCCAGATCCTGAGAGGGGACAGGGCCTTTGCTGGAGGATCCCTGCGTCCCCTATAGAAACGGGAAAAAGGGAGAAGAGATAGAGACAAAGGAGACTTACAGATTTGATACAGAGGAAGCTGTATAAATTCTTATCTGTTGTTTTCTGTTTTTTTATCATAAAAATTTTAAAAATGTTTATTTCACATATGAAGGAGGTTTGAGGAGGAAGACTATAGAAAGTATAAAATAATCATTCTGAGACTGGAGAAGCTAATTTATGAGGAAAACAAAAGAGGAGTGTTTTGTTGGGCTTTTTATCACGAGTTCAAAGTGATACTGGTCAGCTGGATTGTGTGTGTGTTTGCCTCCAGTCATACTCAGTTTTTCAAATGCAAGTGTGGATAAATGAGACCAGCCAGGCTTGGTTTTATTCTAGGTACTTGTGACAGAAGAGGGAGGAGTCAGAGAGGAGAGGAGATTTCCAAGGAGGTGATTGTAACGATGGGCCACGTGATCTAAATGAATAAGAAGGAAATAAGAAAGGGGCTGGCTGGTAGATAACGAGAAGGTGGTTTATGGTTGGGGAATCAGTGAGGCTGAAGAACTGTGTCAGTGAGCTGGAGCTAGGACAGGAGGTGTGGACCAGAGACGGGGTTTTCTGAAACAGATTTCAGAGGTGGTGCTGATTGCAGTAGTAACAGGGTAGTCTGTGATAGTAAGGCCAGCTCGGCCCCAGTGAAGTGAAGGGAAAAGCAACTAAACATGAGGCGGTTGAGGAGCTGAAAATCCAGGGTTTAGATCTCCTCTCCTTGTGCACACATCTCAATGTTTTGTAGCTGTTGCTTTATCTTTCCAACAAGTTTGTTCTCTGCAGAAAAGGGCTGCATTTGTCTTGTCCCTGCTTCTTCCCCACTGCCCCTGCAGTACCTGACCAATATAAATACTCAGTAACTACTCATTGAATGAACAGATAACTCCATTCTTTTAAAAATGCTCCAGGTTATTCCTGAATTGAGAGCTGCACACTGGGCCCCTGATTGTCTTGACTTCTTATGGACCACTTTTTGTGACTTGCCTTGTGGGCTATAAAATTTTTGCTGCTGCGGATGCTGTAAGAAGCACTCCTGTTTGTCTCCTTGGTGTTTAGTATGGAAGGTTGCTGAGGAAATAGTTCACTCCTTTGCTCAATATTCCCTTCATTGGCACCCACAAGGGAAACTTTTCTAGGGTTTCATAGCTAAGAAGACCTGTGACTCTCCTAAGTGAACTGACACTTTTTTGTGACTCTCATAAATAAATACGTTTTCTTCTTTGCTTTGCCTGTAAGAGCTAGATCTGTAGCCCCAGTTCAACTTTAGCAAATATGCAGGAAAATAGACTATTTCTCAGGAATAATTTTACCCTGTGCTTTATCCAATTACCTTTTCCTGATTTCCTCATCTTGCTATTTTTTTCTTGTCTGTCTTTTTCTATTCTAGAATCTTTCTCAGAAATTTAATGTTAAAGTGTGTTTCTCTGAGGTTCAACTGGCTGAGATTTTCTCTTGACCACTTCAGCTGGTGCAAACTTCTGGTGATCACATGAAAAGCAAGCTTGTTATTTTACAAATTATGATAGTGAAGATTCATATTATGACCATTTATAAGCAATACATGTTTCTGAGAATTTATTCAGCTAATCTTTTTGAGTGAAGCTTAGAATGTCTACAACATATAATGTCAAAATGTCACCTATTTTGTGCTACTACTGGGGACAAAATTGCTTACAAGAAGTAAAGCATTTCTGAGCATTTATCAATTAAATAAAAAGCTTCTATCTGAGCCTTTGTTAATTGAATCAAGACAAATATGATCTTTTTCAAGCATGTATTTGTTTAGTCAAATAAATTAAGAAGTATAAAAAGAAACAAATTATGAGTAAGGACTCTGGAAACCTTATAAGAAATGCAAATATAGGAGCAAAGCAGAGATCAAGATGACAAATGTGGACAGAGGCCACTGTAGACAGAGAAGAATGAATGGAAATAGGAAAAGGATATGAAACTCTATAGAACTAAACACGTGGGGATACCAGACACAAAAATCCACATAATATAGAAAATATAATAAGAGGGAAAAACAGAAGAAATGTATTACAGCTGTGAGCTCTACAATACATGATATTTGAGAGTCACTAAATGCATTGAATAAGCATATTAAATACTGGCATTATGGGAAAATTTATTCCAGAACCCTAGTTGAGACACCTACTATACTTTACAAGAGCTGTTTTCAGCAGATGTAGATGCAAAGCCTGCAAGGACAGAGCATGCTACATGAGTATAGCTCAGCGACGGTCCTCTTACCCTGGGGTGGAGACCAAACCATTGCTTGTAATTTTATCAGGAATGACTGCATGCTTCTTCCTCCAAAGATTCATTTACTGTTGTAAATGAGGAGAATGAGATTGTTAATTGTGTTTGCCATGAAATGTATGAATAAGTAAATAAAATGCATTAAAATTGTATCAATGACTATAAAAATCTTCTAGAATTGTTTAAGTTATGTTGGTCCAGGTAGTTTTACATATATTTGTAAGCTACCTTAAATCCTTTCTTGGGAGAAGCTGGGCTATTCATTAAAGGCTACATAAAATAAGACTAGAAAGTCATATTTTCACTATTAGATTTTAAAAAAATGACTCCGGTAATGTAATGTTTATTGCTGTTGATAGTATTATTAGAACTACTAGCTATCAGACATTGTATGCTTATAACATGCTAAGAAATACGCTAAACATGTTTGTGCACTATTTAATACTCATAATAATCCAATAACAGATGCAATTAGTACTCCCATTCATTCATTCATTCAACAAATATTTACTGAATTCATAATATGTGTTTCTAGAATGAGTGAGACAAAGAACTTCCTTTCTTGATGCTTTCCTACTAATAAAAGACAATAAACAAATAACCTTACAGAATATTGGTAGTAATAAATGCCAGGAGGAATGTTAAAATAGACAGGAAAATGACGGATAGTGACAGGAAGCACCATTTTAGACAGAGTGGTCTGGGAGTGCCTCTCTGAGGAGATGACATTTGATAAGACACTTGTATACAGTACGAAAGAGTAAGACATTTTATAAAAGAAGTAACACAGACTCAAAAAAAGCTAAGTAACTTGCCAAAGTTTACACCCATAGAAAATGGAAGAGCTATAATTTAAGCTTAGGGTCTGAAACTCTGGAACCTTCACTTTTAATTATTATACATACATACATCCATACTCCCAAAAGTTCTGGGCTGATTCCACTGCAGGCCTAGAGGGCAGTTTTGAAGGTATGATCTCAACTCTTGGAATTCCAACTACCAAAGACAGGACTTCCTGCTCACCAGTGCTCAGTGGTGGTCTTGCTATGGCCACTGCAGAATGGCTAGGCTGCAATTGCATGGCAAACAGATAAACAGTCTTTGCTTAGATCAGATCTCAAAAACAGCTGGGAATCTCCTTTGCTGTGTAAAAATAGTGGAGGAGAGTGTCTTTGGGAACCGTGTTGTGCAGCGTTAAGAACTGCTAAACGTTACTTGATGACAGACCTGCAGAATGTTCACATTGCTTGAGGATAACTCACATTATGTCCTTAGCCTGAGTCTAAAGTAAACAGAAATGGAAACACATTTCTCCCTTTACTTCCTCTCTTTTATTTTTCCTGTCATGCCATAGTTGCTGCTAAAACGGACTGCAAAGACCGTGTCCTCTTTACCAGCCCTTCTTCATTCATCTAGAATTCCTGTAACCTTCCCTTCTCTCCACTGATACCCCCACCGTGGATGGCACATATGGCACCTGGTTGGGGCCGTGGCACTGTGTGTACACACTGGGCTTTAACCGCCTTCTTCCCTAGTCCAAGGGATGAGAACTGGTAGTAGGTGCTTGTTCATAGGAAGGAGGAAAAGTATCCTATCAAGAGGAGCCTGGATCTGGGATAAGCCCCAGAATAAACCCTGGCCCTTAGATGTGCAAAATGACAACTTCAAGTTGATGTAGATTTGCATAAATCTCTGAAGTTTTTAGAGATGTCACAGATGGACTCTGAAAAGTTTTAACCTGTTGATTCACTTGCTCACCTGCACATTCATCAAGTCCTGACTAAACATCCTTAATATGCAGCACACAGTTCTTAACCCAGGAGATGAAGAGAGCACATGGTCATGGGACAGACAGACGTGCAGGAGCTCACTGCATTCAGTGCTATCTGTTGCAGAAGGGGTGTAAACCAGCTGATGTGGGAAAAGCCGAGGGGGGCTGCTGGGGAACCCAAAATAGCTTCTCAGAGAAGGTGCTATTGGGGTGGTTCTTCAAGGAGGAGCAGAATTCGTCAGGGGAGGAAGAAAAGAAGGGTAATATTCCAAGATGGAGGGGATAGTGTGTCCAAAGACTCAGAATTCAGAAACGGCCTGGCTGGCTCAGGAAACAGCTCAGCGGCATGAAGGTGCCCAGAAGAGAAAGTGGAGGAGGGACGGCTGGAGGGGAGGCTGGGCCAGGTGAAGGACCTGGGCCTTTCTTTCTCTCCCTTTCTGGAGGGGAGCATAGTTTGAGGACACAAGGGACCTTAGAGAACACCTAGCTGATAAAGAATCTGAGAATCTGAGACTCAGATGTTGATTTGATTAAACTAGATTTTTAAAAATAGAATATAATTTAGGAATTATTGCCAAATGACAGTCTCCTGAGGACTTAAACATTTTGTACAAAAGATGTGCTTGTGTGTGGAATGATAGACAACATGTTGTAAGGGCTTCGGATTCTTTTTTTTTTTTTCCTTTTTGAGACAGAGTCTCACTCTGTCATCCCGGGTAAAGTGCCGTGGCGTCATCCTAGCTCACTGCAACCTTGAACTCCTGGGCTCAAGCAATCTCTTGCCTCAGCCTCCCGAGTAGCTGAGACTACAGGTGCATGCCACCACTCCTGGCTGATTTTTCTATTTTTGGTAGAGACAGGGTCTTGCTCTCGCTCAGGCTGGTCTCGAACTCCTGAGCTCAAGCAATCCTCCCTCCTGGGCCTCTCAGAGTGCTAGGATAACAGGTGTGAGCCACCACGCCTGGCCAGGGCTTCAGATTCTTACAGTCATAAAAAGCTGGGTCTGTCAGTGAGTTTACTGCACAGCATTAAGATGAATGTGTTGGACACTCACCCACACCACACAAGTGGGAGTAAATTGGAACAGCTCTTCTGAAGGGCAATTTGGCAACGTACATCAAAAGAACCTATGAAATACGAACAACTTTGACCTCAAGTTCCTTTTGAAAGAACTTGTACTAACAGAATGGCTAGAAATACACCTAGAGTATATGCATTCATGATAGTATTGTTAATAATTTCAAAAAACTGGACATAACCTAGATTTTCTAATAAAATAATTATGGTACAATGGAGAGCTCTGTAGATGTTAAAATGATTAAATAGAAGTTTATTTGTTTATATGGAAATATATCCCTAAATTAAAAATAGGTCAGGAAATAAAATGTGCAATGACCCCATTCTTGTACAAATTAGATGTATATTCTATTTATGTGTGTATTAAAAAGGTCCAGGCAAATATATACCAAGATATTAACAGTGGTTATTACCAAGTGATAGGATAATAAGCAATTCTTAATTTCTACTATTGGCTTATCTATATGATTTCTAGGTTTTTTTTATTTAACAATAATCATGTATTACTGGGTTACTTGTACAATATAAAGTCATACATTATTTTTCCATGTACGTACAAACTGGCTGCCTGCCTGTTCATCACACCTATTTATGATTCTTCTGTGGTTCCATTCGGGACCATTTGGCCAACAACTAGAGGGGGGAAGTAAAGTTTTGGGACCATATATTGTGGCTGGGAAACTTCTGGCTTGTGTAGGTTGTGTCTGTGATGGGAAAGATAAGCGTGGCTTATCTCCACTCCTTTTTGGAAAGCACAAATCTTTAGATTAAACATGGCTGGCCAGCTTCCAAAATTTCCATTTCCTTAGTAACTGAGTAGTGTAGTAAGTTGGAAGAAAGCATCTGCTACGTTTCAAATCATCTGTGCTGTGCAAAAGTTTCACCCAGATACCTGGATTTCCTTTCAAAAGCTGTATGACTTTCATATTCTGCGTACACAGATGGAAATAATCTGGGGTTAAGACAGTCCTCTTGGGGAGTTGCTTATCTGGTTTTCCCACTGTTTTGACCCTGATGATCAAGTGGGTATCACTTAAACCTTGCATCTGTTTCTAACACTTTTAGGAAGGTTTCTGTGGTGGGTTTTGTGAAGATGAGATGAAATCGAAACACCATTCACTATTCTTATGTATAGATTTGAAGTGGGAAAGGTAAGATAGCAACAGATCTAGCCCTTTTCTCCTCTTCTCTCCTCACTAAGGAACTTTAAATTCACCTTTTACTAAGTCTGGTCCAAACTGGTTTCTTTTCTGCATATTTCATGTTGCTCTTATCTGAAAAGTTCTGATCTTCCCTGAAATATCTATACCCTGCTTATGTCTTTATTACAGAGTCTTTGTTTATGGAAGAATAAAGAATTGAGATACTAGCTGGTGTGTGTATTTCCCTGTTTTTCCTCCTTCCTTGTTTCAGATGGGAAACAGGATGTTTGTATTTATTTACCCTGGACATTTTTGCATAGCAGAGAGGAGAAGCTGCTTGAAGGCCAAAGTCCTCCAGTGCTTTATAAAATACTGAATGTCAAATATCAAAGCGATGGTGCTGGGTGGAGAAAAGAGGCTCACCTTGGAGGACAAGTCCTAGGGACTAAGTAGGGTCTGGAGACCAGCAGTCCGGAGCAGCGGCTGGACCCATACCCTGCTCCCCAGGGCTGCTGAGCACCTGGGGAAGATCGGGTGAGGCTTTCTGCTTTGGGATAGTTCGACTTCAAGGGGCCATGTTAAACCTCCAAATGTTAAACCTGTAAGGTGCCAGAAGGAACCATTAGAGAAATGAGGACCTGCTCCTATGTTCAGGGTTCTTTGTAAATCTTCTTGACACTGGAGAAGAAAGAAACTGGAATAAAGCCCAAGAGGCCATGTATCCCCAGCCCTGAGTCACATGAACTTAGAGGTCGATTTAAGTTGATGAAAAGAAAACAAATGAAATGATGTTCCTGGCTCTGATATCACTGGCTCTGAGTTCATCAGATCCTTTAGAAGACTTTGTTTCCCATCAATGTTCCTCCAATGTGCTGCCCATGGTCATATAGATTTCTGAGTTTGTGGCTCCAAGAAGATGGACTGGACGGCTGCATTCCCTCTGTGAAGATTAGTAATTTGGGGGCTAGAACCTGAAATTTTAAGGGCTGTGGTAACAGATGGGGTTTGCAACCCTTTTGTGTGAGAAAAGTCACATCCAGATTGAAGCTAAAAATAGATGATCCATTTTTGTGGTATCATGAGATTTCCTATATCATATTATTAAACATCACTCCTCCCCTCTAGAGCAGCTCCGGCTATAATTGTTTCCCTATGCTGAGGAGCAGGCAATCCATTTTTAGCTGCACTATTAAAAACTATGGCATTGATTATTCCTTGGTTTATGTCATGGTTTCCGAGGCTGTGGTATAATGTCACTGGGTCTAAGACACTGTAAGTTTGGGGCTCTAATAGTTGTTGCTCCTGCAGCAAATGGGGCCATGGGTGCAGGCTGGAGCTAGAAGGACAGCACAACATAAAAACAAGCATGGACTGCAAACCATTCATGAGAAATAAAGGCAGGAGCTCTGACCTCAGGTTTCTGACAGCCCAGCAGAAAAGTTAGAGCATGGTCAACAACAACTATAACACATGAATAACCTTAAAATAAGGCAGGGATTAAGAAGGGCTAGAATCAAGTTGCAACACATTATGAGCATTTAAAGAAGGGAGCATTTATTTCTGGATGGAATATTTGTAGAATACCCTTGAATAATGGGTGGGATTTGGGTAAGGAGAAGGAGACAAAGTAATCCAGATGTCACAGGCAACCCAGTCTGTCTTAATTCTCCATCATATCTTAAGCCTGAGTTGGAGGTAGTTTGGAACAAGGTAAAATCATGTTCCATTTCTTTTTAGAAGAGTTTTAATTCCATTTCATTTCTCCTTTTCTTTCCTTTTAACTGAAGATTTAACTGAGCCAATGGCATAAGTTTAGGCAGTCCCCAGAGATCAGGGATAATTGGGGATGAGGGGAGGCTTGAGACCTCCTTTATCCCTTGAAGTGAAACTGCACTGGTGCTCACTATTCTTCCTGTGTTTAAGAGCAGCATCAGTGTAGCAGGGCCCAGGAGAAAAGGGTAGAAAACAGTCAACATCTCCAAGTCATTTAGCTATTGCTGGACACCTGCTCTGATTTGAATGTATGTGTCCCTCCAAAATTCACATGTTGGAACCTAAAACCTAATGTGATAGTATTAAGCAGTGGGGCCTTTAGGAGGTTATTTAGTCCTGAGAGCTCTACCCTCATGAATGAGACTAGTGCCTTGTAGAAGGGCTAGAGGGAACTAGCTAGACCCTTTTGCACTTCTGCCTTCTGCCACATGAGGGAACAGCAACAAGGTGCCATCTCTGGAGCAAAGAGCAGCCTTCACCAGACACCAGATCTGCTGGTGCCTTGACCTTGGACTTCTCAGCCTCCAGAACTATAAGGAATAAATTTCTGTTCTTAAAAATTACCCAGTCTCAGGCATTTTGTTATAGCAGCATAACAGACGAAGATAATACTGAATGTGGGGAAGCCACAAGGCAGAATGGAGGAGTTAAAAGTGGGGAACCTGTGATCAATAGAAACTTGCTCTCCACGCATGGATCATCAATGAGGCAATGGCGAAATAGGGAAGGTGCCTGGGCTGAGAAGATCCCATATGTACCAACAAAGGGTCGGGCTGTTGTATCACTATGTAAACATAATAGCTAATACTTACTGAGTGCTCACTCACTGCCAACCTCTTTACAATGCATTATCTTGTTTACTTCACTTAACTACCCGACGAGGGAGGTACAACTGCTATCCCTATTTTAAACAGATGAAGGACCTTAGGTAGAAAAGTTGAGAAAATTGGCCAAGATTATAATCTAGTAGTTAGTGTAGCATTGAAGTCAGATTTCAGACCCCTCAAAGCTTAATTCTTACGCCAGACTGATTTTAGGAGAAAACAGCAGGGGTGTGTACAGGGAGTTTCTGTTAGTGCTTCCAGCATTCTGGTGGGTAATGGAGGTGTTACTTAGCTTACTTGCACCAGAAGATAATTTAATGAACCATATTAAAACAAAAGCAGTGGCTGCACTCACAGGATTTTCTTGCATTTCCCCACATATTTTCTCCTTTATCTTCTGTCATCAATAGGGTAGTGGTTAGACAGTGGCATTTTATTTTAAAAAAGCATCAATAATGAATTAAAATAGCTTTCTGATAGAAAAACTATTGATAGCATATAAAAGAGTAACGCTTTTATAACTTGCCTAGAGTTGACTGAAGAGAGCAAATAAAACAAATCTGCAGCATGTTGTATTTTGCTGGTTTAGTTTCTGAAAAATAAATAAGCCAATAAACTCTACCATTGCAAGATTGTTGGCTGTGTGTCTTGAGTTACAGGACTGTCATATTTATTCACCAATCAGAAAACATGAGCTTGCATTCCTAAATATGCCTTTACTTCTCATACACATATTTTGAAAACTCTTCAGGAATGATATTGAACCTATATCTTGTGTTATTGTTATTTGTAAGTCACAGGCAATTCTAGACTCCACCTCCAATACTAGAAAGAGAGAATGCTACTAAGATAGCTTTCAAGTTTTTATTTCTAAAGAAACTCTGGTCTAAATACATTGGAATTAATGGGGATTTTAACCTAGTACCCTCTGGAGTTGGTGTGCACAGTTCTTTTGGACCCTAGTACAATGGATCTGCTAAGGGCATACATGACCTTAAGGAAAACTCGTTTATGTTTTGGTGAAAAGGTACTGCATGCACAATGCAAAGGGGATCAATCATAAGAGTCCCTCCAACCCCAGCCCCTAGCCACAGCAATTACTGTTCTCCTTTTCTTGTGTCACATAACATCTTGATTCAGGTGATTTGATATCAGAATATTTTGAATAATCAGCAAACATATAAAAAAGTGCTCAACATCTCTAATCATTAGAGAAATGCAAATCAAAACTACAGTGAGATATCACCTAACTCCAATGAGAACGGACCTTATCAAAAGTCCCAAAACAACAAATGCTGGTGTGGATCTGGAGAGGTTGGAATGATCTTACACTGTTGGTGGGACTGCAAATTAGTAGAACCCCTATGGAAAGTAATTTGGAGATACCTCAAAAGCTAAAAATAGAAATACCGTTAGATCCAGCAGTCCCACTACTAGGCATCTATCCAAAGGAAAAAAAGACATTCTATAATGACATCTGCACTCGAATGTTTATAGCAGCACAATTCACAATTTCAAAAATGTGGAAACAGCCCAAATGCCCATCAATACACTGAGTGGATTAATAAAATGTGGTATATGTATACCATGGAATACTACTCAACTACAAAAAAACAATGGTGATCTAGCACCTCTTATATTATCCTGGATAAAGCTTGAGCCCATCTTTCAAAGTGAAGTGTCACAAGGATGGAAAAACATGCATCACATGTACTCGCCATCAAATTGGTACTAACTGACCAACACTAAGGTGTTCACACGGTAGTAATACTCACTGGGTGCCGGTTGGGTGGGGGAAGAGGGGGCTGTAAACCCACAACTAATGGAAGTGGAATATACTGTATGGTGGGCACACTTGTAGCCCTGGCTTGGGCGACGCAAAGGCATTACATATAACCCAAATGTTTGTACCCCCATAATATCCTGAATCAAAAAAATAATAATAAACAAATGCTTAAACTTTCACCTTTAAAACTGTTATCAGGGTGGGCCGGGCACGGTGGCTCGCACCTATAATCCTAGCACTTTGGGAGGCTGAGGCAGGAGGATCACTTGAGGTCAAGAGTTTGAGACCTTTTCTCTACAAAAAATAGAAAAATTAGCAGGGTGTGTTGACGCGTACCTGTAGTCCCAGCTATTTGGGAGGCTGAGGCAAGAGGATTGCTCAAGCCCAGGAGTTTGAGGTTGCAGTGAGCTATGATGATGCCACTGCACTCTACCTGGGGTGACAGAGCAAAAACCCTGTCTCAAAAAAAAATAGTTATCGAATAATACACAGTGCACCACTGCACTCCCCGCCTCCTCCTTTCTAATCAGTGCTTTCTCTACAGCCACTCTGACCCTCACACCATTAAGGACAAGATAAAGGAGAAGATGGGAGAAAAGGACACTGTGAGGTTCAGGGAGAGGCATGGATGGTGGGGAGTCAGAGATGGGTGAGAGTGAGAGGAGGAGTAAGAATCAGGATTGTGTGTTCTGATTAACTTTTTTTAAACCCAATTTTTAAAACTCAAATTGGCTGCTTTATGAAGTCCTGTTTTATGCAAGCAAAGCTTTGGTGACAGCCCTCAGATCAGCTTGGCATCCGATTAGTATGCTTGGTTGCCTGCAGCAAGGTATCAGGGGTCTGTGACTAAGCCCTGGTAGTGAGTCATCGGTGGAGGCGTTCTGTGTGGTTTAGCCCCCATCACCAGCGGGACCGAGCAGCGACTTCCCTTGAAGCAGCACGAACAAGGGAAAGGGAGGAGCTGTTGCAGGATGAGCTTCCAGGCCTCACTGAAGCTCTTCCATGCCCAAAGCCCATGCGTATTTTTGAAACACTTTTTTTATAGCTTGTTCCTACCCACCTCCCCCCAAATCTACAATAGCTTCTAGTTCTGATTCATTGCAATATGGTATATGGTTACTTTTTCCTCCGAGACAAGAGAAGCTGGCAGTGCAGGCAGGGAAAGAGCATGAGGGAGGGCCTGGAAGGGGGCAGATCCTGTGTGTCTGTGTGATGGCGCATGGAGGGACCCATTTCTCTGGAGGAAACTTGGGCTTGTGTGAAATGGGGAGCCTTGGATCATTTGAATCTGTAGATGGATGTGGTCAGAGTTCAGAATGGAGGGCAGTTTGGAGGGAGAAGTCAGGGTTGTCTGCTTCTACCACACTTACTGGTTAGGAGCACTAAATGTCACTGCACCAAGAATCCAGGAATATAATTGAAGTAAATCCTTCATCATCTCTCATCAGAGTCATAAAGAATTTTAATGCCAGTTGTCTTCCTATATGTTAGACCTAAGAAATGTATCTAGCCATTTGGCGATACTACCCGGGTGTATTACCATCTGTTTGGGGGTTGGAACTCAGGCACTTTGGGATTCTCTGTCATGTCTCAGCTACTTGTGTTTGTTTAAGATCCCTGAGTTAAGAATTTAGTTAATTTCTATGATTAGGCAGGTCAAGATCACCATTTGTAGGTAGATTTGCCATATCCTTAATGGGCTGAGAACATGTTTGTGCAATAATGTGGGCACAACGGCAGTGTCAAGGGCCGAGATGAGAGCGCTGCAATGTGGGTAACCTGTGCCAGTGTGCCTGAGCCCCAGACAGCAGGGCATGTGAGGATGGTGACAATGACCAGCTGTTTGGTTCCTTCCTGGTGAATGCAGGTGGGTGATACAGCGTGATGAGAAGAAATGTTAAGAGATCTTGCCCCAGAAGAATTTTAGGTAATGTAACACAAATAATATAAGATGAGCGAGAAGCTTAGAGCAGACATCAAGCTGGCATGCAGCAATCAGAGCTCCTGTGGCCTTTTCAGTTGATGCAAACATTGATGATCGCCTACTGCATGCCTCATGCACGGGGCGGGGGAATCAAATACACATTCTGCTCTCATGCAACTTTCCATCTTCAGGGAAACAGACACAAGACTAAGTAATTATAAAATTGTATAGAATAAAATAAAAAGTATAAATAAAGGGATGCAGAATTGAGGATGAAAAGACATGAAGATTATTGGGGGAAATAGAAATACATTAGAATGGTGGTGACAATTGAGTGAAGTATTGAAAAAGGAATAAGTAAACAACTGAAGGGGAAAGAAGCAGCTTTTAGGCAAAGTGACGAGAATGAACAAAACCTGGTGTCCTAACATGTAGGCTGTGATTTTGGGTGGTGAGTGCTCCAGCTTGCAGAGTGTGTAGAGGGAGATTGTGGGAGAGAGGCTGGTCTAGGGGTTAGACCTTACTCTGGAGGCTCTGAAAGGGGCCATGCAGGCTTCTGAGGAGGAGAGGAATGTGTGGTATGCAGACCAGGAGGCCAAAGAAGTGAGGCAAGAGGGCCAGCGGTGGGGACCCTGTCTCATTTATTTTCTTGATAATATCTAAAAGCAGGTAACATTTATTGCCAGGTGCTTTTCTCACATCTTCTGGTTTTTTAATATTCATAACAATCCTTTGTGGTAGGGAGAGGTAAAATAACTAGTCCAAGATCACACAGTTAAACAGGACAGAACCAGAATTCACACCTAGCCCACGTGGCTCCAGAAACCATACTCGCACCCCCAGGAATTCAGTGCTCAGCCCAGTGTTTGATGAACTGATAAACACTGGAGTATATGACACCGCCCTGGGTTTAGGAAGCACAGTCAGGAAGGGTCCAACTCAAACATAACAATTATATTAATACCTGAGACCAACACGCTCAACCTGCAATGGCTGGAAAAGGAGGACCAGGCTGGTGCTAGAAGTCTGCAAGGTGTGCCACCTCCGGTCGTCGCAGCTATGACATCTGCAAGATGGGTAGGAAAAGGGAAATAGCACTGGGATCCACTAACTCCAAGCTAATGCAGATTGTGCTGGGTTGAACAGTGCCCCACCTCCAAATTTACAACTGCTCGGAAGCTTAGAGTGTGACCTGATTTGGAAATGGGGTCTTTGTAGATGTAAGAGATAAGGTCATACTGGACTCGTGTTGGCCCTAAATTTGATGACTGGTGGCTTTATAAGAAGAGACGAAAACACACAAAGACTGTGTTAGTCAGGGATCTCCAGAGAATCAGTAGGAAGTATATGTGTGTGTAGAATATAATAACATACATATTAATAAACTGGCTCATGCAATTATGGAGGCTGGCAAGTCCAAAATCTGCAGGGTGAGCCAGCAGACTAGAGATGCAGGAAAGAGAAGAGCCAGTGTTGCAGTTTAAGTCAAAAGACTGCTTGCTGGAGGAATTCCCTCTTTGTCGAGGTCGGCCTTTTGTTCTATTCAGGTCGTCAGCTGGTTGGGTGGTGCCCACCCACATTATGGAGGGCAACCTGCTTTACTCAAGAAGCCCACCGATGCAGATGTTAATGTTGTGCAAAAACACACACACAGGAACATCCAGAATATGTTTGACCAAATATCTGGGCAACATGGCCCAGGCAAGTTGACACACAAAGTTAACCATCACAGAGACTCATGCACACAGAGATGCAGGTGACGTTGAGAGAGAGGCAGAGGCTGGAGTGCTGTGTCCACAGCCAAGGAAGGTGAGGACTGCTGGGAGCCAGCAGAAGCTGGGAGAGAGGACTGGGACAGCTTCTCTCTCAGAGACCCCAGAAGAAGGCAACCATGTTGCCTGCCAACATCCTGATTTTGTTCTTCCGGCCTCATGGCTGTGAATGAATACAGTTCTGCTGTTTTAAGACACTCAGTTTATGGTGATTTGTTACAGTAGCCCTAGGAAATGAAGACATAGATAAACCCAGCAGTGGAATGGCCACATCTCCTGGCAGAAATCTGGGTCTGATGCGCTGCTGAGATTAGGGGGAGATGTTCACCATGCCACGTACAGAACAGAGCTTTGTGTGGGTATTGGAGAGGACGAGGGTAGGAGAAGACAGGCTTGGACATCGGGTTTCCAGAGGCCGGCAAACACAAAATTCAATGGCAAGCCATACCCTGAAAATAATTGTCATGTATATTACAGAAAAAAGGGGTTAATGTTCTCATATGTAAGAGCTACAATTGTAAACTCAATAAGAAAAAGATAAAATGCCTTTTGGAAAAGTGAGAAAAGATGCAATCAGTATACAAAGGAAGAATGACAGATGACCACTCAATAGCCACCTGGTTGATGTGGGCTCATTGTGTGTGCTGCCTCCACTACATCTGTGCTCAGGATCTGCTCTTTCCAGCGCACCCCGGGGATGCCTGTTTGAGAGGCCCAGGGAAGGCCTGCACTGGGCCAGGCGAAGGCACTGTAGCGCCTGCTCCATCCCGGGGAGAGATGTGGCTGCTAGAACTGGTTTCCCCAAACCTGGAACAGAGGGTGACGTGAACTATGAAAGCATAATCAATTGATTAATCAAGTAAGAGGTGTTTGTCTTCAGCACTGTACCCCATGCACTGTGGGGAGCCCGAGAGCCCCATGGAAGAGAAAAGACTGAGGGGTATGGAATAATAGGACAACAATCCGAGGTGGAATTAACTCCTTGGGTGGCTTTCAGTTCTGGCTGCACATTAGAATCCCTGGAGAGCTTTTTAAAAATGCAGATGCCTACTCCCATGTTCACAGCAGTACTATTTGTAAGAGCTCCAAACTGGAAACGATTTCAATGCACATCAATAGCAGTATAGATAAATAATTATGGATCATTCACATAATGGAGCACCATTGGGCAGGCAGTGAGAATGAAAGAGCGACAATGACACACGACAATGTAGAAAAATCCCTTAAGTCAAATGCCGAGTGAAGGAAACCAGACAGAAGAGAGTCACACACTTACATGTATCGTAGCAACGTGAGAGGTTAACAATAGGGGAAAGCGGGGCAAGGTGTGTGGGTACTCTCTGTACTACCTGCACTTTCTCTGTCATTCTAGTACTGTTCCAAAATGTAAGAATTGACTTAAATATCAAGAAGTCATACTGTATGATTTCATTCATATCTAATACAAAGACAGACAAAGTTCCTCTATTATTAGAAGTCAGGATGGCTACCCGGGGAGGAGTGGGGTCAGAGAGGGTAGGTGAGGGAGGCTTCAGGGTGGTGAGAATGTTCTGCCTCTCAATCTGTGTGCTAGTTACATGGATATGTCCCACTGGGAATGTTTATTGAGCTGAACACTTATGTGTCCTTTGCTGTATATATATTTTATTTCAATAAAAAGTTAAAAGCTATTCTGATATCCAGTCCTATCAAGACCAAGTCAGTTAGAATTTCTGGGGAGGTTCTGGGCATTACTATCTTTTAAGCACCCTAGATTACCCTAAGCACCCGGATTGAGAGCCCCTGAGGTTTGTCCCATAGGTGGTGAGATGGGCCAGGAACGGGCATGCTGGAGCAGTGAGCCCAGGGCTCCTTCCCGCAGGAGGTGGACGTGTGGGTCCCCCAGGGCTGGGAGGGGTTCATGGGACCAGCAGGGCTCCACAGTAAATGAGCATCTTCAGCTCAGGAAACACTGAATTTCCAATTCACATTTTTTTTTTTCTATTTTTCTGGTGGTGGCTACATTTTTGCCCGGAAACTTGATTCCCCATCTTAAATGTTCTTATCACGTGTTGGCCCCTTAGGGTCAAGAGCTGCGAACACAGTCTCACCAGGCTTCATGCAAATAGAGAGAATTAAAAAGGAATTAGTCTTATGTCCCGTAAACACTCTATTTTATCTAATTTGTACTCTTTCTTGTGTTTCTACTCAAGCCTCAGCAAGCCTTCAAGAAAGCATGGGTGAAATAAATGACTGAGAAAACAAGCCCCAGCATTTAGGTCTGATCCAGACACACTCTGGAGCATTAGTGATCGACTCCTAAGTGTGTAAGGCTGGGGAAGGGAGACTTCCTAGAGGCAGAGATTGATGGCTTCGAAGCTGGCAGAGGGGACACGTTCTGTGGTGTGTGTTGCTGTTGACGACTCATTGTTAGTTCAGAATGTCCAGTTGACTCACTGATGAGCTTCTTCCTTACAAGGGAGAGGGGAGCTATAGAGTATCCCTAAAACATATATGAGTTTACTGTGGGCATTGTCATCCTGGTAGACTTTCCTTCCTTGGGCTCATTCTAGGTTACGACAATATAACAACAATAATAACAGCCGACCTTTATTGAGTGCTCACTTCGTGCCAGGCACCTGCCAAGCCCTTTCCATGAATTATCTCATTTAATCCTCACGTCAATCTTACGAATCTCCACTTGACAGATGGGAAAACTGATGTCCAGGATTCATGACTCATCCAGGGTCCCAGTGCCTGTCAGAAGCAGAGCCTGTTTCACCAAAGCGTTGATTCCCAGACCCTGCTTTTGCTGTCATTTGATACGGGTTAAAGGTGGGAGGCTGTGACCATGTAACAGTTTGCCCTCAAAGCCCTAACCTCCCCTGCCTCCCACCGGAGGTGCCCTCGCCCTACTCTGTCTCACTGCTCACTACCTCCTGGTACTCGCATTCACTCGGAAGAGCTGTTTCTCTTTCTTCCCCCACTTCTCATCTCTCGAAGAGCTAACAACAAATTAAGTCACACTAAGATGTTTGGGATTTGCTGTGTAATTTCTCTCAAGAGTGACTGCCCTTGAGGAGAAACGCCACAAAGAGGAAACTGCCACGCACAGTGCTCACGAAGGTGGCATAGGCTGACCCAGGGCTCAGCAAACATGGGCTTGCTGGCCAAATCCTGTCTCGGCAAATAAAGTTTTCTAGGAACACAGCTCCGCCCATTCATGTGTTTATTATCTATGGCTGCTTTGGTGCTAGCCTGGCAGAGTGGAGCGATTGCCACAGAGACTGTGTGGACTACAGAGCATAAAACGTTTGCTACCTGGGCCGCACAGAATAACTTTGCGGATTCCTGCGTTAATCCGTGGAGAGTCTCTAGTGCAGAACTTGGTGCATAGCTGCGCAATAAGTGCCAATTTCCTCTTCTGCAGGTTTCAGGTTCCTTCCTGGGGGTGGGTTCTGGGCAGGAGGAGCATGCTGAAATCATATCACAGGGGTCATCACTGACCCTGTCTGCTCGTGGCAGGCAGTAGAAGCTACAGTCCTTGCTGAATATTCATTTGCACTTTGGCAAGTGAAAGAGTGACAAGCATCCTCACGGAAACAAAGTGATGTATTATTCATTTTGCAGCCAGTGTTTCCCGGCATGAAAGCAGCAGGGCAGCCCCGGCTGGGGCAGGAGTGAGTGGGCAGGCAGTGGGGGATTGTGGCTCCTGTGCCACAGAGGCCGGGCAGTTACGTGTCCTGAGAATTCTTTCCTTCACCAGATACGGATTTTGTGTCAAAGAAGGCACTTAATGTCTCCTTCAAAATAGGTTTGAAATAATAAGATCTGAAATTAGTCTTGCAACACTTGAAGTTAACTGCCATGTCTATTCTTTATTACATTTTTGTTAAGGACCACTGTCCATCATGCAGTCCTTGCTTTCCACTGGTTAGGGGGAGGGGCGGTGTGGGGTTGCTGTGGACGGAACCACATGGCCAGGCTGCAGAGACGTTGCCTCCAGCTCCATTCCCAGAAGCCACTAAATACAAACCCTCAGCTCCTCTCCGAGTTCTGCTTTCTCTAATTTCAAGAAGCAGGGTCTTGCATTTGTGGACCATTCTCTCCAGGAGCTGTATTTCCCCTCCTACGGGGTGCTCGAATACTGTGATCTCGTATTTTTTCCTGGCTGACTTAGGAGGTCTTAGCTTCTTAATAGGTGCCCACGTAACTTGATATCCCACATCGTGCCTGTTAGCACCCTGTATCAGATCCAGCCTCTGTGAAGTTGGTAAGTGACGGAGATTTGGAATTACAGTAGTTCCCCCTTGCCCACAGGGGACATGATGTGTTCCAAGACCCCCAGTGGATGCCTAAACTGAGGATAGTATGAAGCCCTGTATATTCTATGTTTTTTCATCTGATAACCGAGACAGCTAATAAGTGACTAACAGGCAGGAAGCCTGTACAACATGGATACCTGGACAAAGGGATAAGTCCTACCCTGGGCAGGATGGAGCAGGATGGCAGAAGATTTCATCACACTACTCAGAATGTTGCACAATTTAAAACTTAGGCATTGTTTACTTCTGGAATTTTCCGTTTACTATTTTTGAATCACAGTTGATGGCAGGTAACTGAAACCACAGCAAGAGAAATTGTGGATAAGGGGAGTCTATTGTAATAAGAAATTAGCCTTATTGTCTTAGCCGAGGTTCCTTGGAAGGCGGAGCTGGAGGCCAAGGCCAGCTGGTACAGCTGAGCTCCAGGCAGCAGGAGTGGGGCTGAGGGGATGAGGCAGGAAGGAGGAGAGGTGAGTTAAGGGTGGGTCAGAGTGCTAGCCTCCTCTATGTGAGATGGATTGCTTGATCTCACGAGGCCATTTTCCAAGATGTATAAACTGGATCCCAGGACAGTCCTCCCTGAGGAGAGAAAGGGGAAGAATTTATCTACTCCCGTTTTCCCCACTAGCCCCTGAAAGTTTTGAGCCATACTTTCTCAATTCCCCTGTGTTTCCTGGATGCATGCAGAGACCCGAGAGGGGTCCTTGGAAGTCCCAGGGCTCTCAGGGACAGGCCCAGCTGCTCTGTCCATGGTTCCGCCGAGCTCCTCATCACTCCCTATTTCCACACACACGTTCACTCTCTAGGGCAGCACCTGCAGCTCTCTGCTTGAGGCCTTCCCCGGTGGCAGGTGCATGACAGGCTCCCATGCCAGGGAGTTAACATCCCTGGGAGTTGAGAGTTGGTGGCTAAATATGCCAGTGTCCTTGTCCCTTGGGTGAGCCAACCATAAAGCTTGTGCTGCAATGTCTCCCAGAGATTTCTAGTGGGATTGAGTCCCAGTGACCCACTGCAACAACTCACTCATGAACACACCCTTTATTGGCTTTCTTCTCATCCTGGTCTCCCTTCTCTACTCCCTTATCACTGTTCCTAGCTTCACCTCTGACTTCTTAACTCAGCATCTGCTTCTGGGAGAACTTAGGCAACAGAGAGGCCCTTGCAGAAGTGCAGGGCACACAGAACAGGCACGTGGCCAGTGCTGTCATACTGCACCTGCATGAAGTTGCTCAGAGGATGTGACAAGCTGGTCACTGCAGTGACTGCTGGGCAGAAGTCAGGTGAGGCAGAGAGGATCAGGTGAGGCGGTGCATACAGGAATCAGATGGGTGTCCGATCCACCTGGCTAAAAGAGCTATAGTTCACTGGTTTCAAGTAGGCCCTGATTAAGTATTTACCCTCTGTGGTGACTGTGCTAAGCGCTATATATGGATCAACACATTTCAGCCTCACCACTTGTGAAATGGGCACGATTTTCATTATCAATGTTGTACAAATGAGAAAACTGAAGCCTGGAAGGATTAAGTAATTGCCTAAGGTAATACACCAAGAAAAGGGCAATCTGCCCCAGACCTGCACCTTTAAGTTCATGGGTAAGGATGGTGTGTCTTAACCATTAATCACTATTTGCAGGTTTACCATGGCCAAGAAAGCCATTCAGGCACCCCGTTCCCTTGACTTCTGACCAGACTCAGTTCCTTAGTTGCACTAGTGTGTGTGAGTATGTGTGTGAGTGTGTGTGTACGTGTGTGTGTGTGAGGTCATGAGCGTGTGTATGTGTGAGTGTGTGTGCTTGTGCCCTGGGTGGTGGGAGCAGGGGAGCTGGGGGAAAGGTTGAAACAGAGAGAACACTTTTCCTGAAGTGTTACCCCCCCAAAATAACCTCCCACTCTTTTCAATCAAAGCAGAAGCTGGGTCTGAGTCTCGGGTCTTGGTTTGGGTCTTTTTCCAGGACCAGAGGCTGTTTCTAAAATTAGACTCTAAGTTACTGTCCATCAAATAGCCCAAACAAAACAACTTTTTGATGAGTTAAGTGCAAATGAGTCAGAGGCAGAGAGATTAAATTTTCCCTCAAATGCACATGGGTTAAAAAAAAAAAAGAAATTATAGTCTCCAGAGAGGCTGGCTCCTCGAGGACGGAGTTTTTGCCAAGTCAGCGCACTGGAGGAAGAGTCTGTGACTCTCTGCCAAACCCCAAGCGCCACTGGCCTCATCGCCTCAGCTTCTTGCTGAACCCAGGAAGAATCCATCTTCCTAAATCCTTGCTGTCTGTCAGAACTGAGGGCCCATTTCTGTGCAAATGATTCATTGTTATAATTTGTGCCACCTCCTTACAGACTCAGGGACTTTTTATTTTTTACATCAATCCCTACGTAGTATTTCAAAAGTCTCTTTTCTGTCCCTGTCTCCCGCCTGCCCTTCTACCATCTCTTTGCCAACAAATTCAAAACAGGAGTCAGCGACAGACTGTCTTTGAGTCTCGCCCAGAATCTCACTCTGCCTCTGGCAGTCTGTTTCTGACAGGTGCAGAGCAGGCAGGAGCAATGACAGCGGGATGCAGAATGCAAGCAAATGCGGCTCTGTGGATCGTCATCTCTCTTGCTAGCATTCCTTTGGGTTATAGTGAAATTGCCTTTTGGGACAGTTTTTATTCTTTTACTTGAACAAATAAGTCACAGTGGCTATCATTCATCCTCCAATTCCATTTTTTTAAGAACACAACAATTAGAAAAGCATTAGAATGCTTTTGAGAGACTTCTCATTGCAAGTTTCTGGGGTAAAAATCTGACCTCTGTTGCAGTGTGGCTGTAAAAGTGAAAGCACAGCAGGACCATGAATATTTCTCTGAATGTCAGCTGCAGTGGGTGGCGGGACAGCATTTACCAGCTGCTGATGGGTGAAAGCTGAGTGGACCACTGGCCTTGATTTGCCCAATTGCAGGTAACTGTAGTTGCACGGCGAGTGAAATGAACAATCCAGAGCCAGGAACATAAACCTCTTCTCTTTGCATTTTAATGCCAATGGATATGGTTTCCAAAACTGAGCCACTGGCGCTTGCCAGTTCTTTGCATCTGGCTTGGGTTTTAATGAGCACCCAGAGTGTAGTTGTCTCTCACAATCTTTGTGCTGAACATCCAGATAATGCCTTGGAACACCACGTGTGGAATCAATGTATGGGCTCCCCACCCGCAACATTCCAGAGGGCTTGTCCGTTCAGGAGCTATTTTTTCTCTGGAACCTGGAAGGCAGTTGGATCTGAGAGTGGAATAGATCTCAGAGAACATGCACATCAACCTGTTAAACATTCTGCTGGGCTGGTGGCATACGCTGGTTTAGAAAAGTGCCCATTTACCAGCCTGCGTACGGCTCATGACAGGATTCTGAAGTGCAGTCTGCTCTGACACTGAGCCGTATGCATGGCGGCCATGGTAAAGTCGATCGGCAGATGGAAAACTCCACCAAACCTTTTATTGGCCATATGTCACTTTTGAGTGTTGGCCAGCAAACTAAATTTGCAGCTAATATATAATGATTTAAGCAGCAAACAAAAGAGCAGCTGCACTTTGATTTCTGATGCCTTTCCTCTAGGGTCCCTCTAGGTTGCTGGAGTTTCTTGAGCTGTTTTCTTTAACCCTGTGCCGTCTCCCTGAATCTTCACCAGGTGGCACCATCTTCAGAGCTATGGTGTTAGTTACCTCCAACTTAGTTTGTTTATCTGCCTGCTGCTTCTTCCTTGTGGGCTGAGTTTTCTAATTTTTTATTATTGTTCAATTTGATAAGGAATGCTACAAAGCACAAGACTCCAGTATTTCTGTACTTTCACTTGGCTGGCTTTTTTCTTCTTGTTTTGAAATCCCTCATGGAGGCAGGGCCCCTTGCATTCTCTGTTGGGATGTCTGGGCTGGCTTTTGGCTCAGCCTGCAGGGCTTGTCCTTGGTGTGGACTCTGGGAGGGCAGCTCATTCTGATCTATGAGGACATGACCCGGGATGGAGCTCCCCTGGGAACTCAGCTCTCTTACTGTCAGAATCATCTAGAATGAAATGATTGATGTCAGAAGTAAGGAGAACAGGCCATCTCCTGGCTCTTTCTTCTCGTCTGTCTCCTCCACCCGACACAGTTGAAGTGCCAAGTCCTCACTCCCAGCTGCCATGGACACACCGCTGTCTTAGTGCTTGAGGCCTCCTGGAAGAAGAGGCTCCCTGTTACAGATAAGGGTTATGCAGTTGTTCATGGGGTCAAAGTGCTGGCAACAGCCAGGAAAGGAGTGGGGAACCATATGAATTTAAACTTGCGTGTCTTCCAACCACTGCCTCAATAATTCAGTTTAGGAATATGAAATTGCTAAAGTTGTAATGATCATAAAATGGCTCTATAGTTGTCATTGTAACCAACTCCAACCCAGAATTCTGTCTATTAATTCCTGCAAAACCCAGCCACCTCCCTAATGCTATTCAAGGCTTCAAGCAGAGTGTGAATAAAAATTACAACAGAGTGCATCAAATTCAATGATTTCAATAACATCTGGAGTAAAGCACATTAAATGGGGAGTAAAATGCACATTCATCATGGGTGTTTGGGTTTTTTTTCTGTTTTTATAAGGAAAGGAAGTAAGAAATATCTTTCCTGTAGGGATTTTTAGTTATCTGTTCCTGTGCTAAAAGCTGGACATCTCATAGAAGAATTACAGCCTTGGTTTTTGTATTTGCAGGAGTTGATTCTTTTTTTTAGGCCTGATTAAGATTTTGTCCTGTAGAAACTTCACTTTGGGGAATTCATCCTACAGATAGAACTGCTGTGTGAAATAACATGTGTACATGGTTAACCATTTCAGCATCATTTATAAAAACAGGAGATCAGAAACAACTCAGATGTTTATCAACAGAGAACAAAGTTATAATATATTTGAACATTGAAAAGAGCTACAAGACAGTGGAAGTCAGGTGCAGTACAGAGTGGAAAGCACATTACCTTTCAGATCCATGTAATATTTGTTTGTATACGCAACAGAAATTTTGGAAGGGTACACGAGGAAGTAAGCTGAGGGGACAGCAAGAACAGAGTCCATAGGAGGAAATAAGCCACTCACTTCTAGACTCTTGGATTTGGATTTGTATCCACTGTTCTGAAGAAAGGTTTTTCTAGTAGCTCACCTATAGTGTTCTAAATGCCAAACCTCAGCTTCCTTGATGTCTCTGCCCACTGTTGACCATGCAGTTCTTCAGAATGAGGCGGCTGCAGTGTGGTCCAATAAGAAATTCTACTGTTCAGGATTTTGTCGCTCTGGGTGCTGGGGAGGGAGCTAGTATTTCTGGGTGCCTGCTGTCTTTGCAGAGGTACTTCTTTTAATCATTACAGCAGTCCTTTGATAGAGGTACTATTATTATCTCCACTTTCAAGATGAAGAAACTGAGGCTCAGAGAGCTTAACTAACTTTCCAGGAGCCCTATAACTCCTAGCTAACGGGGTCAAGATTGAACCCCAGATGGCCAATCTCTGATGCAAGTGTATGAAAGCATCTAGTGGATGGGAAATACAGCTTCGTTCACTGCGTTTGTCTTCCACTCTCCTGACTCTGCACTGGTCTGTTTCTTCCACTACTCTTATTGTTCATCTCTTGATCTGTTACCCCTTCTTTTTTCTTCTCCTCAAAAAAAGATGCCTCTCAGGTCCTGCTCTTGTTCGTCTCTTGAGAAGCGGAGAAATTTTGACTGTCACCCAGTGGTTTGTCTTCCAAGTCATGTCTACATATTCAGACACTCATTTCCACCTGCTCAATGGACGTTTCCACCTGGCCATCTTGCTGAAACCCAAGGGCCAGTATTTCCCAAACCAAATACATCACCTTTCTGCTTACACTCTGGTTCTTCTTTCCTTGTTTCCCTTTCCTGATAATCCCACCTCCCAAACTTCCCATCCCTTACACTCAAAACCTTGGAGGAGGTTTTGATTCCTGCTTTCTTCCTTGCTTTCAATTTTTAATAAGTAAAAAATGCTACCGTTTTGAGTATACTGCCTTCATGTAACTCAGTTGCTCATGACATCTCACCTGGGAAGTGCTCTCCTAACTGACCATCCTGCCTCAGTCTTCCTCCTCTCCCATCTAACAAGTACTCCTTGTAGAGTATGGTGCCCATAAGATCTATGTGAGGGAAACTTGCAAATGCTGACGAGGGACACAAAAGAGACTCCATAGATGGAAAGGCCAAGAGCACAAATTATTATAAAGCTGCCAATTCTCCCTAAATTAATCTATAAATTTAGTGGGGTCCCAATAAAAATGCCAACAGGGCTTTTTAAATATTTTTCTTTAACCAGTCCACCCAATTTGAGACTCTAATGGAAAAATAAGTATACTAGAATATCCAGGAAAACTCTGAAAAGGAGGATATGAAAAGGGAGAACTAACCCTAACTGATATTAAATTTATAACAAAGTGAGGGTCATTAATGTAGTTAATAATTGTGCATGAATAAACAAGCAGAACAATAGGCAGAATAGAATCAGAAATTGATACCAATACTTAATGAAGATTTAATATTTGATAGACCTTGCCAATTTTTATCAATGGGGAAAAATTTTGCAATTTAATACATGGTGTTGGGACAATTGGGGAGCCATCTGGAAAATATTAATAAAAAGTTGTATTTCTCCTAACTCTTTATAGCAAAGTAAGTGCCAGATGGACTGTCTACATGAAAATTAAACTATTGAGGTTCTAGGAAAAAAATGTAAAAAAAATTTTAATGATCTTAGAGTAGAGATGGCCTTTCTAAGCATGATAAAAATCAAGCATTTCTGCATGATAGGAAATGCTATGAATAAAGTCAAAAGACAAATCCCAAAAAGGGAAAAAATATTTATAACAAACATGGCAGATGAAGAGCTAAATTTGTTATACAAAGCAATTCTACAAATCAACAGGAAAAAGATCAAAACTCTAATAGAAAAATTGGCAAAGGACATGAACCAATAGCTCAAAAAAGGAGATACAAATTGTATTTAGGTATTTGAAAAGATGCCTAGATTTCAACACAATAAGCAATTGTAAATTTAAACTGCATTTTCACCTAATAGCCAAAGAGTTTTAAAATGTATTTTTGGCCACTTATTTTGAAGAGCTTATGCAGTGATTCATATATATTTTTAGGTATGTAAATGGATACAACTTCCAAAAAGGCCAGTCTCAGAATATCTATAAAAATTTAGAATGTGCATACCCTTTCACATATCAATCGCATGTTTGGGAATTTCTCCTATAGTTATATTTAAACTTGTGCCTGAAGAAATACATAAAGGTATGCATTGTGACACTGGGTATAATAGTATGTTTTATCATCTTAAAAAAGAAATGAAAACAATAATAAAGTATGGAGCCTGCCATGTTTGTTTATTCTATGCTTAACACCGCCCGATTGTTTCCCATCAGCTATGGAAATTTTTGTAATCTGGGCCTGCCTACCATGTCTCTCTCGTATCTTGCTTCCCTCTGTACTCCTTGCACTCGGGGCAAATGCCCACATTGTCTGCCCAGCATGTTCCCACCTCCATAACTCTCTGTGTGCCGGTCCTGTTGCCTGACTTGCAGCCTCTCGCTGCTTCCTCATCTGTGTGAATCCTAACCTGACCCACAGGATATCTCGTTCTGAAAACGCTCTTGAACACTCCACAGTTCCCCATCCACAGGTGAAACTCTCTACCTCCTCTGATTTTTGACATGACCCTTTTGCCATAGCAATTTGGGGTAGTCTCTTGAACAACGCTGATATTTTCAAACTATTCCTTTGATGCAAACTGTTTAGATATAACCTACATACGACATCATTAACTTACATTTTCTTCCAAGAATAAAAATATCTTTATTTTTTTCCTGATTATATAAGTAATATGTGCATACTTTAAAAAGTGGAAAATCTCAGGACTCACTCCCATATGCGTGCATGTGTGACATATATGTATGCCTGTGTGTAGTAGAATAAAGGAAAACATTAATTTCCTAACATAGATTTCTGGGTCAAAGAAGACACATATTTAAAATTTTGACAAATGTTGTCAAACTGATCTCTGGAAAGATTAATAATTCATTCAACAGTATTAATTGAGGACATTGTATGTGTCAAGAACCATGTACTAAGTACTCAGGACACGACGGAGAATGACACCAGGTATGGCTCGTGCCTTTTGGAGTTTGGTGTAGGTATTACTAAGGAAAGAAATGTAGCACTTTTGGAAAGTACGGTAGGGAGGATTGCACCTAGATGAGAGTTCAAGGCCGGCTTCCTGGAGAAAGTGACAGTTCAGGTAAATCCCAAAGGTTAAATAGGAGTTAGCTCCACTAACGAGGGAGGTAAGAGCACTTCAGCCATAGCCTGTGGGAATGTGGATGCGCAGGGAGGTGAAGACGGCTCGCGTGGGTGGAGTGGAGATGAGGAGGGCAAGGTGGGGCAAGGTGAGCCTGGAGACAGGGCAGGGAGCGTACCATGGGTGCATTTGTAGGTCTGGTTGTGGATTTTGTTGTTTTTCTAACAGCAAAGAGAGGTGTAAGCAGGGTTTGGGGATCATATTTGTGTTTTGAAAGGATAAATTTGGCTGAGTAGAGAGAAGTGATGAACAGAGGCAAGAATGAAGACAGGCTGACAAGGTAGGAGGCTACTGCCATAGTCCAAGGCACAGATGATAATAGCCCAAACTGCTGGACTACAGACACAGCACATAGTCTGGACCAGAATGGTCAAGGCAGAAATACAGAAGAGTGGAAGAGTTTATGATTTTATCAATTTATACCACTATCAAAAGTGGATATCATTGATCTTTTTTGCCTTTGCCAATCCAAAATTAGTGTGTATAGTATATATTATGTAATACATAGTATATATACATATAAATTTATAGGATGTATTATGTATATAAAACTTTTCCTTTCTTTGATAGTGAGGTTGAACATCTTCATATTTCATTGACTATTTTCATTTCTATTTATTTCTTCTTTTGAATTATCTGTACATATCCTTTGTCTATTTTCTTATTGGGGTTTATGTTCCTTTTCTGTTCTGGGATGCAGTCCAGGATGTCACATTGCATTTAGTTACCATGCCTCCATTGTCTCCATTGATGGATGACGGTTTCTCAGGTGTATATCTTTTTATTAGTGATTTGAATAAACTATTGTTATATTGACGCAGCGCAGAGCTTGGTAAGAATCCAAGTGTAAAATCAAAACAATCTTAAACCAATTTAAAAATAAAAAACAAATGACAGTCTGCGACATATGTTGCAAATACTTCTTCCAGTTTGTCTTTTTGTTTGTTTAACTTGTTTGAAGTTTGTGTGTTTGTGTGTGTTTATCCCATCAAATTGATCTTCACTATTTCTGGCTTTGGTATAATGCTCAAAATCCTCCCCATTCCAAGGTTATAATGAGTTATCCTCTATTACTTTTACAACCATACATTTTCAGGGCATATCAAATAAGATGCAAGACAGACATCCTTACAGTGTTCCTCATTCTCCCCACCCCCAACTTTACCAGATGGGGCAATAAAATGCCGTGCTGAGGTGGCACTTGGGATATTAAAACAGCAATGTCACATGTCTCATCTGCTCTGAACGGCTTTGAATGCAAAGGACATAACTTGGGTCCTGAACAAGTTCTTCCCTGCACCAATGTTATTTTTTAATTGTCTTATGAATCCTACAAAATCATAAGTTCCTTGAAGGCAATAGACCCTCATCTATTTATGTTGTGCAGTACATGTGTGGCTGGGCCCTTTTAACAGCCTCTGCCAACGTAACATGTCAATGCATTATTCCCACGAAAAAACCCGAACTCTCAACACATTGATGGAAGTGTAGATTTTCTCCAGCAAGACAATCAAACATCTACATGGGACAGTATTTTTGTCTACTTTCTTCTTTCTTCTTCCCTACAACTTCTCTCCCGTGAGAGTAAAACCCTACTCAGAAAAGTAACACCCCACCTCACTTCTACCACCAAGAAAGACTGATAAAACATCCCTAAGGGTTTCAGTTCATCACGACTGTATCTCCTGCTGTTGTTCTTAGGAAACTTTGAACATGGCTGAGAGTCAGTAAGTACTTGTGGGAATCAGTGAATTGGGCGGCACCCCTGCCCTGCTACTTAACTTACGCAGTGACTTAGCTGGAATCTAGGACGTAAAAAAGACTGTCTCCTTTTCTAATTCCTTCTTGTTTTCCTTTTATGGAGAGAATTAGGACTCTTGGAATCCTACCACCATTTTATGGGCTATCACATCAAGTTGGTTATAATAAGGATCCATTTTAAATTCACATCAAAGTGCTTAGTTACTGAAGCAGCATTTTCTTAAGTGGTCCCTTAGCACAGACCCAGAGGACAATGTTATTGCAAAGTGAGCAGATGGTCTGGGTGAACTAGAAATATGGAGTTCCTCCTTCTACCCTGGGTGGCCAAACAGATCCTGATCCATTTGGGATAAAGCTTCAGGCTAGAGGCCAACAGTCCCCAGATGGGGAGTTTATCTCTTCCCTGAGGAGTGGGAAGAAGAAAGGTGTTGAGACACTAGAACAACACTGGACAAAGCAGGTGTGAACAATTTTGGTCTCAAGGAGCAAGCCATGTGCACACAGGTGAGCAAGCCAGATTAGAGGGGCTTGGGAGGGCAGCCGCTTAACTTTAGCCGACCTGACGCCTCACCCAGAGCTGGATTTGAAGAAGAGCCATGGGACATTTGAGTCTCAACTGAGCACTAGGGAAGATGGAAATCAAGTTCAAGCTATTAGAGGACTGACATCCTGGCACCTACTTCAGGCCTATCTGGGAATAAGGTCATTTTCCCTCTTTTCCTCTCCTCTTTCATTTCCTAATGACCCACTCTGCTTCCTGGGTCCTTTTCAAACTTAATTTACCTATAACAAGTTCCCTTTAAGTGAGCCTATCTCTTGTCGGTGATGCGACCTCAGGCAAATCACGTTCCCTCTCTTAGCCTCATCCTAAAATAATAAGGAAAATACTGAGAGATAACATGGGCAGAGCAACCGGCACAGTGCTGGGTACCTAGTAGGTGCTCCTGGGATTTGCATTAAGAGAAGACAATTTTCCGGCTGTCAAGATACCCGAAACTTCTTCTTCCTCTTGGGCCGTTGGAGGGAACATGTCTTGAGCAATAAGGACAACAAGAGGCAGGATCCTTCCCGCTTCCTTGCCACAGCAATGTTCTCAGCATTTACATTGCTTGTACAGTTTGAAAGCCTGGATGATGGTTCCCTGGTATCTCTGTAAGTGCCACAACCAGTGAGTTATGGCTTCCACTGACCTCTCTGCAGGATAGGACAATGCGACAATGCGTTGGCAACAGCTGCGGGAAAGGCAGTAAAGAGCCCGCAGAATCCAGGCTGCAGCTGGGTTAATGGTGCTGTGGCGTTGGGGTGGCTGCCTTGAGGACTATAAAAACAGAAAGAAAGAAAGGAAAACAAGAAAAAAAATCCCAAACCCCCAAACAAAGGCAGATGTTTTGACTTAGGAAAAAAGCCTAAAGAGATATCGCTTAAGAAATTTGGCTTCAGAATAGCAAATTAATACTAAATTGGGTTATAATAAATGGGAAAGCATTTTATATTTGTAAAAATACTAACCCGAAAAGGAAATGAAAATGTAGACCTCTCTGTTCCTCTATTCCCCCTTTTGTTTCTTCATTTTCCTCTCTCTTCCTCCAATACAAACAACTACCCGCCTCATATCTATTCCACGGGGCTCCGGGGGGCTGGCACAGGGATATGGTGGATGTAACGTGTAAATAGCAATCTTGGAATTTCCACCCCTCAACTATTGCTGGCATGTGGACTTGAATCTGATTGTGGCAGAAACCTCAGTTAATTTCAGTGTGAGTTTACCATTTTCATGGTGGCTAATGATGTAAGGAGAGAATGATCATCACCAATGTTTGCAGAATACTGGAGCCCTAGACTGGGATGCATGAGACATAGGTTTTTTTTTTCTGAATCGGCCCTTCATTAAGGTATGACTTTGGGGACATAACTCAACTTCTTGAGGACTCCACTTTCTACTATCGTTTCCTCATCTAAAATACAGTCTATGTCTTGGGCAGGGCTGCTGTGTAAGGTTATATAGGTTAGACGCCCATTCAGGGGACAAGTACAGGTTCTTCCCCTTGCCAAGACTCTGCCTGCTGAGATGGGGCCATTCTTTGCGATCTGTGGCCCTGATTATGGGCCTGGGTGAAGACCCTCTTGAAAGCAGGGAAGAGATAAAGAACAGAGGGAGTGTTTTTGAGAGACTGGGAGCCGAAAGCCAAGTGATGTGACTATGCCTACCGGGTGATGGAGAGTGACAAAGACAAGGGAAGTCAGCAGGGGACAGTACGGACAGTTTAGGAGAGCAGAGAGGAGGCCAACAGTCTAGGTGGAGAGGAAGCCAGGGAGCAGTCTGCAGAAGACAGGGGAGGCTCGCCCTCGGAAGGGCAGGGCGACTTGGAGTGCAGCCTCACCTCCATTCAATGGCAAGACGCTGAGATGGGAGAGACCAGACAGGGTGGGCTGCATGTGCATCCCCCCGACCCACAGAGATATGGCAGATGCCATGTGTGGCTGGGGTGGACGGAGGGGTGGGTTTTAGGGGACTGGAGTGGGGGACAGGCTGGGAGAAGGTGGAAATAAGGGCAGAACATGAGAGTGAAACAGATTCAAAGCCCGTGCTTTCGGGTAACGAATAGCTGTGATTTACCTACTTTTATGTAGTTGAATAGAGTGCGTGCCTTACTGAGTCTACTCCCCGCAGTAAAGTGGTCTGCATTGTGCCCGACAGCCCTGGACTGACTGGCCTCCCATTGTGTTCGGAGGCATCCTAAGGTGAAAAGATGCCAAAGAGAAGCGACGGGGACAGGGGAAGGTCTAAGGTGGTGTTAAAAATAAGAAAGGCTTTGAAACATGGTGTTAAAAATAAGAAAGAATTTTACTCAGAATTCCCTAGACCTGGTTTGTTTGAGAGAATGAGATGGATTATGATCTGGAAGAGAAGGGCAGGAAATGTGAATAGGTTTTAAAAACAAAATGACTGCTAAGAGTGAAGCCGGGAAGAGGCGGGTGAATCCTAGACTTAGGAGTTTTCAGATGGAGCAAAAGAAGATTTCTGGGTGTCCAAAGAGAAGGTTGGGGGCAAATAAAAAAAATACAGAAACGTTTTCCCAAAATAAATACGGATTTGTCAGATTTGGGAAAAGTGGGAGAGGTTCTAAGTGAATCAGTGGCTGGGGGTGAGAGCACTGTGGGGCTGGTGCTTATGGCCTGCAACGGGGCCAGGGAGGAGGGTGGGCTGCCCTAGGAGCTCAGGAGAGGGCCCAGGGGCTGGGGAGCAGCCAGCAGAAGCCAGGTCACACGCCAGACTCTCTTCCCTGCAAGCTGGGCTGCGCGATGTGGGAGTGGGTGAAAAAAAACCCTGTTACAGCTGTCAGTATAGATTTTGCATCCAGGATTTTCCCAAAATGTGCTAGAGAGATTTTCATGGGAGCTGTGTGAACTGAGAGCTTACATGGTAGCAGCGGGCGGGGGACTGGGGGCAGCTTAAAATATCAGAGAGTAACGTAGACCTGGGCAGTAATTCTGCTTTCTTACCTGCTTTGGAGGCTGAGGAGGACAAGGGAGTGGGTGGGAGGAGGGAAGGTAGCTCTGGGTAAGATGGGTTACATGTTGGGTTCTAGCCCTTCTCAGGCAGTTGACCTTACTTACCAGATGGGCTCTTTGGTCTTGAAGGTTCTTTTTAGTTCTCTGAGATTGAGATAAACATCATGCCCCTCTGCTTCATACCCTCAGCTCAGTCTTCATGAAATGCCAGAGGCTTGTTCACACTAGTGTAATCACAGCCGGGGTGCCCCAATCACCGCATGGGGAAAGCCAGTCCCCAAACGTCAAGGCCTGATGCACCATACCGGCAGTCCTTGCATGTCACTGCCATGCGCCACAGTTCCCTGTTGTGAGAGCCACTGCTGGCTGACACCTGGTGCTCGCACCCACTGCCAACAGTGCTGACATAGCCTGTTAGGCAGGCATCCTTTGAGCAAATGAGAAATGCAGAATTCAGTAAGGTAAATTGCCTGCTCGAGGTCCCAGAGCTGGGGATCAAACCAGACTGTGTTTTTCCTACTGTACCCTAATTCCTCTAATTAAGTCCATCTCCATACTCACTCCTGGAATTGCTCTCATGTCCTCAAACTCCAAGCTGTTATTTCACGAAACAGAATCCTATGCCGTGTAGTTACCTCCCACACCTTCACGGAGATACTGCTCACGGAAACAGATCCACTCACAGAAACTCGCCTTTGGCAAATGCCATCAAATTATGATTTGTAAGCCAGAAAAGAAAATCAAGTAAAATTATATTCTTTTGTTTCTTTAAATCTTCCGTAAAACCAAAAAATCTCCAATGAACCAGAAAATCTCTCTACAAAAATCATTAGATTAAAAATCAACTTTACAAGTTGACTGGCAATCAGCAAGAATAATAGAAAATTAAAGACCCTCAGACTAGAGCAGTAATTATACTATTGATCTGAAGGATTACGGCAAAGAGAAGGAAGCTGGGGAGAGAATATGACTGATGGTTGCTGCCCTTTGGCTGGGAGATTTGAGGTATGACAGATGATTGAGTTTTAGGACCCTAGGAGTAGGCTAGCCTTCCCTACTATAAAGAAGTTTGTCCAGGCCAGGCACAGTGGCTCACGCCTGTAATCCCAGCACTTCAGGAGGCTGAGGAGAGAGAATTTCTTACGGCCAGGAGTTAGAGACCAGCCAGAGCAACATAGCAAGAGACACCCTCGCCCCACCAACTGTCTCTATCAACAAAAAAAGAAATAGCCTGGCGTGACAGCACGTGCCTGTAGTCCCAGCTATCCAGGAGTCCGAGACAGGAGGACTGTTCGAGCCCAGCAGTTCAAGGGTGCAGTGAGCTATGATTGTGCCACTGCACTTCAGCCTGAGGCGACAGGGTGAGACCCTGCCTCTACGCAAGCAAGTGCTGCCTTGGTCACTGAGGCCAGAATTTAGGTCTTCACCCATTTGTATTCTCAGAATACCTGGACTCTGTAAGTATTTGTTGAATGGATGAATCAAATAACACCCTTCTGACAGTACTCCTAAATGAAAGGACTTGGGGCGTGTGTGGCAGAAGGCGAGCAGCCATGTACCATCTATTTGCAGCCTGAACACTGCGCTGGGGACGGTTCCTCCTACTCAGCTGTGAGGGATGCCATGGAAAGGGGTCCCTTTCTCGAGGGGACAGCACGGATATCCTTTCTGGTGTCCAGACCCCGGCATCGTGGGCTCACGAGGGCTCCCAGGCGACACCGTGCGCCTTGCCCTTCACCTTGCCCACTGCCACCTCCTCTGGCGGCCCGGCCGGGCTGTCTCAACTTGTTCAGTTCAGCTCCTAGAAACTCAGACCTCACTTGGTTTTTATCCTTCAGTCCTTGGAGTTTTCCTTCCCCAAGCATAAATACATCCGTGGAAGGTACACTGAAGCAGTATTTTAGGTTTCTCTTGAGAGTAGACCCCACTCACTCATTTATTCAACTGATCATAGTGATGGTTCCTGGTATCTTACCGACGGCCAGACAGGCTGCCGTGACTGAAGATCCAGCTCTGAACCACGCAGACGAGCCCCTCTTCTCAGGAACTCGCTTGCCAGTGTCTGGGAGAAAGGCCCCGGTGGGGCGAGCTCCACTGTCACTGGCCTCTTCCTCCCCGCCGCCAGGCAGGCTTTGCAAAAGGAAAGGACACAATATCCTCTCTGAAAGGTCTGGGTAGGTAACAGGGGTGACATCAAGAACCTCACCCTCAAAAATTTTACATGATTCCTTTTGTGTTTATATGGTTTCTAGGACCTTTCACATCCTGACGAGCCAGGGGCTGAGGCTGCTAGCATGAAGGGTCACATGGAGTAGGACAAACTGCTCCCGGCCATGCTGCTTCCCAGCCTCTTGCCGCATTGCTCCGGCCCCTTCGCCCTGCCTCGCAGTAGAAGGTGCGCAGCATAAATGGGCTGACTCTGATACTCACAGAAACTGTTTGGGTTGGGACTTACAGACAACGGCGGCTACCTCGCCCTCAAAGTGTGCCCTGGACTGAAGCTGGCTGCCTGGACATTTTCTTCTCTCTGTAGAGCCACGTTGTACGGTTAGCTATGAGGCGCCACATCTCAGCTGTGTACCTGGGGCTCCCGGGGTGGTGCAAGGCTTTTCCCTGCTCCAGGAGCACCGGGAGGGCGCTCTGCCTCACGAAGTGGCGAGCTTGTGCCCCGTCTGCCCTTGTGTCCTGCAAAGAGCTTTCGGGGAAGGTGTGGCTCCCACTAAGGCCTTGCCTTGTTGGGCTTGCAGGACTGTGATTAGGGAGTTACTACCCAGCCCTCCAAAGAGCTCTGGTGAAAAGACTGAGGGATTGGGTTTCCCTCGGGGATTCTGCCTGATGGAGTTCTGCACCCGAACTCTGGGCTGACTCTAGCCAAAGTGCCAGTTTTATTTTTAGGAGCCCTTGAACAGGTCTGGCCTGGGTCACCAAAACTAATTTGGGAAGATGGCTCCATACTGTACCTACCTCCCAAGGAACTTGACTCATATGGCCAAAGATTTGGCAACTCCCAGAGATCCCTTCATTAACTATCAAAATAAGCTAATCAAAATAATATCTCTGAAGCCACAAAAAATCCACTCTGAAACAGGGTGAGATTATAAATACAGAGAGTAATTAAAATAAAGAATTGGTGGTTGGTGGTGGGAGACCACGGAGAGTGAAAAATTTCCACAAGATTCACCTTTGCCATAACAAGATTTTATCTTGCAGGGCTTCGTCCCTTTCAGCCTACCCTGCTGGCTGATACACATACTTGTCTTCTCAGCAGCTAGAGCTCTGCCTTCCCTTTTCCCTTTTCTTGCCCCTCTCCTGAAAGGGGGAGGCAAACCACAAGGAGACAAAGGAACGACGCCAAATACTACAAAACATTAATGGAATGTTCACTCCAAATGAGGTTTTTAAAGAGGCACTTTAAATGCAGCAAAGACCTAAGCACCAACATCAATGTTCCTGTAAGCAGAAAATAAAATCTACAAATAAAGTTTTAGTGGAAGGTGTATCATTTTATTTCATTAATATTCATATTCTGAACTCATGTGTGCCACTGCGGGGAACTTCATGAGACAATTTTGCTCTTGGGAAACAAACGACAGCCCTAGACCAGCCTAATAAACATTCAAAACATCATCCCTACTGGGCACAGGTGTTTCCAACTGCCAACCGTGCCGATGCTTAGTGGGCTGGAGCTCCACCCACTGTCGTAATTTGTGCTCTGGCTTTTGCATCCCACATGCCCCTGGAATGGGCCAATTTGTCCTGCCTCTGTGTTGGAGGGGACGGGGTTGAGATCCTCCTAGCAATATAACTGCTTTCTAGTTTGCCATATTCATGGTCAGAATGACACTCCTCCCAGCCTCGCCTACCTGTTCAAGGACAGGTTAACTGTGAAACAAGGTGCGGAGAGTTTCCTCCTGGTCTACTCCACTGTTGAGTCTGGTCTCTGACTCACAGCCTAAGCACCGATGAGGACTTTGAACTTGGACTCCAGGGACCTTTTCTGAGTAGGTGCAAAGTGTTAGACAAGGCATAGACCCTATCCAGAACCAGGAGTGTTTTATTTTTAGATAAAATGACCTGGCCCTGGGGAGGGTCACTGGACGATAGGAAGTGACAGCTTATACTTGCACAGTGCTTTGCTACTTATAAAGAATGTGTATAAGTCATCATTTTATTCAGCCTTTACATCAGCATTCCCATTTTGTTCCTGAGACATTGAGAAGTGGCTTCTCCACTTTCTAGGCTCCCAACACTGGCCTTTTGTTCCCAAGCCCAGAGTTCCTGCCCTCCTTCCACAGCTGCTCAGAAGATAAACTGAGGATCTTTCTGAATCCCTGGGGGAATGGCCTCCCTGTCTGAAATTCATTATGGTCATGTAGGGGTGAGGCCAGCAGAAGAGCATATCCAGGTTAGAGAGAAGGGAAGGAACCCAAGGGAAAACTAAGGATTTCAGCAGAATACATTTGAATGGGAAGAAATCCTAAAGAAACCCTAGAGGGAGAAACTACAAAAACTGCACCTGGCGAAGTGTCTGATCCAGATAAGTAGGGTTAGGTTTAATCTCTAGATTCCAGGTGCTTAATTCCTGGACTGTTTGCTGTCAGGTCTGCACAATCGATTGGCCTAAGGAGATAAGGGACCTGTGTAGATTAACATCAGAAAGAAAAAATGGCACATTCTGCGGTGGAACTGTTAGTTTTCCTCAGCAAAAAAGACAGGAGAGGTCAAACAGGGGAGGACGCTGGACGGCTCCCCCACCTTCTGCCCGTGTGCCGGGACAAACATGGACTCCCGAGCTTGGCCCTCATCTCTCCTGGCCAGGCTGGCTGCGAGTGAGGAGGAAGAGGGCTGGTGTGGAGCACTGTGAACCCCAGGGCACTGCAAGGTGAGGGCGGAAGCCTGGCCGCCTCGCATGCCAGAGGACGCCAGCCCCCAGGGGCAGAATAACAGAGTGGTTCAAAACACAGGCTTTGGAGATAGATTCCCTGAGGTCACGCCTGATGCTGCCAGTCTACCTTGGGCAAGGGGCTTGCCCTCTCTGTGCCTCAGTTTTCTTATCTGTAAAATGGGAATAATAGGGCTGATGTGTGGATCCGATGTCATAAACTCACATGTTTATGACAGAGCTTGGATGTAACCTATGTTCAACAGGTGGCAGTGGTAGTTACTATTACCGGGATTGCCACCAGGGCTGTATTTACTGCAATAGACTCCTAAAGACCCTTCTGTCTTAATGATGCCTCGTTCTTTGTAGTTCCTGGACCCAACGCAGACCTACAGAAGCAGAATCTTTGTGGTAGGAGCCTGGGAATCTGTATTTTAATAAATACCCTGAGCAAGTCTGGAACCTGGTGTACTGAGCAAATTCCTCAGCTGGGCACCCAGTATGGGAGGAAGGCCCCATCACTCGGGCCCATCTTGCCTTTCCTCGGCTCCTCTGCCCACTGGCCACGTCTTCCTCCCTGACCGTGAAGGCCTTAATGTTCTCACCTTTGCATGAGGCATTGCTGCCTCCTCCAAGCACGCGTGGACTTCCCTGCGCCTAGGCTATGCTCAGCTATCCCCACGCCCTGAGGAGCCCCTCCCCGATCTGGCCAAATGCCACCGTCACACGCCACCGCCACACAAGTTTTCTTCTGACGTCTTCTCCACCTCGTCCCCCTTTTTCACACAGCAGAGCTGGCGCTGGTTGTCTTCTCCAGAGGCCTGTGTCCCAGCTCCCCTGCAATCCCCTCTAAGCTGGAAATCGGGTTCCAGTCAAGAGAAACTGGGGAGCCACAGCCCCTGTGTCACCAGCTGGCGGCTCCTCATCCAGGGACGGCTGGGGTGCGGGTGAGACCGTCTTTTCCCCTCAGCTGTCAGATGCCGCACTTGCTGTCACACCTCTGACACACTGGGCCGTCCTGGCGTGGCGGGTGGTTCTCCCTCCACACCTTGTTTGGACGCTTTTCCTCGTGTTTGGTTCGGCTCTCCTGAACTGTTCTGTTGCCACTTTGCTCTCGCCACTGTTGCCACCCACACAGGATGTGGGTCCCCTCCCCACTGCCTTTGTTCAGGGCTTGAAACAGCCCGATGTAACCACCGCCTTTGGCCTGGCTGCCCCAGCCAGCACTGCCGGCACAGCCCTCCACTTAAGGCACTGTGGCCTGGCCGCTGGCGGGAGAGAATGCTCTGAGTCCGCACTCACAGCTGCCCCATGGTGACAAGGAGGTCAGAGACGGGGCTTGGGGCCCCAGCCCAGCCCCGATGGCAGACCTCCCTGGAGACACAGGAACCGGCAAGGGGCAGCCAAGTGGCAGACATTCCTGGTTTTTCTGCTGCCGCCTTCGCCATCCCCAGGGGCTCACCACAGGCTCTGTGAAGTCCGTCGTCTGACCTGTGACCTGGTGGCTGGCAGAGCCTGCCCCCCCTGCCCCCAGCCCTTGCCCTGCTCTGTCCTCTGCCACAGCGGGGTGAGGGTGCGAGGCTGGCAGTGGTCAGATGCATTGTGAATTTGGGGTGCGATACTTAGCACCCATCATGGTACAGAGAAAGCCCCAGCACTTGGAGCCAGGGCTGGGGACGGTCCTCTGTCTCCCCACACTGTCCCTTCTCCAAGGGCAGGGGGAGGGTGGTGAGAAGGCACAAAGGATGGTGCTATTCCCTGGAACTATTTATTAACTTTTTTGGGGTGTAGATTTCATTCCTTTTTCAATTATCAAAGCTGACTTTTTTGCAGGAACAGATATATGACTTACACATTAATTTATTCTTTCATTCAGTGAATATTCACCGAGAACGTTCTGTGCCTGGGGCCTTGGTGGAGGAGCTGGGAGCAAGGCTGGGTGGAGCAGACGCCACAAACCCGTGGCTTACACGGTGCCTGCGGTTGAGCAGGCAGCTCCTATGTGAGGAAGTGAACAGCCACGTAGGCACCACAAACAAAATACGAAAGGCTCATAAGATCATCCTTGACTGCAGTGCCTGGGGGAGGTGTCCAGGTAGAGGCAGCACTGGGTCGGCCTTGAGGGACAGCTGGGCCCCTGCAGCCAGACAAGCAAGGTGGGCATTCCCCGCGAGTGAGTCGGCCGGACCAGGGAGAGGGACATGGGAAAGTTGTGGCATATTTGGGAAGCGAATAATGTTTTGTTTGGCTACAGCATGGGGTGTCTGAGGGGGAATAGTGCGTGAGAAGTCTGGAAAGGTCCACCAAGGCGAGTGTGCAGAAGGCCTTAGAAGCAAGACGAGGGCTGTGACTTGAGCGGGTCAGATGTGGAACCCGGAGGCTATTCTTTGACAGACAGCTGAGTGAACGTGACAACCAACTGTGCTTCAGGAAGCTGATTCCCACTCTAGACCGGGAAGACCATCAACACATCAGCTTGGGAGGGAGAGGGTGGTGGCAGTGTGACTAGAAATGAAGAGATAGCGGGAGTGTCCTGGGAAAGACTGTGCAGAATTTGGCAACTTGGTGGGGACATTTTTTGGGGAAGGGGATGAACATGTCCCCCTCAGATAGCTGAGATGTCAGGAAGCCGTTTTATGCTTCTATATACGGGGTCCTGTCGACTGGAAGCTCCTCAGTTCAATATTCACAGGTATCTATCAGTGCTGACTGTGTATGTCATGTAAGAATAAGAAATATAGGAACAAAGGTGAACAAAACATAGTGCTGGGTCCACAGGAAAAAGGGACTCAGAGGAGACCCTAGGCTGGCCCACCCTATTCCCTTTGGAAAAAAGAATCAGAGATGATTGAATATTTTTTTTTGATAGCCTTCCTGCAGTACAGATGAGGGAAAAGGGCTCCAAGTGCACTCCTTCCCTGAGCGTACCCTGGATAGTTCAATGATTTTGTTTGGTTTTGTTTCATTCAGTAGCTATTTCTTTGACTCTAACATGCTCCACCCCACAGCCCCCAGACCTCCCAGCTTTTGAGGAGGGTCAGAGGAGTGTGACAAGAACACAGGCGGCCGGCCACAGAGGAGGACACAAAGCCAGTGGTGTGGGACTGAAAGGGGCCCTTGTGCCTCCGCGGCGGGGAAGGAGCTGAGGGGCATCTTCAGAGACTTCGGACAGGGTAGAGTTTCAAAAGGCAGACACAGGGGAAGGGAGGGTAGAATTCCTGGTGAGAGAAACATGAGAGCAAAGGCCAGGAGCCAGAGAACATGGGGCATGTTTGGGGAATGTTCTATCATCTTGTTCAAAAGCAGTGTAGGCCCAGCAGGGCCTTGTTTATCATTAGCATTTTGTTTTGTTTTGTTAATGAAGTCAAGAGTAACAGTTGGAAACCTAATGAAGTGGTTTACAAGTTGTGGTTTAGTTGTTTTCAGTTATACAATGTTCCGGGTTTCTCATTGGGCCTAGAAGACATCTGGCTTGTGACCAGTTGCCATGACGTCTGTGATCAGGTGATGTCTTCATCCCAGCCCGGAAGTACGACTGTCGGGCTTTGACCTTTGTTAATAATACATCCTTGAGAAGGCATCTTTAATTACTCACTGTCCAAGAGGTGAAACTCCCACTGCTTTCCTTATGAAGTCTGTTTAGAGACCATGAAATGTGTGGGTGACAGGATATATATGAAAATATATGGAAATTACTGAGTTTCATAAATGTATTCACGGAAATTCAGATACTCAAGGCAGGGGCCAGGCCAAACTTAGTCTTTTACCCTCTTTTACTTCATCCTTCTGGATCTTCCTTCAGAGTTGTTGATTCATCAAAGAGCAGCTAGAAATATTATGACAACAGTATCTTTTTCATCCTAAATAAAAGGACAAAAAAGGGCACCCAAGAGTAAGAGGAATAATTAAACAACTTAATTATCAGCAGTAAATTGCCAGCAATTCTCTGTAACATTATGTGCTAGTATATGATTAAAGTAAATACAAGAATAGATATTTTTTTCTCTTTTTGGCAGAGCATGGTAGGGTGGTAGTGATTACAGAGCTGGGGAGTTGCTTGTCAAAACAAAAAGGATTCTAATAAATCCATTAGAATCCAATCCTAGACATGTCTCTAAGCATGAGGTGTTGAAGTGGTACCTGATTGCTTTAGTTTCCTAGAGCTGATATACCAAAATACTGCAAACTGGATGATTGATTTAAAAACAATAGAAATTTATTTTCTCATAGTTTTGGAGACCAAAGTCCAAAATCAAGTTGTTCCCAGGGCTACATTCCCTCTGTGGTCTGTAGGGGGAAGTCCTTCCTTGCCTCTTCCGGCTTCTGGTGGCTCCACACATTCCTTGGCTTAAGGCTGCATAGCTCTAATCTCTGTCTCCATGTCTACGTGGCCATCTTCTCCATGTGTCTCTGAAGTCCCCCTCTGCCTTTCTCAGATAAGGATGTACACATGTCATTGGACTTAGGGCCCACCCTAAATTCAAGATGATCCCTGAGATCCTTAGCTTAATTCCATCTGCAAAGGCCCTTTTGCCAAATAAGGTCACATTAGGGGTTCTAGGGATTAGGACATAGATACATTTTTTAGGGGACTCTATTCAGCCCATGACACTGAAGATGCGTTCTCGGCCAGCACAAGTACAGCAGCTAGATGACCCTGGGTACTCAAGTCTCTGTCGATGCGCTGGTAGTCCTTTAAGCAGTAGAGCAGGGTTGGACAGGATTCAGTGCAAGGAGATTGGAGCGTATAGTGAGTCCCTCTGAGAAAGCTGCACTTGGAACAAAAGGAGTTATGTAATTTACTGGACAGAGATTATAAAGTCATTTTCCTAAGCACAGTGTATTCCGAAACCCTATCGACAGCTTTCCTGATAGACTGTGAGGCCAGGAATTAGAGATCTCCAAAAAAAGATACATTTTGTCATTCATAACAGACTTTGTTGTTTCTTGGTTTTGGGGTTTTTTTTTTTTTTCCTCTTAAAAATAGAAAACTTTGTACTGATCCAGTTGAACATTTGAAACTCTGAAAGCTCTGAAATACTGAAACATTGTGGAATTTTTAAAAAAGTACATTTTAAAGCAAGTTTCCCTAAAATAAATGGAAGACAGCCCAGTAAACAATACACATCTAAGAATTTCTCAAGAATACTTAAAGGCATCCCAGGAGGGTCAGAATTCCTTTTCTGTGTTTTGTTTTTCATACGGGGATCTTAAGACATAGAGTAGCCGGGGCCACAGATGGCAAGTCAGCTCCCTAAACAGTAGCTGCAGAGAGTCCCTTTTCTCTTTCTCTCGCTGGAAAACACAGCTGCCCATGTAGTCCTGCCTCTCTCCCCTGTGCTTGTGATGGCAGTAGGTCGCCTGGGGAGCACTGACTCACCGGAAATGTTCTCCTTTCTAGAGTGAACAGCTAGAATAAAATCATGTCAGCGCCATTTACCAATTTTATTTTTAATTGGCTAATACGCTTTTGATCACTGAAGGGGAAATAAGTGAACGAAGGCCGGCTCCAGCTTAAGGACCTGCATTATTACCTTGTACGTTTGTTTAGATCATTTTCCACCATCCACCTGAAATGTAGTTATTTATTAGCATAATATGGTTATGGATCTATCTGCGGGGCTTAAAGATGGAAATTGAAACTCTGTGATGATTTAGCTGAAAGTTACTGGAGCATTCATAACGCTGTCAGAATTACAAGAGAAACCACATTAAGAAAACGCCAGCACTAGTTGCTATTAAACGGATATTCAGACATCGTCAGCACTGTTATCCATGGCGGGCTGGTCTCATTTATAAGCTCCTGTACAAGGGGATAATGGTAACTGCAGGTTCAAAGGAAAGTGGATCACAGGAATAACATTAGGAAGAGTGATCACATGTTTTGAAACATAAATCAGGAAATAGGACAAAGGGCTTTCCCCTGATTTGTTAATTTACTTACATCTTTAAAAAAGTATTCTCAATAAATCACATTTATAGAAAAATGAAATAAAATGAGCTGAAGAAGCACAAACTCACCTTTCATTCATTCAACAAATGATTATTGAGTGCCATTGTTATGCCAGACATGGTTTTAGTGGTGAATACAATATAGACTAACCAGACAAAACACCTGCCCAGAGATGGAATTCAATCATTCTGCCAACAAATGCTGATGGAGTGGTGACTGCAAGGCAGCCATGTGCTATGGTTGATACACTGTGTCGGTTCACAGTCGCATACACTGGTGATCATAGCTACTGCGGAAATGAGGCGGTGGTACTGAGACTCTGACCCTGAGTATTGCTGAGAGTGCCCGCGTCTCCCAGGAGTCTGCTGATCAACCTTGGCCATTGCCTATTGTTCTGCCAGCCAAGCTAGAGGTCTGCAGACTTGAGCCTCAGTGTATACAGTAGCTGTTAGAGCTGAAATATTGCTCCCATTTCCATGGCTGCCTCCATGTCTGCAGCCTCAATGCTGGTGGAGCTGGAAATCCGTCTGGCTGTGATATTGGTGCCACTGGAATGGCACCATATGTCCTGGGGCTGGTGGCCTACATCATTCTTGTGAGTGTGCTCCTTTTCCAACACAGAGTGCAGGTTGTCTCAGCCCCAAGTGTCACAATGTTTAGCTAGTCAGTTCTTTCAATTCTCTTTCTCAAACCCCTTTGCCTCTTCCCACAATCATGTCTGCAGCCAATATGTCTGTATCTGGTCTTCTTGGCCCCACATAAATCTAAGGACGTCAGTTCATATAAGGGGAGTGGATGCACCTCCCTCTGCTCATTGTGAGCCCCTGAAACTGGAACCCACCAGGCTAAAATATTCTATGACACATGCATCCATCTTTGAAAATCAGTTTATCTAAGAAAATCTGGGCAGGTGGCCTTAGGAATGTAGCCACAATGCCAAAACTCAATGACACTAAGTTCAAGGTAGAGTGGCTAGTATCCTATGGAAATAAACAGGAAGACAAGCCAGGAGCCAGTTACAAAGGCAAGACACAATTTTGGGATGAGCTCTATACCTAGAAATGAGGTTGAAGTTAGGGTGCAATAATTAGAAATATGGGAATTTGCATCAAAGATATAATTAAATTGGCAAAGAACTAAATGATCTATACTCAGGTCTTCACAAAGGAGAAATACAACCTACATTTATTCTGCCATTGAAGATACAGATATTGAGCTCCTGCTCTGACACAGACACTGCCATCAGGACTGGAAATATTAGGATGAATAAGACCCTGTCCCTGCCTGTAAGCAGCTTAGTGTCTAAGGCAAAGGTCAGCAAAATATGGCTCATGGGACAAATCCAACGTACCTCGTGTTTTGGTATAGCCTGTGAGCTAAGAATGGCTTTTACATTTTTAAATAGTTGAGAAAAAACTCAAGAGAATGTTTCCTGACTTGTAAAAGTTATATGAAAGTCAAATTTCAATGTTTGTAAATAAAGTATTATGGAAATACAACTGAGCTCATTTGTCTAGGTGCTGCCTGTGGCTGCATTCAAGCTGCAATGGCAGAGTACTTGGGACAGAGACTACATGAACCACAAGGCCCCAAATATTTACCCTCCCTGATCTAAGAGGGGGAATGGCACAAGAGACAAGCTCATGGCTTATGTGAGAATATGAAGGTGAAGATGTACTCAAGGGTGTTCCTGGAACGTTGAGGAGAGGATTATAAAAGAGGCAGAATTTTCAATTTCCTTAAGGTCACGAGAACAAATGTATAACCAACATAAGAGAATAAAAAAAAATTACTTTTTGCTGTCACCTAAACAAAAAGCCAAAGGAACAAGAAAAAAGTTATATTTCCAGCTTAACTATTCTGTGTTTTCCTTATTTTATTATTAGTAGCAACAATATTTCAGCTTTCTCTTAATACCAGTTTATACATTCAGGTATAAATTTTGCTTTATTACCAGTTGTCTTATATGTATTATTAAAACATTATCTGTTCAGGATAGAGTTTAAAAAGTAAAGATCCTTGAATTTTTAAGTACTGCAGTCTGAAAGCTGTGGTCTGGGGCAGCTTGGCAAGCCTGGCTCTCTGGACGGGGTTCAAATGGCCGGTCTCCCAGCAAGGCCTGAGAAAAGGGTGCACTCTAAGACATTTCTTTTTATTGAGCTCCTCGGGTGGGAGGGGCAAACCTCAGATGCCAGTGGGACAGGGGTGTATTGTGGCCGTCAGCCATGCATGGCTGATCTCAGATGCATTTTTAGATGGGACTTCACCCATATCTAACCCAGGACTGCTAAGGAGAGAAGAAAAAAAAAAAGACCTAGGACTTTTAATTTCCACTTCAGTCCTTCACTTTTGGCTTTCCCTGGTGAAAATGTAAGCACGGACTCTGATGGGCAAGTGGTCAAGGACACAGGCCAATAGTCCACATTGACTCACCGAGGGGCAATACAGCACTAGTTGTGGGGTTAGAAAGCCTGGTTTTGAATCCTAGCACTGCTGGTTAGCAGCTTTGTGACTTTGGGAAATTTACTTAGCCTTTATGCTTCAGCGATTTTTAAATGAAGAAAAGAATTAGTTATCTCATAGGGTTACTGTGAGGATTAAATAAATGGAACTGGGAAAACCATTTAGAACGATGCCTGGCATATAGGTGAATTAAGTAACGTTTGTGATGATGATGGTGATGATGATGGGTATTACTTTTGTCTTTTGGAAACACCAGAGTCAACTCTAAGCACTATTTTTAGGATCTTGACATTTTTCCTGGCACTGTGTCTTCATAGGGGGAATGTTTCCATGTCTCTTTTTTTTTGAGGTCCTTCTCTGAGTTCTGGCCTCCCCCGTTGTGTATTCTCTTTTTGTCCCACTTTCGTCTTTTTAATCCTGACTGCAATGACCTAGCATAGCTGCCCGGGTGCTCACTTTTATTATGAATGTAAGGGGCAGCCCAGGGGGGTGATTAAATGCTCTATAGCAAAACCACAGATGATTCAGTTTCTGTCTTAGGGCATCAGGCCGCTCCTCTGCAGCAGAAACGGTGACCACTAACTTGGGCTGAATTGAATTTGTTGGATTGAATTGAATTCTATTCTCTCCCTGACAGTGATGAAGGTCCCATTTTCAAAAATTTATCATGGCTTTAAATTAGACTAGAGCTTGAGAACTGGACAGGTAGCCATTTATTTACATTGAACTGCCTGATACCTTCTATCTGACTCTTTTGCTCTGGAAAACAGTTCAGAGTCTCTGGCTCCTGACTTACAGCAAGGTATGTGTTATGGTTCTTCAGGCAGATTGATCCTTATCCACAATTGCCTGGGAGTCTTGTTTTAAGTCTGTCCTTACTCGCCTCCTTATCTGCTCCCAGCTTATTTGTTACTGACTCAGCTTCCTGGCACTTAGCTGCTCACTTTCATTTCACAGACGCTTGCAGAAGGCCGACTTTGGATTGTAGTAGAGGGTGAACGTTATAGTTATCTATTTCTGGGTAACAAATGACCCCAAACTTAGCAACCTGAAACTACAGACACTTATGATTTCACAGTTTCAATGGGCCAGGAACCTGGAAGAGGGTTAGTTGGGTTACTATGACTCAGAAACTCTCACAATGCTGCAATGGAGATGTCAGCCAGGGATGCAGTCCTCTGAAAGTTGGTTGGGTCGGAGGGTCCACTTCCAAGATCATGAATGTGGTTGTTGCTGGAGGCTTCAGTTCCTTGTTATGTTGGCCTTCCACAGGCTATTCACATAGAACAGCAACTGGCTTCCTCCGGAGTGAGCAAGAGAGTGCTCAAGATGGAAGCTACGGCTTTTATAATCTGATATTAAAGGTGGCATACTATCTTTCTGTACAGTATTGGCCATACAAACCAACACGGGTACAATGTGGGGGAGGACTACACGAGAGTATGAATAACAGAATGTGGGTTCCTTGGGGGCTGTCTTAGAGGTTGACTACACAGTCTGCCCTCTGGTCTCTAATGATTCACATCATTCACACATACAATATACATTCACTCTTGCTCAATGCCCCCCACCCCACCACCTGCCAAGTTTCATCTTATTAAAGTATCAGCTTGAAATCCAGACTCTCGTTATCTAAATCAGGTTTAGGAGAAGCTGCGGCTCTTCAGGTGTTGTTCCTTAAATACAGCCCAACTACAGTTCCTCCTCACCTGTGAAACTACAGATGCAAGTTACCACCTGCTCTCCACACCCAACATACAATGGTGGGACAGACATAGCGTAACTGCTAAAGACATTCCTGTTCAAAAAGGGGGAAAATTGGAAACATAGAGAAGTCATTGGTATTTCAGAAACAGCAATTCTGAAATCCATCAGGGCAAATGTCAGCTATTCTTTCATTAAGTATTGAGGCCTGGGAGTGAGTCTTAAGGCTTTCAGTTCCTTCCTCTGAGTCATCCTTCATTTCTGTTTGTTTGTTTCTTTAAATAGATTTTTCATTTTAGAATAGTTTCAGATTTACAGAAATGTGGGCAAGCTGCCCGGCTTCTCCAAGCCTCAGTTTCCTCATCTGGCTTTCTTTGTTTTGAACACCTTCTAATATGCATTACCCACTCGCTTCTCCAAACTAGAAGATTCCTATTCAATTTTCTAGTCACCTCTCCAGGGTGCATTCTCTGCCCAACCCATGCTCAAGGTAGAGTTAGGTTCTTCTGCCACGTATGCTTATAGTATCTTGCCATACAAACAAACACAATGTATTGGGATTATTTATTTTCCTGTCTCTTGCATGTTATTTTTCAGTACTTTGAGGACTGGACTCCAAATTAGTATCTCTAAGAGAGAAGGCACTTAAATAGTTCCAGAAAAAATTGAATACATTAAAAAATTAATTTTATTACTTAAAATAAACACCTAGTAAATGTATAGATTCATATAACTACCATCACAATCAGGATACGGAATAGTTTCATCACCCCATAAAACTCCCACTTGCTATCACATCCTCCACTGCTAAACCCTGGCAACCACAAAACTATTCTCCATTCCTACAGTATTGTTTTTTCCTGATTGTCCTATAAATGGAACAATACAGTATATAACCTTTTGAGACTGGTTTCTTTTACTCAGCATGATGCCTTTGAGAGTCATCTGAGTTGTGCATTTCAATAGCTCCTGCCCTTCTACTGCTGAGTAGTATCCTGTGATATGGACATACCACAGTGTCTTTACTCATTCACCCATTGAAAGGCATTTGGGTTGATTCCATGAATGGAGCTGCTACAAACATTCATGTACATAAGTTTTTGTGTGATCATAACTTTTCATTTCTCTAGGCTAAATACATTGGAGTGGTATTTCCAGGTCATACGGTAAATATGTTAAACTTTATAAGAAACAGCAAATTGTTTTCCAAAGTAGTTGTATCATTTTACACTCCTACTAGTAATATATCAGAGTTCCAGTTGCTGTGAAGCTTTTCTAGCACTTGGCATTGTCAGTGTTTTTTGAACCATTTTAATATACGTGTAATAGTATTTTACATGGTTTCAGTTTGCATTTCCTAAGTGATGTTGAACATATATTTTCATGTGCTTATTTGTTATCCACATGTTCCTTTTGTTGAAGTGTCAGTTCAGTTGCTTTGTCCATTTTTAAATTTTGTTGTTTCTATTCCTACTGTTGAGTTTTAAGAGTTCTTTAAACATTCTGGATACAAGTCCTTTGTTGCTTGTATATTTAAAAACATTTGCTCTAGTCTGTAGTTTGTCTTTTTATTAGTTTAGTGTCTTTTGCAGAACAAACTGTAAAAATTTTGATGAAGCCACATTTATCTATTTTTTTAAAAAATGGATCATGCTTTTGGAGTCCTATCCATGAATTTTTTGCCTAGAGATTTTTCTCCTATGTTTTCTTCTAAATGCTTTATGGTTTTGCATTATATCTGCGGTCTATTTTGAGTTATTTTTGTATAAGGTTTGAGGGATAGGTCAAAACTCAAGTTTTTGCATGGGGATGTCCAGTTGTTCCAATACCAATTGTTGTAAAGACCAACCTTTCACCATTGATTTACTTTGGACTTTTCTCAAAAATCATTGTCCACATTTCTGGATTCTCTATTCTGTTCAGTTATCTATAGGTCTGTCTCCCCACCACTGCCAAATGGGCCTGATGACTGTAGATTTGTAGTAAGTCATAATTGGGTGGTATGATTTATCCAAATTTTTTCTTCTTTTTTTCTAAATTGTTTTGGCTATTCTAGTTTCTTTGCCTTTCCATATAAATTTTAGAATCAGCTTTTCTATAACAAAAATCCTTCTGGGATTTTATTGCAATTGCATTAAATCAACAGAATAGCTTGCATCTTCTAATCTATATGTAAAAATCATATCTCTCTCTCTTCTTTTTAAATTTCTCTCATTAGCATTTGTTGTTTTTAGCTTATACAGCCTGCACATGTCTCATTATGTTTATACTTCAGTATTTTATTTTTAGAAGAAATTATTGCAAATGGTATATTTAAATATATCCATTTTCAATGATTGTTTATTACCTATATATAGGAATAAAATTGATTTTTGTGTGTGACCCTGTATACTGAGACTTTGCTCTATTCATTTATTAGTTCTAGGAGCATTTTTAAAAAATTACTACCATGGGACTTTCTATGTGACAATCATGTCATCTATGAATAGAGATAATTTGTTTGTTCCTTCCCATCTGCATTCCTTCTTTTTTCTTATCTTATCGTACTGGCCAGAACTTCCAGCACAGTTAGAATAAGGCTGGTAAGAACGGACTTCCTTGCCTTGTTCCCAATATTCAGGGGAATGATAGTTAATTTTATATATCACCTTGACTGGGTCATGGGATGCCCAGAGAGCTGATTAAACATTACTTCTGGGTGTGTCTGTGAGATGCTTGTGGAAGAGACTAGCATTTGAATTGGTGGACTGAGTATAACAGGTGGCCTCACAGTGTGGGTGGGCACTACCCATCCCATGGAAGGCCTGAGTAGAACAGAAAAGCAGAGGATGGTTGGATTTGCTCGCCCTCTGTCAGAATGCTTGAACTGGGGCATCAGTCTTCTCCTGCCCTCAGTGCGCCTGATTCTCAGGTCTTCAGATCTGTACTGGAATCTACACTGTTAATCCTCTGGCTCTAAGGCTTTTGAACTATATCACTTCGGAATGGATATATAAATATATCCTACAGGTTCTGTTTCTCTGGATAACACTGACTAACACAAGGGAAAAGCATTCAGTCTTTCTCAGTTCATTATGATGCTAGCTATAGGGTAGGGTTTTTTTGTTTATAAATATCCTTTATCAGGTATAAGAAGTTCCATTTATTCCTACTTTGCTGAGAGTTTTTATCATTAAAAGCTTTTCTGCATCAGTTTATGTGATCATGTGGTTTTACTTCTTTGTTAATATGGTGGACTAATTTTAGAGTACTGAACTAGCCTTGCATTCCTAGAATAAATCCAACATGGTCACTATTGTTACATTTTGACATATGGCTGGATTTAACTTATTAAAGTTTTGTTGAGAATTTTTACATCTATATTTATGAGGGAGATTAATCTATAGTTTTCTTTTACTGTCTTTTGTATTTGGTATCTTTGGTTTGGTTTTGGCCAGGTTCATAAAATGAATCAGAAAGTATTCTTTCCTTTTCTATTAGAGATTATATAGAATTTGCATAATTTCTTTTTAAAATGATTGGTAGAGCTCCCCAGTGAAACTATCTGTACTTGGAGATTTCCTTTCATGAAAGTTTTAAACATTAACTTAATTTCTTTAATAATTAAGGAATTCTTTGGGTTATCTTTTTCATCTTAGGTGAATTTTGGTAGTTAGTATCTTTCAAGGATTGGGTCCATTGAATCCAAGTTGTCAAATTTGTGTATATAGAGTTGTTTGTAGTCTTCCCTTATTATTCTTTTAATAGCTATGGGAACATGAAGAGATAATCCCTCTTTCATTCTTGGTATGGGTAATTAGTACCCTCTTTCTTTTTTCTTTGTGTAGAGATTTATCATTTTTATTTATTAGTTTCTTTGATTTTCTCTTATATTTTCTCTTTTTAATTTTATTAATTTTGCCTCTTATCTCTAGTGTTTCCTTCTTTCTGCTTGGCTTTAGTTTATTTGCTCTTGTCTTTTTACATTTTTAAAGTGGAATCTTAGATCTTTGATTTGAGAACTTTTTTTTTGGTATATTGTATTTTAATTTTTAGTCAGTTCACAATATTTTCTAATTTTCCCTGAGACTTCCTCTTTGACTCATGGATGAATCAGAAGTATGTCATTTAATATCCAGGTATTCAGAGACTTTCTAATTGTCTTTCTGTTACTGATTTCTATTTTATTTCCATTAGCATCAGAGAACATACTCTGTATAATTTTGATCTTTTAAATTTGTTGAGGTTTGTTTTATGACTCAGGATATGATCTATTTTTGAGAAAGTTTCACACGCACTTAAAAGCAATATGTATCCTGTTGTTGTTGGGTGGAGTGTTCTATAAATGTCAATTATGTCAAGTTGGTTGATGGTGTTTTTCAGGTCTATATTCTTGCTAATTTTCGGTCTATTTGTTCTATAATTACTGAGACAAGAGTATGAAGTTTCCAAGTATTATATAATTATGAATTTTCCCATTTCTCCTTTTACTTCTATTCCTTTTTGTTTCATGTATTTTGGAGCTCTGTTGTTAGTTAAATATCCACTTAGGGTAGGGTTGTTAGATTTAGCAAAACCAAAGCCCAAACAAAACGAAAACTAACCAAGATGCCCAGTTAAATTTGAACTTTTTATTCACAATATTTTTTAGTATAATTATGTCTCATGTAATATTTTTATTTTATCTGGCAATCCTAATTTAGGATTGTTATGTCTTCTTGGTGAGTAGACCCTTTTATCAATATGTAATCTCTCTCTTTACCTTGGCATTTTCCTTGACTTGAAGTCACTTTATTTGATAGTAATAGCCACTCCAATTTTCTTTTCTTTTATTCCTACAACTTCCTTTTGATTAGTGTTTTCATGGTCTAAGAACACCAATTAAAAGGTAGACATTGTCAGATTCCCACAAGAACAGCAAGAACAACCATGTGCTATCTACTAGATACTCATTTTAAATATAGTGATATTGATATTGTACATACTAAGAATTATGCCAAATGCTATCCTATTTAAGCAATCAAAACACTATGGTTATCAACTGTTACATCAGTTAATAGAGGAGGAAATTAGGGTTTGAAAATGATATATTTATTGCTTAAGGTTATAAGACAACTAAATAATGGAATCAAAATTCAAAGCTTAGTCTAATGCCAAAGTTCATGTCTTAACTATTAGGTTATTCTTGTTACGTTACCTCTAAGCTAGGAGTTGGCAAACTTTTTTTGTAAAGGGCCAGACAGTAAATATTTCAGGCTTTGCATGTCATATGGTTTCTCTCACAACTATTTGACTTTGCCTGTAACACAAAAGCAGCTATAGATAATATATAAATGAATGAGTGTAGTTGTGTCCCAATAAAATTTTATTTAAAAAACAGGTGGTAGATTGGCTTGGGTCTTTGGGCTCCCATTTACCAATTCCTGCTCTAAATTATAGGTGGATTCTTCAGTTCCTGTTTCCTGTGGGCTGTATTTCTCAGGTTCTTGTTTTATGAGTTCACTCAGGTCATTATAGCTAGTGGTAAAGCTTAATTCACATTTCATAGTCACAGACTTCTTGAATCAATCCTGCTCCCCTACTTAAGATTTTTTTCTTGGGTAAGAACTTTTAAACATATTTTTCTTGCTTTAGCAGGGCCTCAGATAAAGGCATAATTTGGAATCAGAAGAATAGGGAGGGTGGTTTATAAGGATCTGTTTTGTGGAACAGAAAGGGAAAATGTAGAACAAACAAAGTCACCCATTGTTAAACATACTGACTGCTGCATCTTGAAACCTTGAAGATTATCTAGTCCAAGTGTACACATAAGTCTAGTCTATCACATCTCTGAAAGAATTATTTAGCTCCTTCTTGTATGCTTTCAGGGTCACAGGACTCTCAATCCCTAAAGATAGTGTTTTCCACGTCTTCTTTGAAGATGGAATAAATAGACTGCCCTAGTTTTTAGAAATGTTGTGCACATAGTGAACTAAAATATGTCTGTGTAATTTGTTTCCATTATCCCAGTTCTGGCCTTTGGAGCCACACAAAATAAATGTAACTTCTTTCACAAAACAGTCTGCGATTGTAAATTTATTTTTCATCATAAGGAGGAAAAAAATACTAGATCTCACTAATAGTATCAATGGTAAAGGCAAAATACTTAGGGATAAACTTAAAAAGAAACTCTAGGTCCTATGTGAAAAAAGCCTGAAACTATTTTTGAGAATATAAGAAAAATTGAAACGAATGGAAAAAATATACAATGAGAAGACAATATTTACTGTAAAAATGTTGATTTTTACCAAATTAATCATTAGATGTGTAAAGGAATTTTCATCCAAACACCAACAGTTTTACTTTTTAGAGGGGTATGTTGCAGGTGGGGCTTTCCAGGAAGCCAAATGAACCTGAGGTTAGCTTGTGGGTGTTTATCTGGGAGTGCTCCTGGACTGTGGGTGGTGGGGAGAGGCAGGGCTGGGCAGAGGGGAAAGGTAGTCTGCAAAGCAGTCCCAAAGAGACTTCCCTGTCCCCATAGAAAGCCCTGACACTAGCATTAGGAACAGAAAAACAAGAGGTAATGGAATGATAGGCGCAGAAAAACAAGGAGGAGGAAACAGTTAAAGAAAAACAATAAGAAGGAAATAGTTACAGAAAAATAACCAGGGGAAACAGTTATTCCAGTCTTAAAGAATGGGGTGATTAGTTTATGGAACAGTGACCACCAATCAGAAAATAGAAAAACACCATAACCAGTGACTTTCCCCATCAAATGTAGAGAAGAAAGGAATGACTGGAACATAACCTTTAAGTTATGTCCATATCTGGAAAAATTCAGTCCCCCAAACCTGTGACATATAGTCATAAGTAATTATAACTGACCTTTACATCAACATATACTACTAATATATTAAAAGAGGAATTTCCGAGTTAATTAGGGTCTTCTCCACTCATGGAGACAGATCCATTTCCCCTTAAGAAATGTACTTTCACTTTGCACCCTTAAATTTTATTCACAATAACTTCTTCACACATACTTGCTGAGTGTCTGTCATCTCTCTCCTTCCAAGCCCAGAGCCCAAGAACTGAGGCAACACTTTAGAGTTCAGCCTCAAACAGGACCATGACACTAGCTTCAACTTGGATGGTTATATCAAGCAGGGACTAAGGGCTGGCCTTACCCTCCATCGTCTGTCTTCAAATACAGGCTACTTCTGAAAGGGGACCTGAACAAGGTAGGGTGATTCTCGTCAGCTGATGGCTCATTGCTGGAGACCATCTTCCAGAAGCACTCCCAGCAGCTGGGGGAACAAGTCTTCATTCCTGAAGGAAGATCTGGGTGGCCCCTCACAGCATCCACCACATGGAGGAAATTGGACAAAATTTCCATCTGTAGAGTTCATCTGAGATGATAAATATGACAGAACACTTCATGTAATTTTAACAAAGAAGGGTGATGTGAGAAGTCTTGCTGTTCAGATATTATAACACACTATGAAACTACCTACAATCATTAAAAGACTACATTATTGGCCTCGAGGTAGACAGACTGATCAATGAGTAAAAATGCAAGACCAGAACTGGACTTTTGCATTTGTAAGAGATTAATTCACAAGACATGTCATCTCTCAATCTAGTAGGGGACAAATGATTATTCAATAAATGGTATTGGCACAAAAATGAAGTTAGATTTCCTAACTTGCAACTTACACTACACTTGATTTCAGATGGATTAAAAACTTAAATGTAAAAAAGAAAACTTAATAACACTAGAAAAAAATGTAATAATGGTGTTACCGAAAGCTTGGCCACTTGTCCACGAAGCCAAGTCAGAAGAATGAGGACAAACAGTTTGGGGAGGAAGGAAAGACACATTTTTATTCCTTTGCCGGCAAAGGGAGGAAAAATGGAGACTGTTGTCTCAAAATCCAAATTTTCCTGAACATAGATAGAAATACAGAGCTTTTAAAGCGAGGGTTCTTAGCTTCAGTCAACTAGTGTGGTTAACTATTCTAATCTTCCCATCTTTGCCAAAGACAAAGCCTGTGAACTCCCCAGCCACCCACCTGTGGGGGCTGGTGCCACCTGGGAGTTTTAACAAATCACTTAACCTGCCTCAGGGATGCAGGCCAGGCTGCAGTTTCCAAAAAGAATGAGGAAAGTCTTAAAAAGACAGAAAATCTTTTGCCTTTTTCTCCCCCAGGCCATTCCCTCTGTTACAGTGGGGGTGGAGAAGAACTTTCTAATCATGACCTCAAAGGGAGAATCGATAAAAGAAAAAAATTAACTCCAAATGAGGTCAACATTTCAGAATAGCAATAAACCTACTATAATTCATGCATCTAGCATTGTTTGAGAGCATATTACGTGCCAGATACTGTTATCAGGACTTGATGTGACTTGATATCTAACCCTATGATCAAGGTACTATGATGATCTGTCTTTTACAGATGAGGAAACTGAGGACTACAAAGGTCAAGTAATTTACCTAACTTCATAAAACAAGAACATGGAAAAGCTAAGATTTGAACCCATCCTGTTCAAACCTGCTGTGCTAGAAACAAATGTAGAAGATGGTGACAACCCAGAAAAAGTATATTACCAATGGCAAAAGGTTACTATCCTTCCTTTAAAAGGGTCTGTTCCAAGTCAATATTGAATATATGAATACCCCAATAAAAATTCAGAAACCCAAGGTAAAGAAGAATAATAACGATGAATAAATAAATATGTAGGAAGAGCTTCAACTTCACAATCTCATCAGTAAGGGAAAAAAAAATTCAAATAGTGAGCAAACATTTTTCTTCTGACCCTTAAGCAAAGAGTAAGAAAGGAGACTGTGCTGGAATGGCCAGAGTGTGGGGAAACAGCCACGTAGCTAGCACAAATGTTGAGTAGTAAAAATTTTCCAAGCAGTTATTTGGCAGTATCTGTCAAAAGATTTGACCCAGTAATGCTATAATGCTATCGATAGAAATCCATCTTAAGAAAATGTGCATATGCAGGCGTGTGTGTGTGTGTGCGTGTGTGTGTATGTGTGTGTGTTTCTTCTGGTGCTGTAACAAAATTTTGTTTAAAAAAAAGAACATGTATTTCAACTACTACACTACACTGTCATTAATGATAATAATGCATACCTAAATTAACCTAGAAAGGTGTTTAGATTTTTTAAGTGAGTGAAGACAGGTATATATAGTGTCACATTTTTGTAAATATAGCTATAGATATAATCTGGGTGGATATATTCTAAAATGCTAGCAATGGGTATCTAAAGATGATGGGATTATGGAAGATTTTTCTCTTTTTTACTAACCCTTATATTCTTATTTTTGTACCATAAACATGTATGACTTCTGTAGTAAAATGCAAATTTTGATACTTGGTATCCAAGTTCTGAGCAGATTTTCTTAATTCCGAAGCTTTGCAGGAAGTAGGCAATAGCAGGCACATTCCTAGCCCGGCATTTTAAATTTCTGTAAAATATGTTTCAACTTGCTTCATTTTTTGGTTTCAACCTGGGTTATTTTTTTGCATGGCTCCTCTGTGTGTGTTTGCTCCCTGTACCTAGAGAACTTGCCGTGTCACTTGGTAAGTAAAGCAGTCAGAGAACAAAGCCACCAATGTAATTTGAGTAGGTGTGGATCAGAATGAATTAGGTTGCAGGAAATGGTTTGGGACTGTTTTTCAAGATCTTTACTTTTTTTCAGTCTTTTGTATTCAGGAAAGATTGAGAGCCCAAGTGGGAGAGGAAGCCTTTCAGGTTTTTAAAATGCAGGTCTCGAAGGCCTTTGACTGAGTTTCTTCAGCATGACAGGAACAGAATTTGGTGCAAAAAGCAAGCAAATAGCCTTGGCAGAGACATTATCCCTGTGGTCCCTTCCATCTTCCCAGGTGTCCAGCTCCCACTGTCCTCCTCCCCCTCAAACATCCCTCCTTTTCTCTACTCCTTCCTTCCTCCAGGCTCCCTGAACTGCCAGTGCCCTTGAATTTGAATCTCTTCCCCTCAAAAGTAGAATCACCTATGGAAGCAAGGAGAGGAAATGGGAGTTTGTTTTTCAATTTCCTGGGGCTGATTTTAGTGAGGCAAATAGCTCAGGCTCAAGGGCGGCTCCAAGTTTTTGTTTGTTTGCCTGTTGCTTTGTTTTGTTTACTTTTGCATATCTGCGTTGTCCTAATGCTGAATCCCTTTTAAGGCTTTCTCTTTCTCCTTTTCTCTCTCTGGCTCTCACCTGCCCTCCCTGACACTGACTCCATACTCTTCCCACCTCCACAAGGTTCCTAACTGGGCAGCAGCAGTAGCCAAGAGGAAGGAAGAATGAGGCACACGTGTTAGTGTTGCCATGGATGTTAGGGACAGAAAAACCAGAGGTAATGGAACAATACGGGCAGCACAACAAGAAGGAGGAAACAGTTACAGAATAACAATAAGGAGGAAATAGTTACAGAAAAATAACCAGGGGAAACAGTTATTTCAGTCTTAAAGAATGGGGTAATTAGGCCATGGAACCCTGACCACCAGGGAATGAGTTATAGAACTTTCCCCATCATACTTATACTAGAAACAATGACTGGAACATGACCTTTAAGTCGTGTCCATACCTGGAAATAATTTAGTCCCCAAAACTGTGCCATATAGTTACAAATAATTGTAACTAACCTTTACCGAAACTGCTAGCATATAAAAGGAAAAACATAGAAATAGGGTCTTCTCCACTCACAGAGACAGATGTGTTTACCCTTAGGATATGTCTTTTGCTTTGCACCCTTAAATTTTCTTTACAATAAATTCTCCATGCGTATTTGCTGTTTGTCATCGCTTCATCATGCGGGCTAAGGCTCATGATCCTTCCAAGCCCAGAGCCCGAGAACTGGGGCAACACTTCAGAGCTCAGCCGTGAACAGGACTGTGACAATGGGCACCACCAGTGCGAAAGTGTAAGGGAGATGATCTGAAACAGAACAGATTAGGGGACAAACATCCCTGTTATTTCCCCACTCATTCATTCATTCACTTATTTATCCATCCCTTAAGCATGAATTTCTTTCCCATATATGCCAGACCCCATACCAGTCCAAGAAGTAGATAAATCAACTTCCAGCCCTTAAGTAACTCATAGTTGGGAGCCAAATTCTCCAATATGAATGCTCATTAGAATTGCCTGGAGACTTTTATAAGAATACAGATTTCTGGGCCCCATCTGAGACCTACTGAGTCCAAACTGCCAAAGGGAGGCTTCAAAAATATGTATTTCAACCAAATTTCTCAGATAATTTTATGTAGTCAACACTGGTCTGAGGATCAATGTTAGGAAACTACTGATAAGGGATTAGGGATGCTTGAAAAAAAAAAATCAAGAAGCCATTTGCAGTGTTGTTGCTGGGCCAGCCAGCCCTTCCTCCCCACCGTTCCTCCTCCTGTGAAAACACAAGTCCAGGAGGGTATTTCAGTTTTCTGTGGCTGTGTAACCAGCTGCCCCAAAGTTTAGTGCTTTACAATAACAGTGATCTGTTGTTTTTCATAATTCTGTGAGTTGACTGGGATCAGCTGAGTGGCTCTTCACAGTGTGATGTGGCTGAGGTCACTCAGGTGGCCGCATTCGTCTCGTCAGCTGAGGCTGGAACATCCGAGATGGTCTCTCACCCTCTGAGAATCCCCCTCTGCGTGTCTCTCACAGTTCACTAATCTAGCTGGAGACTCTTTGCTATTTGGCAGCTGACTTCCAGAAAAGAAAAAGCTGAAGCCAACAGTTCTCTAAAGGCCTGGGCTCAGAAGTTCCAGATCCTTACTTCTAAGCCCCTACGCAATCTGTTGGTCAAAATGAGGCACGGGGCCAACTCAGATTCAAGAGGAGGAGAAACAGACCTAGCTCTTGTTGAGAGGAGCAGGAAGAAATTTGTGACCATCTTTAATCCACCACAGATTTAAAAAAAAAATGCATGTGAACTTCATGTTGATTTATAAGATCTCCACACTCATTGATTTCTCAGATGACTTCAGGCTAGAGGTCTCAGAGATGGTTCTAGAAATGGGTGAGCTTAGACAGAGACCTTGACTAGCTGTATAAGTGGCCATAAATGAACAATAAAATTTAATAGGGATAGACTATAAATACAAGATGGGTCACTCCGTCATGACTACATAAAAAAAAGACCTAAAGATAAATAATAGACAAACAAGGCATGAGAATGTAATCTAGATTTTGTGCCAAAGAGGCAAGCATGATAATGGATGTATCCAGAAATTCTAAAGCACAGTAGTAAAACCATGATGAGAATATTTATTCAGTGTTGGCATTTATAATTAATAGTCAGGATTGTTCAAGTTAAAAATAGAAATGATTTATTTTTCCACTATGTCCTGTTGCCTGGACTTTATTAGGGAATCCAGGCTAGCTGTGCTCTGGAAAATGAGGAGTTTGGGTGGGTGGAGAGAGAGGCAGTAGAATGCCAGGCACCTGCTGATTCTGTAGAGTCATCACTTAAAATGTAAGTTGGGCCATGTCACTTCTCTGTTCAAAACCCTCCCTTGGCTTCTTGGAGTGAAGCCAAAGTCCTTGCCAGGGCCCACAAGGCCCAACTTATGTGACTTCATCTTCTATGAATACTCCCCTTACCCAATCCACTGCTACCAGAGTGGTCTTTCTGCTGTTCCTTGGAAATTCTGGCACACACGCTGCTCTGGGCCACTTGCTCTTCCTTCTGCCTGGGATGCTCCCGCTGCAGATCTCCACACAGCTTGCTCCCTCATTCCCTCTGGGTCTCTGCCTACACTCAGGCCACCACCCTGCACAAAGTAGTGAGCCCCCTCCCCATCCTCCATACTACACAATCCCATTTCCCTGCTTTGCTTTTCTCCTTCACTGATCAGCACCTGACATACCATTTATTTCCTTGCTTATATGCTTTGTCTCTCTGCCCCCGCTAGCATCTTGGCTTGAGGGAAGCAGGAGCACCGTTTTGTTTTTTGTTATATCTTCAGTGTCCCTAGCAGTGCCTGGTACTTGACAGGTACTCAGTAAGGGTTTCTTGAATAAATGAATGAGGCTTCTTGTGAGTTTTAGGGAACTGAAATAAGGCCTAGATCATAGCAGCCTTTCCATAAGTGCTTACTGCATTGACTTCTCGGCCAGTGTGTTGTGGAGTAAATGGGTCAGGAGACCTGGATTTAAGACCCTACTCTGCCTCTAACTTCTCTGTGACTTTAACCCCAAGTGTTTGGTTTCTTCATGTTGCTTCAGGTACCTCCTCTATGAAGTTCAAAATTTCAAGGAATCATAAATAGGAAAGTGTTTTGGAAAGAAAATTACCAATGGCCTCTATTATTCTTTGAGGGTCCTTCCTGCTGCTCAAGGTGAGGATATTGTAGTTCACTGTCCCAGTCCCTTTCTTTGTGTCCTGCTGGTGGGGAGGGACATATCAACTTAGCCCAGCATTAATGCACAAAGAAGTAGGGTAACGCTGACATTCTCAGAGGTGAAGGGGAAAAAGGTGGGTAGAGATGACAATGTCTCAGACAGCGAGAGATGTGGTTTTATCACCATCCAAATGGATTTAGAACGCATATCAGGAAGACTTAGCAAGAATTTTGAGTGCCTCTTTTGGTAGAAATTGTAGTTATTTTTTAAAATTCTAATGAATATAGCAGTTTAGGGGTCAGATTACTAGGTTTGAATTCCATTTCACCATGTTAGCTGCAAGACCACAGGCAAATTACTTAACCTTTCTAAATCCCAGTTTCAGCTTCTGTAAAATGGGGATATTAGAAACTTCCTACCTAGTTGAGTTGTTATTAAGATGGGATGAACTACTCCTTGCAAAGTGGCTGGAACACATACACGTTTATTATTACCACCATGATTGCTATTATTAGAAGTAGTCATTGAATAGTAATAGCAGCCCCAGGTCTACCATTTAGTAACTTAAATCCTCTCAATCTCATTTTTGGTGTGATAATATGGGACAGTAATTACAAGGCTGTCATCCCAAACTTGCTTTGGAAGCCACAGGATAGTGTATGTCAAAGAACATTGTTAATGGGTACCCGTTTTCTAGCTGGTAGTTAGTACTGAATGTTGAGAGTCAGCTACTGTCATCTGCTCTAGGGACCCACTCCATCCCATCCCCCAAGAAATACTGTGATCCCTTAGCCGTGGTTTGGCCTCCAGCTGCAGAGTAAGATCATCCTTCAGACCTGAGGGGACCAAGACCTCAGTCCCAGATGCAGCATAAACACAGGCTGTTCTCATGTCCAGCTTCCACGAGGGACCCTAGAGGCCATGGCAGAGGGATACACTTTAAGAGCCACTACTGCAGACCCATCAGAGGATTGTCAAAACTGTCAACAAAGAAGGTCGTCAAGTTTCTCTCCCTGAGGTCTTTAAAAATGAGAGTCTTGCCCAAGATGGAGTCTGAATTGTATGACCTCTCAATCCGTCTCATTAAGATTCCGTGTCCCTTCCTGAGTTTGTCTAGCCTTTCTTTTGGAAAGTAAGGCCCTTCAGAATTGAACATCCGAAGGACCTGGGCATTCATTATCCTGGGCATTAATTCCAAAGGCAGATCAGGGGATTCTGCAGTTTCAAATCATTTTGGTAAATGGTCATTTGATTATTGACCAGCTGATGGAATTAGAAAGGGATCTCTGAACTCCATCTTTGTTCACATCCTTATTCTTAATGTTCATAAGTATAAAGGTTTTTGAGTAACTTGCTGTATGGATGCTCTGTGGAATTTCCTTTGTAGACATTTCTGTCCTCTTTGGGATATAGGGAGCCTCTTGGGGATTGGACACGTGTCTTGTCCTGTGTGCCTCCCATTGTGTGTCACTACATAGGGAGGGTATAAAGAGCACACAGTAAGTGCTATGGGCTTTTTTTTTTTAAAAAAAAAAATAGCAAATGAATTCATTTTCAGAGAAGTTAGTCAATTCATCATGGCCAAATCTGGGATTGTTACTTAAAAATGTCAGCATATATTTTGGATTTGCTTTGCGGTTGTCTATCACCTGGAAACAAAATAATCGACAAGCATTTTCATGTAGACTCTTCTGGTAATTCTGAAATAATTCTAATAAAATCAAGTACATTTCTGGAGTTTGCAGAAGTCATTTCATCAAGTCACAGAAAATAGAACAAGATTTTTTTTTTCAAACCAGTCAGTAAATGAAACAGAAAAAGTTCCCTACTTCTGTTAGCAATGAAAGTGGGGCCAAAATTCACATTCCAGTCCTGTGTCCTGTGCTTCATCATTCAGTGAAGATATAAACAGCGAGCAAAAACTAATACAGACCCATTTTTCTGGGCCAGGAATTTCTTGAAAGAGGGTGGTAGGCTGAAGTTCTGATGCTCAAATCCTGATTCTGACTTTATTTAGCACTATGTACTTCGGTTTCTTTATGGGTATAATGGAGTGGCCTGGAGAGGGCAGGCTCTGGGATCCTATGACTCAATGCCAGGTCTCTGATAACTCACCCAACAGAGAGCGAATTTTGCAAGGAGGTTGCAAGGAACTTTATGGCTCTGATGAAATTCCTTGAGACCAGAGCTTCTCATATGGCCAATGAATTGTTTATTACCTTGCATGGGAGTCATGGTGGTTCCAGGCACCAACTCTGAGAAAAGACTGAATAAGGTTCTTTTCTTGAACTTTCCACTCAGTTTTACCACTTTATGTAGGTTAACCTTTCTAAATCTCATTGTAAAATGATCATATTTACACGTCATGGATAAATGGAAATGAGAATAGTGCCCACAGCACAAGGTTGCTGAAGGGCAAAAATGATAAGGTATGTGAGATGATGTAAGAAGTACCTGATATAAAGTAAAGGCTAAAACTAATAATAATAATCGTTGCTAATGTGGTGGTGAAGGATGGAGGTGAGGATAACCATGATGAGTCACTGGAAGAGACTAGATGTCAGCTTTCTTACCTGCCTATTAGATTGCCAAGGAGATTACATGATTTTGTTTTTGCAAGGAGTTTAGCAGAGTAGTTGGCACAGAGTAAGTGCCATGAAAGTGTTAATTTAAAAAATAATACATAAATGAGTTTTCCACACTCTCCATTATAGATCAAGTTTCTGTTGCATGAAGCCAACAGAAAAGGAAGATGTTTGCTGCTATTGAGATATTTTCTGGGCAGTGTTGTCCGGTGTCATGATCAAGAAGGAGCAGTTCATTCCTCCTGGGTGTACTGTTGTCTCTAAGACAACAGGTGCTGTGCCACAGCGCTGACTACCAAATAATTCGCCCCTTCCCCCTTTCTTCATGCCCCCTCTTTTGTGTTTTGTGTGTGTGTTCTTTTTTTTTTTTGTATTCAAACTAGTTTCCCTCTGCTGTGATCTCCCCCTCACATCTGCTCTTATCCCTCCATTTGCTGCTGAGCCCTGTGAGTCATGAGGAACACTCTGACAGAGGTGCAACTGTTCTTTGGCAATCAAAGAGCTGCTCATGCCCTGCTCGGAGGCATACGGTAATGCTGCAAATGCCAGCGCAAATGCCAGCAAAAACCAGGCCCCCTTTCATCTCTTCCTTTTGAAGAAATTCTTTGTAGAGGTCTCCTCATGAATGCTATCTTGAGACAGAGCGCATGTTTACCCATTTGTCTTGCTTTTCTTTCCCACTCTCCACTAATGGAGGAAATGGAAAGTTGGGATCTGTGTGAAAACCCTCCCAGCAATCCCTACCACTAACTTGGGTGCAGAAATGAGGTGATTTCCAGCGGGTTTCTGGCATCCACTGGATTGTTCAGGAGGCCCTGTCTGCTCGGATTTCATTTGTACCCTTCAGGTAACTGAAAGAGTTACCCCAAAAGATCATGGACTTGCCTTTAAAATCAATGGTTTTCCTCATTTGAAATCTGTGAATCTGCCTTAGGTTTGTCACATCAAATTTTTGTATTTTAAATGTTTTAATCTGGTTTGCTGTGAACCACCACAGATATTCTAGGCCCAAGATTTATTTAGAGAGCATACTGGGTTCTGGGAATAACCCCCAAAGCCTGTCCTTCTGCCAGAGATTTTGTAAAGAACCTTCCTCCTCACATAAGTAAACACCTGAAAATGAGATCGAGATTCCTTCTAAGTCCCAGTGTTTAATGCATCATGTTTAGCTACTTGCTGTTTGCATGCAATCTAGAAGGCCTAAAGTAGATACAATGATGTCTTAGCTTCAGAACTGAGCTGATGCCTCCCTAAGATGGGGTCCTAGTGAGAAGTCCCAAGAACAGTTAGAAAGAGCCTTGAAGGATGGGTGTTTTGGCCTTTAGTCTTATTCTAGTTCTAACAAGTTTTGTTTCTTGCCCAGGTATAGGTGTGTTACTGAGAAATTTGGCAATCGCTGGAGGAGCAATAGGTCGTTTCTGTTTCCCCAGATCTGACCCCAAATATGGGCAGAGAATTTTTATTGGGCACCTATTGTATGTAAGCACATAACCTGCATTATTTCTAACTTTTATGTAAACTCCATAAGATTTTATAATCCTAGTTCTTCAGACAAAGAAACCGAGGTTCCAGAGCCTCAAGTATAATAATTTAACCAAGTGTGGTAGATAGTGGTTTTAAAATACGGCCACAGCAATATTTCCAGCAGCGTAGGCTCTCCCAGAATCTTGGCACTCTCCCATCCTGAGATAAAGTAGGTTATCTTTCTCCTTGAAACTTGGTTGGTCTTTATGATTTTCTTCTACAGATGAAATGTTGTAGAAATGATCCTGTATGACTTCTCAGGTTATGTCAATAAAAGGTAACAGGTTGTGCCTCGTTCTTTCTCTCTTTTTAGGGATATTCTGCATTCAAATCCAGCCACCATGTTGTGAGGAAGCTCATGCCACATGGAGAGGCCACATGTGGATGTTCTGGGCAATAGATGTGGCTGAGCTCCCAGCTAACACCCGGCACCAACTGCCAAACCATCCAAAGATGCTAGCCTCCGGTCTCAAGCCTAGTAGAGCAGAGGTAAGGTGCCCTTGCCAAGTCCTGCCCAAATTGAAGATCCATAAGCACAATCAATGTTGTACTGAGATACTAAGTTTTAGGGTGGTGGTTTATGTAGCAATATAACCAAAACACCAAGCTTATATAGCTGGTCAATGGATGATCCAGGATTTAAACCTAGATCTGCATGACTTCCCACTTCTCTTGGCTGGTTCCACCATCCTGGATCCTTATTTTCCTCTCCTTCAGCTTGAGACCCAGAGATATTCTTCTCTCCTTGCTGTAGGTGTGCTCATTGCTATTTGGCCTCTAATTAACATTTGTAGTCATTAATATTACAGAAACCTCAACATCAGCATACATACTGCTGATACAGATCTACCCAATGCACTTGTGGGAAGCTTTCCACATTAGGTTGTAGTTCTTGTCAATGTTTCTTAAGGGTATAGCAATAAATCTTCACAACAGCCAGTGTAGTGTAATGGTAAGTGTACAGGTTCTGAAATATGCCTGTCTGGGTTCAAATCCCACCTCATCCACTTACTACCTCGTTACTAGTGTTTTTAACTTCTCCATACCCTAGCTTTTCCATCAACAAAATGGGATAACAGCAGTTCCTTCCTTATACAGTTGCTGTGATGAATTAAGAAATGAAGTCATTAGAACAGTGCTTGGCATATTAGCTGTCAGTAAATATAATTTATTTATGGCTCACCTATAATTGAAAGCCATATTTTAGTACACAGTTTTTTTTTTTACTCAGGTTGTTGGACAGGAAAAATGTTGATTTATCCTGTTGGCTGTTCTCTGTGGTTTTGTGTAATTGAATTATGCTTGATGGAGAAGGTGGGGCAAATTTCAATGGGCACCCATCCCCCAGCGGGGAGGACCCCCTTCCAGGCTGGCCAGAGACCTTGGCATCTCCAAGGTTTAGCCCAACTCTTATCTTAGCCACATCAGCTGTTCTGCTAAAGGAAAGCTTTTGGTTTCACTGTTAATTGTTTGTAATGTGTGTGAATAGACGTGTGAACTGAAATTTATTTTAAAAGACACTTGAGAAAATTGGGTATTTCTCTATGAGGACTCATGGGAGCCAATGGAAAAACAACATAAGAGGTCAGAGAAATCTTTCTGCCTCAATACAGGCAGTAAAGAAACACAATCGGATAGGACAGGGTGGTGGCTCCCCGAGCATCAATTACCAACCACATAGACATCCTTGCAAAAGGCTTTTAGTCCAACCTTCCCATTTACAGGTGAGACCCAGGGGTGAAGCAACTGCCCGGAGCTGATCCTCTCTGTATGGACTTTACAAACCTGTGGTTTGGTCATCTTGTGTTCCTAATCACCTAGGTCATTTGACTTTGGGGGTCCGTCAATTAATTTAGATCGTTCTGATAAAATGACTTGAATTTTCCATCTTCACAATTAACTTTTTGCTCAATTTCTTTTGCTCGAAGAAAAACCGAGGTAGACAGGTAGCTGCCACAAAGCAATGTATATTTAGAAGTGTCATTTGCTGAAACTAGCCGAGTGTCAGAAATTGTAGGCAACATATAATTATCCGGGCTGTCTCATGGCTGAGGAGCCCTATTGGTGTGATGGCTAAATTAGTTTTATGATATTATTTCTGGCTTCAGTTCAGGTGAATCTAGAGACCCAGGAGGCACACAAACTCTCTGCCATCTCTCTATTTCAGGACCTATCCTTGCTATGGGGAACAAACGTGATGTCAGCACAAAACATAATTTGAAAAGCTTCCCTTGGCTCTTTGTTTACTGCCTGGCTTTATATATCAGTTATTTGATTTTTATCACTTGTCTGCCACGCTCTTGAAGTCTTTGCCGTCTCAATATGTGGTTTAGATGCTTAGTGCCTCCTCTGTTGAGGCCCATTCCCTCGGAGCTTGTGTTAATGAGGCCCCAGGAAGTGGTGCTACAGTTTCCAGCACAATTTCAGTGGCCCAGAGAGATGGATGGCATGAAACAGGCAAAGGAGCCCCCTCAAGTAATCTTGGAGAATAGGACCACCAGGATCCCTGAGTGGGATTCAGTCAGGTAGTACTACAGGATAGGGGGGTGAGAGGAGAGATCTCTTTGGCAGGAAGACGAATTGAAATGGAAAGAAAATCAGAAAGCAAATGCCAGTTTTCAAGATGGGGACTGGGAGTAGACGGGCACTGCATTTGATCAAATAGAGGCTTCGCATTGCAATGGTTTTCTAATATTGTAGGGGAGATTTCCATCTGACATTGGACAGGGTCTTGATTAAGGTGTCTCCTGAGGAAAGAAACTTTCCTTTGTAGGTTTTGGGTGCCAGGATTAATCTCAGCTCTGATGATGGCTCCGTTTGACTGATAAAAAAACGCATAGATAGCTGGTGATTATGCCTTCTTCCCTCTCCTGTCAGCTTGCATTTAATAGCAGCCCTTTGCAGATAAAAAGTTGGGAGTAGTATTCACTGTTCACACACACACACATACATACACACACACACACACACACACACACACACACACACACACACACACACACACACACACACACACTGAAATCCGACCACTGGAGGAAGTTTTAGATAAAGGCATCCTTGTTATTTTCTTAAAAGTAAAAATTGCGCTGTCTAAAGGTACACAGCACATCTGAGGGCTCTTTGAAACATTTTACCTTTCTGTCTTGATGTTCTTGTTCTGTGCATTTCTAAGCAGGGAGAGTCTAGGCAACTTCAGGGAAAAGGAAAACCTACCAGATGCTTTTAGGTTTTAGCCAGTGAAGTGAAGTTCTTCTTGGACAGTTCTAAAGTCAGTGATTTCCCACTTGATTGAAGTGTAGCCTAATGACTAGGAGAGTTAGTCATCCTGGGTATAAATCCTGGCTGCTTTCTTTACATAGTGTGGCACCTTAGGCATTTTAATTAACATTTTGGAGATTTAATTTCCTCAGCTATAAAATGGGGACATGTAACATGGTTATGATGGTGGTACAAGGACTAGTGAGACAAAGTATATAACTGTGTAGCATGGTGTTTGTTAAGTAACAAGTGCTCGAAAATTATTACCAATTTATAACAAGAGCCTGAAGTGTGGGCTATGGTGGCACATATGAGAAAGCTGTTTTGGAGAGAAAAAAAAAACCTCAGATTATGCACTATTAGCAAGAAAAAGACATGAAAGAATGAGAATCACCAAAGCAGGGGGGAGGGGTGATGGGCATTAATGTTTCTATATTAGAAACGAGAAACTGAGAGAGAAGGCCCATCCTGTACGCTGCTCTTGGACCTGAAGCGGGAGTGTGCGTACTGCAGTGGTTACGGCCGCCTGCTTAAGCTGGAGGATGGGGCTGGGGCTTTTTTCAGTAGGGAGGAGGGAGAGGTTGAGCTCTGAGATAATGGTCCCTGACATTGGGAATCCATTGATTCTTCAAATTGGATTGTTCTTGCCATATGGACATAATGCACTATAGATGAAAAGTATATTTCACCAAGATGTTGCCTTTTGGCATTTCATTCACTCATCTGATGAGCACCTACTTCTACTAGCAACTGGCATTTCCCATCTCCTTTCCAAGTCTGCACCCCTCTGCCCCACTATATTCCACATCTCATTGAATATTACACCATGTGGTTAGCCACCTGAGCCAGGTACCATGATGCATTCTCAGCTCCTTGCTTTCCCTTACTTTCCAGTCCCCAAGAAAACATCTTATTGATACTCTCTTTCTCCATATTTCTCAACTGGCTCCTCCTCCTGCTGCTGCCTTGTCCTTTTTGGCCTTCTGAGGTGGCCTCCTAATGTACCTTCCTCTAGCAGCTTCCCTATCTAGAACCTCTTTCCTCCTACCACCAGAACAGTCATCCAGAAATGCAGTTTCGCCTCCTGCTGAAATCCTTCAAAGGCCTCTTCCAGAGTGATGGCCAAGTCCCTTGGCTTGACCTAAAAGGCCTTTCCTAATCCGACCTCTCATCCCCTGCCCAGCCCCCTCCGTGCCCTGCTTCAGGAACAGGGCGCTTCTTCCAGCACAGCATGCACCTTCCTTGTTCCAGACCCTTGCTGTGTCTTCAGCTGGACTGTCTTTTCCCCGCCCTGACTGCCTGGAAAATGCCTGCATGTCCTTTTGATCTCTCTTAAATGCCCCCTCCTCTGGAAGCCTTTGTTTTCTTTATTGCTGCTGTGTAATTCTGATTATGTTCTTCGTGATCATCCTTCTCTGAATATCCCTCCAATGTTGAACTAAGCACATCGAACTATAATTATTTGCAGACAAATCCGTCTTCTACCTTAGAAAAACAACCCTGCTTCCCCCAAGGTCAGCAACTGTGTTTCAGGGCCCCCATAAGATTTAACAGAATTAATTAAGGAAACCAATTAAAGACAATTACAATGTAAATATTCTTTTTGAAAATTGTTTACTTTTTCCAGAATGCTGTCTGATGATTTGTGTGCATGTATAGAGTATTTCCTGGCTATAAGAAGTGAGGATAGTAGTTTTGACGTTGAAAGTTTAGTGTTAGGGACATGTCTAAGGTTCTTAATTATGGTGTGGCCAGAGGGTTCAGAGTCTAGACAGCAGATCCGAAAGGGCAGCCAACTAGAAATGTTGCAGGGATTTGGGACCCAGACGTGACCCCTCAGCAGGAAACAACTGCAGATAGGAAGATGAAGCAAAGAGGAAACAGGTGGGAACAGAAGGAGAGAGCAGGAAAGGAAAAGGAGAGATGATGAGATGGAAACCAGGGCTGGCCAAACACAAGACAAGGGTTTAGTGCAATGGGCATTTCATTGCACCTTTGAGAGAGCAGCAAGTTGAGCTTTCAGATCTGATTGCTACGTCTTCTACTTCCTTTCCCATCTTCCTTCCTCCCTCTCATGGGAAAGAACTTCATCATGTTGCCACTTCATCTTAACTTTGTTTCCTTTTACAGAGAACTTTATTTTTCTAGAGCAGTTTTAGCTCACAGCAAAATTGAGTGAAAGGAACAGAGGGCTCCCATACACGCCCTCCCCCTGCACATGCACAGCCTCCTCCACTATCAACACCCCCACTGGAGCGGTACATCTGTTACGATTGAGGAACCTACGTGGACACATCATTGTCACCCAGAGTCCATAGTCTGCATTAGGGTTCACTTTTGGTGTTGCACATTCTATGGGTTTGGACAAACGTATAATGGTATATGTCCATCGTTACTATCATGCAGAGAAGTGTCATTGTCCTAAAATATCCTCTGTGCTCTGCCTGTTCATTCCTTGCTCTCTCTCTCTTAACCCTTGGCAACCACTGATCTTTTTACTGTTTCCATAGTTTTGCCTTTTCCAGAATGTTATGTAGTTGGAATCATACAGTATGTAGCCTTTTCAGTTTTGCCTCTTTCACTTAGTAATACACATTTAAGTTTTCTCCATCTCTTTTCATGGCTTGGTAGCTCACTTCTTTTCAGTGCTGAATACTATTTCATTGTCTGGATGTACCACAGCTTATTTATCTGTTTATCTACTGAAGCACACTTTGGTAGCCTCTAAGTTTTGGCAATTATGAATAAAACTGCTATAAACATCCCTGTGCACGCTTTGTGTGGCTGTTTTCAACTTATTTTGGGTAAATACCAAGGAGTGCCATTGCTGGATCATATAGTAAGAGTAGATGGTTTTGGAAGAAAGGGCCACACTGTCTTCCAAAGTGGCTGTATCACTTTCTATTTCCAGTGGCAATGAATCAGAGTTCTTGTTGCTCCACATCCACACCAGCATTTGGTGTTGGCAGGGTTCTGGATTCTGTCCATTCTAATAGGTGTATATGGTACCTCATTGTTGCTGAATGTGCATTTTCCTAATGACATGATGTGGAGCATCTTTTCATATGCTTATTTATTGTCTTACATCTTCTTTGGTGAAGTGTTTGTTCAGGCCTTTTATTCATTTGTTAAATGAGCTGTTTGCTTTCTTATCATTGAGTTGTAAGAGTTCTTTATATATTTCCACTGACAATCCTTTATCATATATATCTTTTGCAAATATTTCCTCCCAAGTTGTGGCTTGTCTTCTCATTCTCTTGACAGTGTCTTTCACGGAGCAGAAGTTTTAACTTTCAATGAAGTCCAGCATATGAATCATTTCTTTCATGGATGGTATCTTTGGTGTTGCGTCTAGACAGTCATCACCAAACTCAAGGTCATCTAGATTTTCTCTTGTGTTATCTTCTAGGAATTTTATAGTTTTGTGTTTTACATTTAGGTCTATGATCCATTCGAGTTAATTTTTGTGAAAGGTGTAAGGTCTGTTACTAGCCTCATTTTTTTCATATGTAGAACTCCACGTCTTATTTTGGGTGTGAATGTTTTATCATTAAAAAATATAGAGGTCTATGAAGGATCCTTATTATTACATTTTGCAATGCTTACTGCTACTGCTTATCTGTACCAGCCAATACCCACACTACTCTCAGACAAGGTTGACTGTCAAAATCTGAGTCGGGATAGTGTTTCTCTGCCTTTCCCCCCACCAACCACTTTTGACACATTAGATTAAATTTCAGCTCTGGGCCAATCTGTCAAAGAAACAGGAAATGTCTCTTGCTCTGACATATTTGCCAGCGGCTGAGGTTTGAAACCAGGTGGGTATTAGTTCTTACACAGAAGCAATTTCTCCTCATCAGAAAAGCTGAATTACTGGACCAGCTCAGCCAAAACCTAATTGCTTTGCTTTGTATGAATGAGTCTCTGATTTGAAAAAAAAAAAATCTGTTGATAAATATGTTTAACAATTTGTAGAATTCTTGAGGAACTTAAAGAAATAAAGAAGACAACAGTTTTTTTTATTTGTTTGTTTTATTTTTTGGCTGGGGGAGAAAAATCAAATATAAATATAGTTTGCTTCCATCAATATTGAAATTGTATTTGGGTGATTTTAATATGGTTATCAACACGTTAAACAGACTATATGTGACTGGAGACAGGGTGATAAGAGAGGGGAAATCATATTTCTCAGAGTCATAGCGCCCTAGCGTTCTAACAGCTATCTCTGACTATGGGAGAGTCCCTGGCTCAATTTCTCATCTCCTGTGAAAGATAAGGAGTTGCTTACAGTTGCTCTGACTTGTCATCCTGAGCCAGTGATGAGGGAAGGGAACCTACCTCTCTTTCTCCTTTATGCTCTCATGCCTTTGCTATTCCACTGAAAGAAAAATCAATATCTAACCCAGAGAACAAATCTAGCAGCACCAGAGAGGCAGCGTCTCCCTGGTGCCCGTCTAAAGAAGATATCTTTTGCAAGCCCTGGCAAAGAACTGTAATGACTGCAGCCAATTCGTGGATTTTCTATGCAGAGGGGATTATTTTTGCAACAGGGTCCACACTATGTACTTCTCTCTTCCACCTCCCTTCACTGCCACATATCTCCTTTCTTGAACCACAACCCTTTCCCTGTGGATTACCTTGGAACTTATTCCAACTCAGCCTGGAGGTCCAGCCCAGAGCAGAGGGAGGCATCCCACATTTTTAAAATGAGTGTTACTTCCTTCCTCCGTGTTGTGTTCCCTTTTGTATGCATCGTGAATCTGGGTCACAGACACCCAGGATGGGCTGCTCAGGTGCATGGGGTAGCTATATATTTTGAGGCTTTGAGGCATGCACTCGTTTCTAACAGATGCTGGAAAGCTGCCTGAGTGAGAAAGCAGAGTGGAATTTAGCAGGAACTACAGCCTCCAGCGCCACCAAAAAAGCTGCCGGCTTCGCAGGGCAACTGCTCTTCTCTTTGCTGTGTTGATCAGTGATTCCTTTTACATTTTCCAACATTTAAAAAAATTACTTTGCATTTTATATATTGATTTATATCTAATCCCACATATATGCATAAATGTCATACTTAACTAGGAAAGAAAGTTTCATGGATTTTTTCAGCAGTCAATGAAAAGATCACCTTAAAGAATTTGCCAATAAATATTTAAGCATCTTTCCCCTTCGGACTAATAATCATAATCATACTAGTTATAGAGAGTATAACCACCACCACTACATGGTGAATATGTCCTACGTCTAGCCACAGTGCTTAGTGCTTTACATACTTTTTATTATTTTATTCTTACAATGATTCTTATTAGGAAATCATATTCCCAGCAAGTATCAGAAAATACAAACAACCCCCCCATCTTTAAATTTACTATTTGTTTTTTATGTTTAAAAAAATGTGTAGCCTTTTTTTTTTTTTTTTAGAATACACTATTCAATAATTTTGGAACATGCTGTAGGGTTTGCAGTTGTGAAATCCAACTGATGATTGGATTCCATGGCATTCGTTAGGTCAGTTCAACGTTTTGAGATGGGTATTATTATCCCCATTCACAGATGAGGAAACCGAGGCTCACAAAGAATAGAATAAAGACCCTCAGCGGGTATGGAACCAAGGTCAGCAGCAGCCTGGCCTACCCCCAAGTGCTGTGTCCCTCAGCCTTGCCACATAGGGCCGCAGGGGACAGGGTGCGGCCCATTACGGAATAAGGCCCTCTGGTGCCAGGGAAGCACCGTCAGCACTGGGGAAGCCGGGTGGGAGGTGAGGACGTCTCACAGGAGTGACACCGACTAGAGTCTTCCCTCCTGGATGACGCCTCCTTGTTTGCTCAGTTTCTGCTTTTTCTGGAAACTGTCTCTCCACTCTGGCGACTCCCACAGCAGCTGTGTTATGGGATGTGGCCCTGAACCACTGGCCACAGCTGATTAGTCCAAGGCTGGGCCCGTCAGGGCTTCTTTCCCAGGAATGTGGAGCTGGGACGCAGCGGATCAAGCCTCGGCGGGAGCTGCCGTGGCCTGGGAAGCCGAGACCTGCAGTGAGAGCCCTGCGGCCACTGGAAAGAATGCGGGAAAGACTCAGAGCCACGCGTCCTGTCTGTTCCTCAGGCTCCACGGGGTCCCTGCCCTGGGGTCCAATGACACCACACATAACAAATTAAATAGAATACGATACATTTCAATTTGTGTTTACATTAATTAAGGGGGTTTCTGTTATTGGCAGACAAAAGGCCCTAATTGCGGGGTGTTGAAGGCCTAGTCCCGGGTTAGAGGAGAGCTCTGAAGAGGTGGGGGATGGGGGTGCGGTGGCCATGGGGCTGTGACAAAGCGGAAATCAAACACGACGACTGCGCGTTCCTAGGGTCTCCTAAAATCCTGAACCACTGAGGACGCAGCAGTGTTACTTGCAGGCTAGTGATGAAGTCCCCTGGGTTGTGGGGGAAGGAAAACTGACCCGTTGCTCCCTCCGCAGGGCCTGCTGGAGCGGAAAGCGCGTGACGGGCGGAGGCGGGAGAGGCAGGGGCAGCAAAGGACACTCCCAGGGTCAGGGTGGGAGCAGCCGATGCGGGGGCGCCCGGAGTGGCAAAGCAGGGTGACTGTGGCCTTTGGCAAATCCTTGTGTACACACCCTATGAGAGACCTGTAGGAAGGGGTTTGGAGGGTTTGGGGTCTCTGTGATCTACAGGAGCGTCTGTGGGGGATGTACTGTGTTGTCACTGTTGCTGGGACGCTGCGACCCCAGGGCTGAGGCGGTGTGTGAAGCAAAGGCACCGCACACAGCTGAGAAGGGCAGAGAATGCATCTGGGCTCAAATAGAGGATAACTGGCAAAGCCGACTTACCCAACTCAAACTCGGCAAAGATTGTGTTTGAATGTAAAGCACTGTCTTCCTGCTGGCAGCTTCTCTCTACCTCGGCCAGAGGCAGGAGACCGCGTTCATCCTTTCCAAATGTCCCTGCACCCTCCTTGCGGGCCAGCTCCCTCGGGTAGTTCCTGGCCTCTGACTCTGCCCCTGTGGCCACACGCTTCCCCCAGCAGCGGACACAAGCCTCGTGGTCGCCTCACTGAGAATTCTCTCTGCTCGTCCCTTTTCTGGCGAACCATAGCGGATCGTTGGGATCGTGGCCATCCCCTCTTCCCCGCTTCATGCGTGCTTCTCGACGCTTTGAAACCAACAAAGATTCAGAATGACTGTGACTCCCTAGACGATAAAGCACCACAGCAAAAGTGTGAATTCTCATTCTGTAACTGAAATACAGGAAAAACCCAGGAGCTGGATGAGGGGGAACTCTTCCTACAGATCTCACTTCATTTTACCACATTAGCTTTTCTTGCCTAAAAAAAAAAAGGTATTATCTTTAAAAGTAGTAGCTGACAAATGCTACGCTACACTGAAATAAGGGGAAAATCTAGGTCTTAGATATTTTTTGCTTAAGAATATTTAGGTCCCTTGTTATTCTTTTCTTTTTCTTTGGAAGAGCCTTGGTCTTTCTTATAGGAAGTTCCATTATCCATGAGCAGAATATCTTCCACCTTTGTGGTTCCAGGTCATCTTGGTGGTGATATTCTTTTGGTTGTGTTCATGAGAAATTTGTCATTTATAAGTCACTGCACACGTTTTATACCTGAGTAAAAGAGAAATATGTACAGATGTCATTGTGCTTGATTGAATCCTTAGGCACGATGATCTGAGAGTGCTTATGTGAGGCATTATGAGCAATTAATGATTTACTCGTCTCTGAGTTCTAGCAATGTGGTGTATATTACCTGCGGCTGATGAAAGGCACCATATAAGTGCAAAATGTTATTAGTTTTTAGGGAGGGGATGATAAGATTTGAAGCATAACCTAGCCCTGGTGAAATACTCATTCTCTAGTAAGCCGCTTGCAGTTCAAATTGCAGTGGCAAAGAGGCTTTTGGTCTCAACACCCATTAATCTTTTAAGCAGAAATGAAGCCTAGAAACACATACATCTCCAAACGAAGTGGGTGTCTGGGACATACACTGTAGGCACCTTAAGAATCACAGTGGGGATCGAATCTGGAGATGCACCAGCCAGGCTCTCGGGGTGACCTCCACACAGGGGCTGAATGCGGTGGGTGGAGGACGGGGTTCGCTGGGCAGAGGCTTTGTTTGGCTCCAGGAGGCACCTCATCAGGAAAGGACAAGACATGCATCTCTGACTGATGGGCTGTGAAAGGTTTAAAATGTTTGCCTTGGGTGACCTTAGGGAAAACCACCATCTTCTCTGGCTTAATGTGAATTAAATTTTTCAATTACTCCAGAGGAAGGAATAGCAGTGGCTCCAAGCATGCTTATTTGTGGAAAGTAAAATGAAATTAAACACTCCAGCAGAAGAAATCTTAGAAGCTTACTGATCCCAGGGCATCGTCCCTTGCCACTCAACGTCAGTGAAAATTTGATTTGAGGGTAACGGGTATTTTAAATGGAGTGTCCTGAATCCATCTAAACATGTTTTTATTCGGAGAGCTTATCTATACTAATTTGTGTATCCTGGGAAAGAAATGAGACATTTTAATATTTTTTCCCCCTTAAAGGAGGGTGTTGTAGATCTCTTGAGTAATGGAAAGAGAATCCAATATAGGCATGTGAGGTCCTCCACACTGGGTGCCATTTCATGGTTTGCTATATGGGTGCACATAAAGGATCTGCTCTTGGTCAGGGGATGCTCAGATTAAAAATCAGAATCCTGGGAATGGAAGAAAGTCTCATTGTTTTCATAACAGCCCAAATTTAGGTGTTCCTTTTCTTCTGTTTGAAAAACGACTAGAGAAAAACACTGTGTGTGTGTGTTTCATCAGGGTTGGGGTGACCAATCTTGACTGTGTATCAGGAAGACCATGATGCTGTAGGTGTATTTACAATCTGGAACCAAGATTTATAGAATCATTATATCATCATCCGTGGGAGTATCTAAGAAGATGCTGAATCCCCATGAGTTTGGAGTGACTTGGACCTAATTGTTCTTGGTTAGAGCAGAGGAATGTTGCGTGTGTGTGGAAAAGGTATGACTTTGCCATTTCTGAGTATTCCTTATGGTCACTGTCTGGAGATTGAATGGAGAAGGAAACTAAGAAAGGATGAGGGAAGGCGGGCAAAGCTATGTGCCAGACACTCACCTGAGAACTTTTAAATTCTTGCAATAATCCTGTGAGATAGGCTTCTAAGTATTTCTATTTTATAGTTGAAAAGTCTAAACTTAGAGAAGTTAAGTCTTTAATTTTTCAGAGTTATAAGCAGACTCGTATCCTGGTCAGCAGTCAGCCTGGCTCCTTCTCAGTACCACTGATTAAGCATATGGTTGTTCCAAAACAATAAAGTTTAGAATGTAATCATGTTACTGCTGACATGTTTTTTAGATTAGAACTAGATAGCGAGGAAGAAAGGATGAAGGAAAGAAGAGGAGGACGAAGAGAAAGAAGAAAAAGAAGGAGAGGAGAGGACAAAAAAGGAGGAAAAGGAGAAAGTAAAAATGACAATGACATCATATTTGGGGCATAGTTATAGTGAAAAATTATCCATGGTTTATCTGAAATTCAAATTTAACTGGGTGTCCTGTATTTTGTCTGGCAATCTCAACTACATTCTGGGCAAAAGGCTAAGTACTTTCCATATATAATCTCATGTACGTTGTACAAAGTTACCAAGTAAGGAAGACTGTCCCTTGTGTTTTAGATGAGGGCACTGAGACTCAAAGAGGCGGAGAGAATTATCCAAGGTCACACAGGTGGTAGGTGAAGGAGCAGGGATAAGAACCCAGGCAGAGCCTATATGTTGTAGCCCTAGAAAAAGAAAGAAAATTGAGGAAGCAAAGTGAGTTAGAATATTTTGAATCAATTGAACAGAAGCGTCAGTGCAAAGAAAGAGAAGGCAATTAGCAGGACCCATGGTCCCCAAAACATCGTCAGCAACTACTTCACTGTTGGCAAGTAATTTCCTTTGGGGAGTTCTGTTTAAATTGTAATCCCAGACCTTTGACAAAGGAGACACCCTCTCTATCCCCTGTTGGTGGTATAAATTAAAAATATTCATATATTCTGAGTTTAGAAATGAAACCTTTGTGGTAAATCTCATAAAAATGTGCCCTGAAGATGAAAAATTGCATTCAAACCTCAGCCACCTACATTAATTATGAGAAAGGACAGTGTGAATAGGGAAAAATATGGATTGTGAAATATTTCTAGGCACTGCTTGTTAAGGGAGAGGCTAATTAACCAGAATGTGTCTGGAGTTGTGTGACCAGGCTGCTGGTGGTGGGAAGAGTGTGTGCTACGAGGCTCCTCAGAATCATTTGAGAGAGGGAAAGGACTGGGAGTGTTTAACTTGGAAAGAAACAACTGAGGAAATAAACAACACAATAGCTACCTGAATTATGTGAAAGGCTGTCAGTTCTAATTTCTAGTGGCTGGAAGTCTATTACTCCAAAAGGTAGAACTACTACTCAACGCAGAAGACCATTTTCTAGAAACCAAAGTGGCCTAATGGCAGCACTCTGGAAATAGTTGTACATTTTTACACTACAGACCTTCAAGTTGGACCTGAATGTCAGCCCCTCTGGGATGTTGTAGGGAAGATTTCTGAATGGAGTGAACAGCTTGGCCAGACACCAACATGTGTGCACACATGTGTACACACCTGTACAATTGTATATGTATTTAAGAAATCCTACTTGACTACAAATGAAACTTGGAGAGCCAAAGGGTCTCTCAAGTCTGTCCCTTTGAGTCCATCCCCGGTGCCATACTATTTCTTATTCTCCTCTCTTAAACCTTCTGATGAGTCCTTCTGCTTCCAAACTTTCCTCTCCATAATCAATTGTTCACAGAACCTACAGCATATTATTTTCTAAATCAAGGGTATTAATTTTATTCTCTTGCTTAACACCCTTCAGGGCTTCAATCATATAGAAGTATATCTCGAGAGCCTTGGCATGGCCACCCAGGCCTGTCACCAGCCATGGTTCCTGCTGTTCTTGCCCTTTGCTCCTGGCATGTTTGCGGCTTCCCTTCCCTGCAGAGCTGTGATGATCTTGGCCTCTCTTCCTTCGCCCACATTGTCCCTCCTTGTGAACGTCTTTCTGTCTTTCAAAATCTAACTCAGATTTTATCTTCTTTGGGATGCCTTTCCTGATGGTCTCAAATGGAGTTCATCACTCCTTTTTTGAGGTGTCTACACCACACACCCTTCTCTCGCTATGTAGTTACTTCTATTACCTGTCTATGTCTCCCGCCAGGCTCTAAGCCTCACAAAGGCAGGAACTGGGTCTTAGGCATCTGTTCAACCACGCTGTAGAGCACAGTGCTGGATACAAAGGAAGTGCTCATAAATACAGAAGATATTATGAAGGTGAAACCTTTGGAAGACTACAAAATCCACACCCACCCTAACATTTGGGGGGCCCGGGACTAGAGTACAAATGGAGGCCCACATACCATATGTCTAAATATTTAAAAATTATAAGTCAAGCTAACAAACTGTTCTATAAAATAGGTCTATCTTTCTACCTTGCCAAACATACCCTCATTGTGGCAATTCCAAATATATGTAAAGTTTTCTTTTTATGACTAAAAGTCTGCAAAATACCAAAGATGACTGAATTTAATTATTAATGCATATGTCTGAGAATTCTCTTGATGAGTTGGTGACATTTGCATGAGAATAAAATGAAGACATACATAATTCATGAATTGCCATATATTTATTCCGTGAAATTTATTCTCTTCTCCTAACTTCAGCAAAAATCACCAATTTTGTGATTTTCACATAATTTGAGTCCTATTTATAGTTATCATTTAAAGAATTAAAAATGTAATTGTATTCAAAATACAGAAAATCTGAATGTACTTTAATTACAAGGGTATTAATAATGAAACATCAAAGTCAAAATTTAAAATTATTTTTCGTATGTATTTTCAAAAATTTTAAATGATATCACTTAAAGCTAATATTTTTAAATTTAATTTTTGAAAAGTTAACGAAATCTTACTAGATGTTTTATAGAATAAAACTATTTGCATTTCTAGCATTCAATGTCTAGCTAGTTGCTAATATAAAACCTCAGTATCACATTTCATGCATAATATTAATATATATATATACAGTCATGTGAAGTATAATGACGTTTCTATCAAGGATGGACCGCATATACCACTGTGGTCCTATAAGATTATAATGGAGCTGAAAAATTCCTGTTGTCTAGTGACATCATAACCTTCATAAAGTCATAGTGCAATGCATTACTCACGTTCGTGGTGATGCTAGTGTAAATAAATCTGCACTGCTAGTCAGATAAAAGTATAACAACACAATTATGTATAGTACATAATACTTGATAATAAATGACTATTCCTGGCTTATGTATTTACCATACCTTTTATGGTTATTTTAGAGTCTGCTCCTTCTATTCATTAAAAAAATATTAACTGTAAAACAGCCTTAGACAGGTCCTTCAGAGGTATGCCAGAGAAGGCATTGTTATCATAGATGACAGCTCCATGCATGCTGTTGCCCTTGAAGACCTTCCAGTGGGACAAGATGTGGTGGTAGAAGACAGTGATGATCCTGACCTGTGTAGGCCTAGGCTAATGTGTATGTTTGTGTCTTAGTTTTTGTTTTGTTTTTTTGAGACGGTGACTCATCCAAGCTGGAGTGCAGTGGTGCGATCACAGCTCATTGTAAACTCAAACTGCTGGGCTCAAGTGATCCTCCTGCCTCAGCTTCCCCAGTAGCTGGGATTACAGGCGTGAGCTACTGCTCTTGGCCATGTCTTAGTTTTTAACAAAAAGTTTAAAAAGTAAAAAAACAAAACAAAACAAAACTAAAATGAAAAATTTTAAATATAGAAAAAGCTGACAGAACAAGGTACAAAGAAAAAATATTTTTGTACAGCTGTACACTCTTCTTGTATTTTAAGCTGTGTTATTACAAAAGAGTTAAAAAATAGAAAGTTTATAAAGTAAAAAACAGTAAGGTAAGGCTAACTTATTATTGAAGAAAGAAAAGTATTTGTTATAAGTTTAGCATAGCCTAAGTGATCATAAAGTCCACAGTAGTGTACACCCGTGTCCTAGGCCTTCACATTCATGCACCACTTACTGACTGCCCCAGGACAAATTCCAACCCTGCAAACTGCATTCATGATTATTGCCCCATACAGGTGCACCATTTTTATCTTTTTTTATACTGTATTTTTACTGTACTTTTTCTGTGTTTAGATGTTTAAATATACAAGTGCCATTGTGTTATAAATGTCTATAGTATTCAGGACAGTGACATGCTGTACAGGTTTGTATCTAGGAACAACAGGCCGTAGCATTATAGCTTGGGCGTGTAGTAGGCTACACCATCCAGGTTTGTGTAAGTCCACTCTGTGATGTGCACACAATGAGGAAATTGCCCAAAGTCGCATTTCTCAGGACCTATCTCTGTTGTTAAGCGACACATCATTGTAAGAGTTTAGTGTTTCCTTTAGTGACTTTATTCTTTTGATTATGAACATATCATTTGAGTCACCATCATGATTATTTTTAACAGTGACTGAATTTTATTCATGAGTTTGATGAACCGATCGATATAATGATGTACCTTGAAATAAGGTTTAATAAGAGTACACCTTTTGCCAAAACATTTTATCACTTATATTTTATGATTTTCTCTATTAATGGCTTCTGAAGTGCTACAGAAATGGGGCCTGGGTTTGCAGCTGGCAGTGGGAATGCAGAGCGCTTAGCTCTGAGCAGGCACTCGGGTTTGGTATGCTGGTCCCGTCACGTGCCTTATGATGGATGGTGCAGTTCTCCCTCCACTCTGTTGCCTTGCTGTGAAAGCTCTGTTTCCACAGCACTAGGGGACATCATTATTCCACAGATGCAGGTTCTCAAATTATGGGACAGTACTTACTTACGGTCATCTGCTTGATTTACTGTGGGCTTTAAATTGTGTTTCATATTTCATCAAATGGAGACACCAACTTAAAATAGGATCTTGTAGAATTCTTGAGCCCAGTGATATCATCCACAGATCCCAATTTGAGAATTGAGAATTCTAGAGACAGTTTAAAAAGGATCTATTGGAAAACATTATTTATCCCTAAAACTCAATATATATTATAGTAACATTATTGAGACATAATTCATATACCATATAATTTACCCACTTAAAGTGTACAATTCAGTGGTGGTTAGTATACTAACAGAATTGTGCAACCATCTCCACAATCTAATTTTAGAACATTTTTATCACTCCAAGAAGAAACTCTGGACCCATTAGCTATCACTTCTCTTTCCCACACCCTTGCATCTCTCCTAGTCCAAGAAAATCCCAAATCTGCTTTTTGTCTCTATAGATGTGTCTGTTCTGGATGTTTCATATAGTGGAATCATATAACATTCCTTTTGAGTCTGGCTTCTTTCAATTAACATAATATTTTCAGGGTTCATCTGTGTTGTAGCATGTGTCAGTACTTCCTTTCCCTTTATGGCTGAATAATGTTCCATTTTATGAATATCTCACATTTTATTTAGCCATTTATTTGTTGATAGATGCTTATACTATTTTCACTTTTGGCTATTATGAATAATACTGTGATGAACAATAATGTAAAAGTTTTTTTTTATGTATGTTTTCATTTCTCTTGGGTACATACCTTGGTGTGGAACTATTGGGTCATATGGAAAGTCTATATTTAACATTTTGAGAAACTGCCAAGCTATTTTCCATAGCAGCTGCATCATTGTATTGTCCCACCAGAGATACATGAAGGTTTCAATTGCTCCACTTCCTTTTCAAACTTGTTATTGTTTATCTTTTTAAAAAATATTTATTTCAGAGTATTACAGGGGTACAAAGCTTTTGGTTACATGAATTGCTTTTGTACAGTTTGAGTCAAAGTTATAAGTGTTCTCATTACCCAAATAGTGCAAATTGTACCTGTTAGGTGTGAATTTACTCAACCCCTCCTCCCCATCTCACCTGTTTGATTTCCGATGAGTTTTGTTTCCATATGTGCACATAGTGTTGTTGTACTCACCATTAAACTGTGTATCTTTTTTGACTACATCCATCCTAGTGGGTGTGAAGTGATGTCTAATTGTGATTTTGATTTGCATTCCCCTAAAAACTATGAAGTTGAGCATCTTTTCATGTGCTTATTGGCCATATGTATATCCTCTTCCGAGAAATGTTTATTCAGATCCTCCTCACTGAAAAATTTGGTTACTAAAACTCAATATATTTTTAAATGGGCTTTCTGTGAACATGAGAAAGTGAGACAGCAATGTGCTGCGGCTTCTAAGAGCTCAGGGTCTGTGACCCACTAGCAATATATCCTAGATAAGGTATCAACGTTTCCAAATTTTAGTTTCCTCATCTGCAAAGTGGGATTATCATTTCCTAGAGTTGTGGTGAGGATTAACTAAAGTAATATGGATAAAGCTCTTGACACAGCACCTGGCACATGGTAAGTACTCCATAAACAGTAATTTTACATAAACCATGACCTCCACAGCTCTTCCTGGCATCGAATATCAAATGACCTTGTCTTCTTTCTTACCTGTCTCCCCAAATAGACTGTAAATTTCCTAAGGACAGGGATAGTGCTCTTACACTCTTCCTGAAATTCCCATATTACTTTCCATAGTCTGAGCAGGGAGTATGAGAGTGAATTGGGGGAAGTTTCATGGAGCCAATTGCAGGAGAACAGGGTTATAAAGAATAGGTAGGTTTAGTTTAGAACACGCAGATATGCAGGAGAAGATTATTTTGGGTAGAAAGAACGAACTGAGTAAAGGCACAGACATAGAAAAATGTAGTGGCCTCTATGGCCACCGGCAAGGAATTCAGTTTGAAGGAACTTACGGAAACATGAAAAGGAACACACTAGATAGGTCTGGAAAGGGAGAGACTGGAGACCAGCGTTTGCTAGACTCACCTTCCTGCAGCAGAGCCATAACCTCCGGCCAGTGCTGAGGTCTAAGGCAGGGGTGGGAACCTTCTCATGTTGGAAGGCTGCATTCATTTAGCTGTAATCAAATAAGGCCACATTCAAGAAACTTCAATTAGATATACTGAAAAACGTACATTATTGTAAAAATCTAACTACTATGTACTTAATAGTTTCAAAAAATGAAAACTATTTGTTAAAGTTAACCTTTTCATGACTTTGTTGTGTCTGCTTTTTGTTGGAAAGCATTTGAATATTTGGTTGCAGTATGGAGGTCAGTCCACAGTTTCAGTTGATCCTCTAGATGGGCATCAGTCATTTGTGACCTTAAGGGTGTCTTGATTTGGGTTAGGTAGGAGAATGCAGACACGTAGCAATAAGTGGTTGAAAAGCAAGAAAGCATTTTGGGGGGCATGTTGCTGAAGGTGTGGGTATTGTACTGCATTTTTTCATATTTCAATTCGATCTTTCTTAGCATCAAACAGTAACTTTAAAATGTCATCTACTGAGAGCTCAATCAATTCCATCTGTAGTTCTTAGGTGCCTTGGTGATATCAACTAGGTGAGGCTGAAATGAAAACTATTTGTTAATTTGAGTGGGATGTCATGAGTCTCAAAGTCAGTGAACCTTTTGTGTTCTCCAATTAATAGGTCTATAAGATCTGCGTATTATTCAAATGATTCACATCTATCATCCTGCTCATCAATGACCTTTGCTAATTGGGGAAAAGGTTCATCTGAAATTTCCTTTTGAAAAAAGATAGCTTTTTTTGAAATGCATGGATTCTTGCCACATATCCTGTGTAGACGTAGTTTTACCTTGCAAAGAAATATTTAAGTAGTTTTGATTGGACATGATATCACACAGAAATGCTGCATTCCTACAGAAATCTTTCAATAAGTCACATTTCTTATTCTGTTCTTCGTAAAATTTAACTATCTGTTCTCACAGAGATAAAATTTCCGCTAACACCTGTCCCTGCGATAGCCAATGCATTTTAGAATGATATGGCAAATTCACACCTTATACCTCCATCCTTCAACTTTAGCATGTCATGAAACTGATGATGGTTGCATTTGCACAAATATAGTTAACAATAGTTATAACTTGCTGCAAAGTGTCACTTAAAATAGTAGCTTTAGCAAAGAAATTTTGCTGATACAATAGACAATGAAAAGAAGTGAGAGCATCTGAATGTGTTAATACTTTTTTTATCTGTGCAATAAACGCTTCATGCTTTCTTGTCATGAAAGGTGCACTGTCTGTACATACACTCACTAAATTTACCAAATTCAGCCCAATTTCGTGAAATTTATCTCAAAGTTTGTTGAAGATATCTATTCCCCATGTTCTTTTCCCAAGAGTGCTAAAAATGAGTAACTCTTTGTAGCAAAGAAAATCTTCTGTTATGACCTAAATGAAGTATAAAACCTACGCCAAGTCAGTAGTATCAGTTGATTCATCCAAAGTGATTGAATAATATATATGTTTCTTTTGAAGTATTCAATGAAGTTGTTCTGTTAAGTTGAAGGCTAATTCATGCTGCCGATCAGTTTTGGTTCTCCCTGAAAGAGGCAATTGTTTGTACTTTGAAATGTTATTGGGGTCTAAGCATCCTACAACTTCGACAATGCATTCTTTCACAATTTCTACATCACTGAATGGCTTCCCTCTTTTCCCAAGTATATAAGCTGCTTTATAAGTTGCTTCAGGGGTCTTATTGCTGCTTGAAAGAATTGTCTTTGTTTTTGATTTTTATCTTTTAATTTCTTCAGTACAAACTTTCATGCCTCTCCCTCTAATTTAAAATGTCTGTGGTCCTTATGAGTGTTACAGTGCTGATGAGCACTGAGGTTCTGTAATGTTGATATTGCAGTATCACAAAAGAAGCAAATCATGTTATCTTTAGCAGAAACAGAATTAAAAAAATACTGTTGAGCTGTGCAACTATTCACAAATTCCTCTCCAAACAGAAACACAGTGTGCCATTGTCAAAAGCTGATAACAGGCTGGCATACTCGACCCCCATAAACTCTCACCAACCAGCCTTGTGCAGTAGTGGTGCCAGGCAGGTGGGGGAAGTTAGTACTATTAATGAATCATGAGTTTAGCAGTTGTCAGTTCAGCCCTTATGGCTTATTAATGTTCTAATCATGCCAGTCAATCTGGGAGGATTATTTTGTTGAAACTTATTTTATTCTTTGGTATTTTAAATACATTCATTTAAAAAATAAAATAAAAATATGCAAAATGAACAAAAATGTGTTAATAAAAATGAAAGGATTTGTTCTGTAAAATTTGGATTCAGTCAAAAGGCCTCACTTAAGGACCTAGGAGGCCACATGTGCCCTTATGGCCCTCAGGTTCCCCACCCCTGGCCTAGAGGATGGTGGTTGCTGTTGACTTAGGTGCACGGGCTGGAATGCCAGGCAGTAAACGAGGAGGTAGACACGTTGCAAGGCTCATCCTGTACCTCTGTGGAGCCTGTTCTGCTCCTTGGTGAGCCTGCTGCGTAATGGGAGGCGGGGACCTAGCATTTGCAGGTTGGTGAAGGTCCTTACTGCCTGTTCTGCAGGAGTTATGAACAGGAAAAGTGCAATCTGAAGGCAGGTGCCTGCTAGGGGTCTGGTATCCCACAGTCCTCAAAGAAGTCTGAGGATGCAGCTTCCTCTTCGTGGTCTCCAGACATAGTCATCACTCCTTCAGGTTCCCTAGGCCCATGACTGAGCAAAGACATATTTTTGTACTTCTTGTCTTTGTTGTTTTAAATATCCAGCACGTTGCTGCTTCTGTCTGCTTAGTTAGTCCAAGCAGCTTCCATCCCCGGTGACTGGGTGAGTTTACATGTATGGCTTCACTCTCTCTTTGTCATAGGATGTTGTGACCTTTCCCATTTCAACACAAAACTCAGAGCAGTTGCCTTGCCCATCTGAGATTACTCAGAAAGTCAGCGGGGACACTGGGATTCGTATGTTCTCTACGCCTGTGGTTTTTTTTTCCAAGGCAAACTGACCTCTCTTGCATTATGAAGAATTAGCAGGCACTAATTTATAGTCACTTTACTTCCCATCAAATGCCTATTAGAAGTCGTAAAAGGCCTGGATAAAGGCCATCCGGAAACTCCTAAATTGGAAATATCTGTAGCCAATTGTTTTCAGGGTTTTCAATCCCATTTAGCAGCTGGTGACTGCTCCCTCGCCTGATGTCAGATGCCACCAAATCTTTCTGTGCTTCCTGAGCAGAGGGAAAAAGTGTGGTTTTTAAAATGCAACTGGGAAAGTTGCTGTGTGTAGTAAGCTGCCAGGGCATGTGTGAACACACCAGGGCGAGCTAGGAGAGATTTTCTGAGCTTTCCAATCTCTCCTTTTCCCCGTTCCTGTGGAGGTTCGTTGTAGGGCACAGTGTGTCCTCTGAAAAGGCCACACAGCTGTTGGCAGAGAGAGGAGCTCTACCAGCAGCGAGGGCTCCTCCCTCAGTCCTACAGCCTGGCTCACCTTGCTCAGAGAGTCCTTGGGCCTTGGGGACAAGGACAAGAAGGCATGCATGAGGAAGAACGTGCTAGAGACAAATCACATTCAGCAAGCCCAGAGGCAATGACTCCAGCTGATGACATCACAGGGCCTGGGACAGGTTGATAGATTTTGTGCCTTTTGCTCACTATTCCTGTTTTCACTTGTTTCCCATGTTGCAGGTGCTCCCGTTCAGGCAAACATCTTGCTGTTTTTGAACAAGAGGCCAATCAGGAGGACAAGTTAGGGTCTGGAAGATTTTCTCACATTTGGAAGAATGTATGAAGGGCATGCAAAGTGGAAGTAGCTTAGATTGAGGACCAATGAGATTCGAACATTAAAGAAATGAAGTGTGCACAGTGAAAAAGGAAACAGAAAAAGAGTGACTCAAGAGAGCCAGGGTGAATCAGGCATCCTACAGATGAAGTCAATGGCAGATGGAAGGTGAGGCATGTTCCACCCATGGACATCTTCAGTGCTTGCTGCTCAGAGGAATCGTGGGCTCATGGTCTAATATCTGCTTCTCACT